>NW_003852429.1:6988273-7006839 GCF_000181295.1 Otolemur garnettii | reverse complement strand
CGAGCCCCAGCCGCAGCACGGCCCGGGGCGGGGCCCGGCGGCTCGGGGCGGGGCTGCGCCTGCTCCTGGTCACCTAGGCGACCGGCCGCGCGCGCTCCCGGGAGCCTCTGCGCTGCGCGGAAGCATCTGCCCGCGCTCGGATAAACCGCGTTGCGAATGCCCGGCAGCACTCTACTCGCCCTGCACTCCGGTCCGGCCCGGGGCCTGGGTCCTGAGTATGCGCGCTTTGCGCGTAAGATTGGAGCGGCGTTTACCCTAGGCTTCCACGCTCAGAATTTGGCTGAGGCTAGATGACAGCAACCTCCAGGCTCTAACCTGAGCCAGGGAGTGAGGGAAAGAAATGCCCCAGGTCCAAGAGGAGCCATTGGCTGGAGGGCCTTTGCCGGACACCACCCAGTCCCTAGCCTGCCAGCTTTCGGGAGCTTTCGTTTTATCTTGTATTAACATAAAGATGTGCCTGTCCAGTCCCTTGACTGAGGTTGTATGAACACGACGAAATGAAGCTTTGTGTGAAACGTTAGGACACTGATGGGGCGACTAGTCCCTGCCAGTACTGCACACCCTCGGGGGCCAGCCAGCTGCGGCCACCAGCCTTAAGAGCCGCGTCCACGCCCGCCTTCCCTCTAGCCCCGCCCCCCTATAGTGCCAAGGGAAGTCGAGCTCTTCCCACGCCCTATCATCCACCGGCAAATTGAAAACCTGGAGGTCGGAAGCCTAGCAGCAGCGGGAAGGCCTAGGGACACCTCATAGCAACAGCCAGCTGGGGGCGTCTAGTAGGACGCAGGATTCATCCTAGCCAACCAGATCACATCTCCGGACTCTGCTTACGGCCAATAGACAGCCGCTTCATACTACTTCTGCCAATTGGGAACAAGTCTGGTCGCAGGATCAGCCAACCCACCTCCAGGGCCTCGCCAGGCCGGGCGTGTGCGCTCGTGCACGCTCTGCCAGCCAATCGTGGGTGAGCTGATGAATGACGGCAGCTTCGGCTGAGCCAACCAGAACTCGCGAGTCCCTGGCCGCCGAGGGCCGGTTGTGTGGAAACAGGACCTGTGACGGAGGGGTGTCTCTGTCCCGGGTTCTGGCAAGAGAACAAGATGCATTGCAGGCGGGAGTGATGAATTCTACATTTAACGCCGTCCCGGTGGCATTCTGCCTAAATGATGGGCATAGAAATGGTGCCGTGGGATGTGGGCTGAATCGTGGGCTGAATCGAGAAACGGGGACTTTTGTCTGAAGGGTGAGAAATTTTCCGGTTTTTAAGAAGACATCGTGCAGCAGTTGCAGTGATCCTCAGTTTTAAATCTTAGCGGTTTGTCGCTAGCATTAACTTTTAGTTGGACACCCTCTCCTACCCATAACCTCAAGCTAAGAAAACGTTACATTCCCAAACATCACGGGAGAATTTTTGTAATAACAGGTTATTTACCTTAAACTATATCTTCCTCAAACTAGTCTATGCCTGTTCGCTGCTCTTTCACATTCCCTGCAAATAATAATTTTCTGCAGTTCTAATGTTACATCATGACATATCTATTCACCACTCCTGTTTTTCACAAGGTGAAGTGAAGGATTGGCCATTAATAGCATTGCTTTATCTCCACGCATAGTCCAGAAGTAGGCAGGTGACTCAGTTTTTGTCATTGGAATGGGGAGAAGACTGATGGGGCTGGGGGGATTTTGGCCCTGTGTTCCTCTAAAAGCCAGGTATTCTTTTACCATCTTTTTTGTTAATTATCCAACTACTACCAAGATGTACTTAGATTTAGCAGTGCCCTGCTGCCCCTCAGCTCCATGATACTAGCATGTAACACTTTTGCATTACCTTACTGTATCAAACACCATATTTTTGTTTAGAATAGTCGAGGGTATATCCTGTCAAAATAAAAATGTGTAGTAACATATACCTCAGCATTTCTTGATTACCTATCATTAGAATGTGAGAAGTTGTATCTGAGCCCCCAGAATCAGCAGTGGAGGCATTTTGCAAAAAGAACTAAGAATCAGGAATGCTTTAAGGGAATTGAAAACAAAGGAGATCTGATATCTCATCTAGGCTAATAATGTGAACAAAGTGAGCCCTGTGAGCTACTTGGTCTTGTTTCAAGACAACGTTTTAGGTGAACGCAGTGTTCACCTGGTTTTTTATAAGTCTCGTACTTTGTATAAAACTAGTAATCTTGGTTGTGGTTACTTCAGCTTAGTATCAACTATACTTTTTTGAGGATTGACAGGCTCTTTTAGACTTATTGGGGTTAAATAGAACCAAGAAGCACCAAACTCTCTAGATCATGACAACCCATGTAGTACTTTGCATTGCAGTGGAGCTGAAAATCCACTCCCTTTGCAAAGAATAAAGGTCCAGTGGTTTTTTTCTGAGAAATTTGTGTTTGGATTTTGGGTGCAGAATGTTACCTTAAGCAACTGTTTTCCTTACTTCTAGGTCCCCAGAAGCAGGGAAGTGCTGGATTGGCATGCATCTGATAGACCTTATCACAAAAATAGTGAGTGGACTCCCTAGTCACTTCACTTAGCATAATGAGAATAGGAGAACTTTTCTGACGTTTCATCAATGTTGACTTTTTGATAGGAAGAAATGTAGAGACGGCAGCCCATGTGTTAGTTGCAGCTCATTGATGTTTTTCATATTGACAGCCCTCAGTTTTTACTCTCAGTGCCGTCTTTACCATGACACAAAGGACACATAACAGGCAGCAGCACATATTTTCACTTGTTCTGGCTTAGATGATAATATTTGATTTGTAGCCAGACATGTAGAGAATCTTGAGGGAGATAAATGTCTTCTTTACTAATCCCTAAATCATGCTCATTCCTATGCCAGAATAATGTTTTCATTAGTTTGTAGGAAAGAAAAGGTAAAAATGAGACAAAGTGAAACTGAATTATCCCCATGAGGTGTAAATGCATAAGAGAGTGAAAATGTAACAGTGTATATTGAAACTGCAGCCCTTTTAGTTTCACAAGTGCATTTTGAGGAGGAAAAAACAAAGAAGAAAAACTTCCTTTCTCTTCTCCCCACTGAATCTGAAAGGGAGTAGCACACCTATAGCCAGATACCTTCAATTGTCACACTTGTGTTACCATGGAAACCAAGATCCTTTTCTTCTGTCAAAGATGTTGAAAAAGGTGGAATGAAGTGGGAAATACACTGTGTTCTGGGACTTCCTGACACCAGCAGGAAGCAAAAAAGCAAAGAATTTAATAGAAACAAGTCAGCAGAGAATGTTTATAATACGACTGTACTTTTTCACTATAAAACCCATTGCTTCCAATTAAAGCCTGCATGCCTTGGATTAACCATAAAGGGGAAGGACACCTTGGGTACATTTAGCACCTATGAAATAATGCTGGCAATTATAAAAGGAGCAGATGACATCTTCTTGGCCTCTAAGACTCTGAATTCAGTTTAGAAGCAGAAGTGTGTAAGTAGAGTGGAAGGAAAGGGACAAAATAAACTTATTCTTTCTTTCTTTCTTTTTTTTTTATTTTTGGTAATTTTTCTTTTTTTGGCCAGGGCTGGGTTTGAACCCACCACATCTGGTATATGGGGCCAGCGTCCTACTCCTTTGAGCCATAGGCACTGCCCAAAATAAACTTATTCTTTTGAAAATGTGATATATCTAGGTGCTTTGAAAAAGAGTGAGAATGCAGGAATTGAGTAAGTATATAAACAAGTTAATAAAAGAAGCCTACTGGTTGAGAAACTAAGTGTTTCAGAATACAATTTTAAGGAGATAAAAAACAATTCTGAAAGAAAAGTCTTTTTTTTTTGAGACAGAGCCTCAAGCTGTCCCTTTAGGTAGAGTGCCAGTGGCATCAAAGCTCACAGCAGCCTCCAACTCCTGGGCTCAAGCGAGTCTCCTGCCTCCGCCTCCCAAGTAGCTGGGACCACAGGTGCCCGGCTATTTTTTGGTTGCAGCCATCATTGTTGTTTGGCAGGCCTGGGCTGGATTTGAACCCGCCACCTTAGGTGTATGTGGCTGGCGCCTTAGCCACTTGAGCCACAGGTGCCAAGCCTGAAAGAAAAGTCTTGATTGAAATGTAGAGAGAAAAAGAAAAAGCCTGAGAAATCTTGAGAGCTTGAGGATCTGAGGAAAACAGAGCTTTGGTGTGGGTCATTTAACATAGCAGAAGAACAGGCACAGTGTTGCTTGCGTACTCAGCATTTTCCCTCTATTTTTGCCAAAAAACCTGGAGTGAATCAGGATTGGCCATTAATAACATCGCTTTCCCTCCACCCATGGTCATTCCAGAAATAGGCATGTGACTCAGTTCTTGTCATTGGAATGGGGAGAAGACTGCTGGGGCTGGGGGGATTTCTGGGATTCTGACAAAAGTGAAGAGATATACCCATTTTCTTTAATTTCAAAATATTAAGGGGCTACAAATATTTTAGGTTACAGGGATCATTTTTGTGATGCTTGAGTTCTGGCTATACATGTGTGTGAATGTTTAGTGCAGCACAGTCGATAATGGCAAAGATGTGGAATCAACCCAAGTGCCCATCAATTCATCAGTAGATTAATACAGTGTGGTATATAGACACCACAGAGTAGACACCACAGAGTACTACTCAAGCACAGAAAAGATAATATCTTTGCAACCATCTGCATTGAACTAGAGACTATTTCTCCTAAGTGAAGTATAGCAAGCATGGATATGCCCATTTTGTGGTATCACTGTCCTTGCTTTTTGTTTCTCACATTGAAATAGGAGAATGTGGCCACTGTCTTTGGCCTATAATGACTTAAGGCTGAGGAAGAAAGTCCACCAATTTCAAATGGCTAAAATATGAAGACTGGGGAGAACTTAGGTCCTGGATGATGACATAGAACTGTCATACCAACATTGGAACTGCCCACCTTTGGACTTTGGCTGAATTAACAGCTGGTATCCTTTGATAGAGGTCCATGTTAATTAGACTTTCTGCAACTTGCAACCAAATACATCTCAACTGTTATAAAAAGTGCAAGAGATTCCAGATAAAATAGTAAATCAAAAATGTCAGCAAGCAGTTATAAACACTTTGATTCCACTAATAGCCTCAATGGTATTTCAAAGACACTGTAATACTTCTTGAACACTTACCTATGCACACTGTTCTAGGATCTGGGGATACAACAGTAAACAGCCAAAAGAGCTCGAGTTCTAGCAGGACAGATGGACATTAAACAACCAATTACATTTTTATATAATAAGAGCTATAACTAATGCTACTAAGAAGGAAAAACCAGGGATTAGAAAGGGTATATAATGAAATATATAAATGATAAGATATAAAATATATAATTAAATAACTGACTAAAATAACAAAAGCAAATGCTTTTTGAGTCAATGATAATGTAATACAGAGTTTATACATAAACTCCCAGAAGTCAAGAGAAAAAGGGAATAAACTAGCATGGATTAGTCAAGGAAATCTGTCTGAAAGAAATTTATATGGAACCAAATTTTGAAATAAGTGGCCAATGTACAGGCTAGATGGAGCAGAAGGGAGCACTCCAGACAGATGGAAGGAACCAGAAGAGCAAAGGAAGAAAGCAGGAAGGAAGTAGGAGCGAACTAAGTGAAATACAGAATCACTTGATTGTTTAAATTCCCTACAGCAGCAGTATTCTAGGAACATCTTTCAGGGAAAAAGTCAGAAAGAAGCCACAACTCTCAAAGCAAGACTGTTCAAGGTATAAGAATAATATAGGGAAACAATACCAAAGAAAAGGTAGGAGGAGAAGGGTACATTTGAAATTAAGACATTATTCAAAATAATGAATATAAAGTGGGCGTCATAAAAGAATTGTCAAGAGAAGTAATTATGAACTCAAGGGCATCAAGAAGGAAGGATTTAAACTTTTACAAACAGAAAGAAAAATGAAGAGTAGCAAAAAACGGAAACAGGTAGAAAAACAGTTTTTTGCTATGGTTATTTTTTCATGGTAGCTGTTATTGACATGCATTATGTAAAAATGAATGGAATTTGATTGAAAAGAAAAATTTCAATAGACTAGTAATCCATAAAGATAGTCTTTTTGGTAAATAATGTAATTTAAAATGTTTTCCCTTGAATACCTTTTTGTGCCTTGCTGTAGAAGAAAATCTTTTCAACGAAAAAGCTGTAAGTAATAATAAGTTACAGATTAGTGAAGCATTTTGGAAATAAAAAACACCCCTTGTATGTGCCAAATGTAATGGTGGAGAAAGGATAATAAATACTTGTGATAAAAATCAGGTATTTAGGCATTTGTGCGGTTTATGGTCAAACATGGGTTTAGTAGTCATTTTTTCTATTGTTATTTTCAATATAAAGAAAATATAAAAATATTTAAAAAGTACGCTATGGTAGGTATATGAATACATCTTGATATTACGGGAGATAGAATTTACCATCCACTTTTTGTAACCTTTAACAGACTTCTGTCTTAACACCAATACCACGTGACTGCAGTATCTTCTCCACTGACTGAGGAAGGGGACAGTGCTTAGTTCATTTTTGTTTTATAAGCATTCAACACATGGCCTAAAACATTGTGGGAATTCATAAAAAGTAAGTAAATGAATCATTGAATGGACATAACTTTGCTTCTAAGAAATCCTGGGTTGTTTTTTTTTGTGCATGGAGAAGATAAAAACAAGAGGAGGGAAAGAATGGTGATTTTCTAAAAATCAAAGTGAGGGAGATGTAAATGTCCTGGAAAGCTGGCCTCATCCCCAGAGGTGCTTCCAGATCAAAAAGGAGTCTGGAATAGGCGAGGTTGATTTGTGGGCCTGGACTTCAGGAGTGCTAGGAAGGATCTGGAAAAAATCACCTTTAGCTGACTGATAGTGGAAATTTTAAACTTAGTGTTTTGGTCTTTTGATGTAAAAGGTTTTGTTTTTTTCTCTAATTAAAATGTAAGTGGGAGAAAGGCAGTTAAATGACACCATCCTTCTGTCAACTTTAGGGTATTCAGCTCTGCTTACCTGGCCAGAAAAGAAGGCAGAGAAAATACAAGAAAATAATTGAAATCAGGGTGTGAGTCATAGCCTAAGTGTGTGCCGACAGTGAACGTGAGCAGGTGATGGGAATTCATTGTATGTATTTTGTGTCATATACTTAATAATTTTTTTCTAGAAGGTTAATCTTATCACATGGTATACCTGAAAAAATAAGAGCCTTCATAATTTATTCTTAAGCTTATTTTAAATACTCTTATTTTCATGAGATTATAAGAATTTTCTAAATTTTGCTCATCTGATTCCCTCAATTTCTGTTCTGCTGCTCACACTATCCTGTTTAGCAATGGTTTGGAGACACCTTGGGGAGGACAGTGGAGAGTCAGGGGAAAGCCCATTCAATTGCTCTTCTCAGCATCCATCCAGTTATCTTGTCAAGGAAGACTGAATAACTTTTTTTCCTACTCTCTAGAATTACCTCTTCGAAAATCAGTTTCCTGCTTTTACAGAACAGTATATCATCTTTTATTATTATCCTAATTCATACTTCTCACCCAGCCTCACAAAATATTAGCCACTTAATAAGCAATTGCATTCAAATTGTTGCACTAGTTGAAAAAGATAAGTCCTGTTTATTCAGTCAAAGCGCTGTTTCTATGTGATGGTACTGATGGTAAAATGGATTACAGTCTATGTTGGAAGGAGAAGCTGAGGAAGGCATTTCAAGGATAGTAAGCCTCTTTATTTTCCTTGGTGTACCAAGTAGTTAAACAAAGTTAAACTATTTAACTATTTTCTAATGCAATGCTTTGACTACAGTCTGTTGGGAACTAGTCTCTGGTATTTATTAGGTTTGGGCTATTTCCCATGTTTGCAATGAAAAGTTTTTACAACATATATATATAATAAGTTATCTAAGGAATATTAATCTCTTGGGTTAACTAAATCATATAAACAATCAGTTCTAAGACTAAAACTGAATAAGAGTTCTTTACTACACACTGAAAAAGCAAAAGGCTTTAAGGTAGACAATCTATGGTGCTGTAGGTTATGATTGTGATTAGGTATTTTTTATACTGAAGTTGCAGTTCCAAAGTGTTCCATGCTGCTGTGTACATTAGGGCTGAAGATTGTCTTAGGCCTGGGACTTCATCCATCTGGATCTGTGATTGTTGGGGCGGAGGGGCTGAGGCTCAGTAAGACATATAACTACAGCTTGGTGAAGATGGGGGAGAGGGTAATGCCCAAATCCCCTCAAGTCTCACTAGTTAAGAATCTGGGGGAAGGAGGGTTGGGCATTATGTACTGAGCAGAATCTTCTAGATAATTCTGACTTCTTTTAGGTAAAAATCAGTTTAACAATATTAATTTTTTATTTTCTGAAGGAAAAATCATACTTAAGTGGTATTCAGGAAATATCTACTGTGGATACTGAATAATGAGATTACCTACCTATAATCCATAATTTATCTTAAATTCTACCTTTCCACTTGTCTCTCCACATCCCCCAAATACTTCATTTGTGTATCTGTCTTCTCATATTTACTCATATTTCATATTTCTTCTCATATTTACTTGTATTATATTTATTTTATCTCCATCTGTCATTTCATTTAGTCTATGAAATCATAGGTGTCTTGAGTGGAAGGATATTGGAGAAGCCATATTTTTTTTCATCATTCTAATCTGTATAATGCTTTACCTAGTCAATAATATATATTCAATAGATGTTGAATGAATTAGATTAAATATGAAATATTAAATGTCATTGGTTATTATAATTATGATCCATTTCCAAGTTCTTGAATTACTGCATTCTCCTCTCTATTCAAGGAAGATCAGTGGCATTTTTAAACTTTAGATTCTAAACCAGATAAAATCGTAACAATGTGAGATTTTAAACAGTATAAGTCTTCAAAAAACAGTAACAGGTTTAATTCCCATGAACCGCAACTGGGTTACATCCTTTAGGCAATCATTTGTTAACCTTCTAAACAAATCCTTATACTAAAACACACACACACGCTCTGACAAAGAAATGGAAAATATGGAAAAGCTCCCATTTTCTTGCTCATTGTTTGTGTAATCATTGCTAAAAAGAATCACATGAACTTATGTTTCATTAAAAAATAGCCAATAAGACAATTTTAATTAGGTAAAAAATAAGCCAATCATAATAAATCACCAAGGCAAGTGAGTTTTAGAATATATGAGCTATCAAGGTTAAAAAGTGTTAGGATAATTCATAAAACGTTGAACATGCCCTTGTTTCCTTAAAAATTTCAGGAGCTTTTCTTGTTGCCCAGAGAGTGAGGATATCTGAATGGTAGGACTTGGAAATGTTTATTATGTTTTTAACTTCCCTTTTAAAGATCTCATCTTTCATTATAGCCTTAGGGCTGGAATAAGCAAGGTGGGAAAGTAAAGGACACTGGCCTCCTGATTGGGAGCCCTCAGTGCTACCTTGGTTGGGGCCCTTGGCATGGTTCTTGTGAATTATGCAATCTGATCTACTTCTGTACAGAAGTTTTAAGAAGCGCAATTGAGTGTGCTAAAATGGCATTACTACCTACTCAGAACTTGATGTTTCTGTGTGCCCATATGCCCAACTTTTTTCCAAATATGTTTGGGGAAAAAAAAGAAAATAGGGGATCTTGGTACTAGAAACATACAGTAAAAAATGCATGTGACTATTTATATCCATTTGTAGGTTGCTTTGGAGGGTTTTGTCAGACTTCAGAGGACCATCTTTGTAGCACATGAGTTCTCATTGGTCTAACCATTGGCATATCATACTAGCTCATGGGCCAGTTAGATTTGTTTCCTCCTAGGAATTTAGACCTGGAATCCAGAGGTCTGTGTTTGAACCGGGAAGTTAGGGAAAGCTACACTAGGAACGTCTTTATGGGCCCTGTATACAAATAAACCAGCATAGGATACCAATCTAGTCAGAAATGTCAAAGAATAAAGTAGATTCTTAGAAATGGAAGCAGAGAAAAGCAGTGATGGCCCACTGAGCCCCAGAGCTCATAGCTAGCTCAGTTGCTGAGAGCTTTCCTTCCCTGGAGGTCTGGTTGCGTTGTCTACCATTAGCATGTGAAATCCCCCCTCCATCTCAGCAACATACTAAATTCTCCTTTAAGTTAATGTAAATGGGTTTCTATTATTTACAAGCAAAGATTCCTGACAAAGACAAGGTTATTTTGTTAGAACATGTTCTATTATACCTGTGTTAGGTTTACATTGGAAATGAACAGCATTCTACTGTCAATTTGTCAGCATTAATTACATATTATGGCCCAAGAATTTTTTGGTACCTAATTGTATGTAACTGAGGGCAGGACCTCTGGAGCTGCTGTATGATGATATTAGTTAAAGGGTCCTGCCAGCTTCTCTGGAGCAGATAGTTTGTCCTTTCTGAAATGATGGAAATACTGTCACTCACGTAGGTTTAATAACAAAATGCAGTGCAAAAGCTCCAGGTGATAGCCAGGTCAGGCCATGTAAGGCCTGAGGGGCGGCTTATCTCACAGACTCAGGCACACAGCCCTGTGCCAGCCCCCAAAGAGTGGTCGATCTAGGAGGATTGGCATATTTCCTGCAGCTGTTAAATGCGGAAGGAGTTTTGCCTTAATTTACCATTCATTGTTATTCTTACACTTTTATACTCCCCTGCTTATCTTCTGCGGAAAATGAAAAGTAATATAAAATCATGTAGCTACTTTTTAAGACAATAGAAATCCCAGAAAACAGGTGGAATTATGGGGAAATTCCTTATTGTCCTACCTGCCAACAGGGAGATTCAGGGCTCCTGGATCATAGCCTAGGTCACATTTTAAAACTTGACATTATTTCTAAAAGAGTCGTATATTTAAATTTTAATTCAATTTGAAAATGAAATTCTGAGACCATACAATTCATCATCTAAATTGGGACACTTTGGAGAGTGAAGAGAGATGTTATTAATAATAAAACTAGTGCACCAGGCCTTGGGACTGACCCAGGAAAACTGGATAGTATCATCACCTTCCCTTTAGGTTTTGCACGCACAGTTTCTGAGCAACTTTAATATTCAGAAGCCCCAAGATTCTTGGGATGTGTTTTGACCAAATCAGATTTTAGCTGCCATTTTGGAGAATTTCTCATGATCCTACTACTAACCCGTGGTTGTATAAACTGGAACTTCCCCAGGGCTTCAGTTTAGCCACGTTTAGGATTGAGTGGGTAACCCTGAGGTCACTTTATGCTCTTAACAGTCTGTAATCAATCATACATACATCTAAGAATTTCACTTTTGGAGAAATTTGGATTTTTTATTCAGATTTAATAGAAAATACAAAATATGAATGTCCACGAAAGAGTATTGTCAATATGTTTTGTACTCTTTATAAAATCACACTGGCAGCGGCATGGTGTAGTGTCAAGCACCAGGACTGAAATCTAACCATTTTATTTCCTCTATGAATTTGCCAAAGTCACTGAAGTTGCATACAGATGTGAGGGGCAGAGACCATGTGTTTTTGCATGTCCCTGACCCCACCATTAGTATGTGACTGTTTAAACCATCCTCAAGGCTCGAGCCTGAATACCTTCAACTATAAAATGGGTGTAAGAATAGTTACTTTTTTAGTAATATTATGAAGATAAAGTGATGGATAGTATGTTCAAGTAATATATGCTGGGTAGATAGACATATACAATCAATAAATGGTAGTTCTTTCTGTTAGAATGTCAATGTCATTATTGAATATTTGTCATAAATGTGCACTGAACCTTTTTATAATTAACCTAAGAATAGTGCTGATGAACTGCTCTATTCCCAATATTGGCTTTTACTGTCATTGGCTAAAAGTACTTCCATGATTATATGCATTGTGGGAGTCAAACATACTGAGTCTAAATGCCTCCTTTCACCCTTTGGATACATGATGTTGGGAAGGTAATTTAGGTCCCTCATCTGTAACAATGAAAGAGATAACACATACAAATCACATGGCACAAGTTCTAGGGCATATTTGATGATATGCACTATCATTAATATTTTTATTATTAAGGTAATATTGGACAATTTCAACTGTTAAGGTAATAAGCCTCTGTTTGATGGGAGAGGATAGAGATGTTTCCATGAGAAGAGCTTATATAGTAGACTACAGAAGTGTCTACAAAGGAATGATGGTTGGAAAAACAAACCCATGAGAATTTCATCAACATTGTGCTATTTCTACCAAGCAGAATCTCGTTCATGGTCGTTGTTGAACCGTCTGTCATAGACTGGCCACAATGCTTATGTCTCCTAAGAATTCTAACAGCTTTGGATTTACAGTAGGGTTGCCCATTTGTTTCCCCAATATACTACTCCTGACAACAAAATCAAAGCCTTGGATCAATGGACTCGTAAACCATGTTAAGTTGCTTTTAATCATTTTATTAATGAGGCAGAAAAATTTGATTAGTAATAAGCTGATTTTTCCTGAGCCCTACTTGTTCCTTTAGTGAACTGTATTTTGAAGAAGGCCACTCCTACAATTTGTTCATAAAACATATAGCATGGAGTAGTGATGATCACATTCAAAGAATAATAATTGTGCTATTAATGGGACTACCAATAGAGATGATAGAAATAATTCAACTCAAGTGCATCAGAAATAGAATCCACAACTTGATTTTTTACCTACATTGTCTCAATAAATCCTAATTTAAAAAAAAAAAACACCACAAACTCAAAGTTCAGAAATGCTGTTGCTTAAGTAAGATTCTGAATTATCTGATGTCAAGAGACCTTTTCTTCATGCCTTTCCCAGCTGAATCTAAGGTTTACCATCTAATTCTTTTTGAGGAAAAGGATTTAGACTGGCTGGTTATGGTGGCTCACGTCTGTAATCCCAGCACTTTGAGAGGTGGAGGTGGAAGGATCACTTAAGGCCAGAAGTTTGAAACCAGCCTGGGCCATATAGCAAGAGTTCATCTCTACATTAAAAAAAAAAAAATTAATTAACCAAGAATGGTGCCATGCCCCTGTAGTCCTATCTACTTGGAAAGCTGAGGCAGAAGGATTGCTTAAGCCCAAGAGTTAGAGGCTGCAGTGATCTGTAATTGTGCCACTGCCTTCTGGCCTGGGTGACAGAGTGAGGCCCTATTGCAAAAAAGAAAAGGGGAAAAAAAGTCTAGGTTTAGTAGGCTTTTTGCCAACGTCTTCCTACTTCATGGATTTGGCAGCTTGTTAAGGTCTCTGGCTGTGCCCCCGCTCCCCAGCCCCCTGACAGAGGGGGGACATACAGGGGGACATTAAAACCAACCTGGCTCTATCCCCCAAGGCTTGGACTTAAATAGGGATCCTACGGCCCTGTAGACAGACTGCCTCACCTCAATTCTTACTTTCCTCTCTAGGTTTAAATATCCTCTCTGTTTCTGAATCTGGTGATTTCCCATTTTTAGGCTTTGATGTAATTATATTTGATACATTTTATCCAATATTTATAAGTGTTTGGAGGGACCAAAGGCCCTTTATCATCAGTTTACTCTCAGGATTTTGGTATCAAATGAGGATTTGATTTCTGATCTTCAAATCTCCAAGAATGCTATGACTAATGTTTGTCATGTACTGAATTGACACAGGATATCAGAACCTGTCTCTGTAATCTGTGTCTGTCACAATATAGCAGGTTTGTTTAGGGAAACAAAACAAAACAGTCTCCTACCATGAAATATTTAATGTCTTTAATGAAAATTACACACTTTAAACTATGATGGCAGAGGGACAGCAAATTTTACACTTTGGTTGGGAACTAGGTTATTTGTTTTACTAGGAACAATCACAAAAGGGCAGATAGAATTTATGGAATGTTCATGTTTGAGTAAGAGTATGGGCGTAACCACAAGAAATTCTGCTGACATCAACTCAGCCATCCTGTAACATGAATATAGATGTATGTGACATTAATTAAGCCCTCTGGGAATATGGATGCAGATGTGTGTGACACCGGTTGAACCATACTGGAACATGGAAGCAGAAGTATGTAACATCAGCTCAGCCTTCTGGAACATGAATGTAAATGTATGTGACATCAACTCAACTCTTCTGGAACATAGATGCAGATGTATGTGACATGAAACCATCTCTCTGGGAACATGGATGTAGATGTATGTGACATCAACTCAACCCTTCTGGAACATGGATGCAGATGTATGTGACATCAACTCAGCTCTCTGGGAGCATGGATGCAGATGAATGTGACATCAGCTCGGCCCTCTGGGAACATGGATGCAGATGTATGTGACGTCAGCTCAGCCCTCTGGGAACATGGATGCAGATGTATGTGGTGTCAGCTCAGCCCTCTGGGAGCATGGATGCAGATGTATGTGACGTCAGCTCAGCCCTCTGGGAGCATGGATGCAGATGTATGTGACATCAGCTCAGCCCTCTGGGAGCATGGATGCAGATGTATGTGACATCAGCTCAGCCCCTGGGAACATGGATGCAGATATATGTGGTGTCAGCTCAACCCCTGGGAACATGGATGCAGATTTATGCTTGCCCTTGTAGTATCACGGATTCTTTCAGCGAGTCACTCTGTTCTTAATTCCTCAGATTCCACAGCCTTTAAGCAAGCATTTTATTTCATACCCTTAATTATATACCCTTAGAAGTTGGTACCTTAAATATGCTTTCCACAAAAATAAGTGGGTGTAAAAGCATTTACCAACACTTACATATGTGTATAGTTTTCCCATTTCTGTTTTCCCCTGTGGTTTTGGTTGGCTGGTTTTCTGAGGCTTGGTGACAGCACAGGGAAGGCTGAGTAGGGCTGTACTCTGACAGGGACTGATGATGCCTGGAGGAACAGGGATGTGCATAGACTCATAATATTCTTTTCTTTTCTTTATGGCATTTAAAACGTATCAGATTGTATTGTGAATAAATCTATACTGGGTTGTTATTAAAGTGAGTAAGCACAGTCTACAAGCCAGATAAGTTCTAAAATAGCCTCTGGGGCTTCCTAAAGGAGTGTGAATGCAGATTGTTTCAGGGCTGCATCCTAAAAGTCAGGCTATTCCTGTTCTTCTGTGCTTAATGCTGAAAGAAGGGAGTCGGCTAACCAAGGACATTTTCTCACACTTCCACTCTCCCCTCTCACTTTAGCTCAGCCCTACCTTGTCAAAAGGCAAGTTAGGAAATAACAACGGTGTCCATCAACAGATGAATGGGTGAACAGAATGAGCTATAGCCATACAGTGAAATTTTCTGCCTTTAAAAGGAGGAAAATTCTGGCACATGCTACAACATGGATGAATCTTGAAACATTATGCTAAGTGAAGTGAGCCAGTCACAAATGGAAACACTATTTGTATGGTTCCACTTACATAAAATATCTATAATAGGTAAATTCCTAGGCACAGAAAGTGAGAGTTACCAGGGACTGGGGAGAGGAGGGAATGGGGAGTTATTGTTTAATGGTTATAGAGACTCTGTTTGAAGTGATGAAAAAGTTCTGGAGATGGATGATGATGATGATTGTTCAACACTGAGAATATACCCAATGTCACTGAACTATATACTTAAAATGGTGAGCATGGTAAATTTCATTATGTGTGTGTATGTGTATTTACAAATGTGAGGACTGTCTGGAAAGTATCCATCTTTGTAATACAAAAAAATACAGATATATGTGACTGGATACTTTCCAGACAGCCTTCCTATGTGTGTGTTTGTGTATGTATGTATATATATATACATATATACATTTTTTTTAAATACAATTTTTTTAAAAAGGCAGGTTGAGGGAACTACCACTTCTGGTTTCTGTAAAGATGGAGTAGACACACCTTTCCTTATTTCTCCCATTAAGGACATCTAAAAACTCTGCATATGGTATGCAAAACAAACATAAGACTGAAAGGTAAAGAGAAAAGGGCACATTCTTTAGGGACCTAGACAGCAAGGAATGACACAGATATGAATTCCCTGGGTTTTCTTTGTTTCTCATATATCCTAGCCTGGAAACCCACTGACAGTTGCAAACAACAACAAAAAAGCCCTGAGTTAAGGGTTTTACACTGAAAGTGCTAGTTTCAAATTTGATAGGGAAGAAAGGGGCTGGAGCAGCCATAAGTGACATGGTCCCCAGGCTTAGGGAGTAGCCCCTGGATTGTTGTGGCTGTAAGTTGGCAGGAAGATTCTCCAGGATACTTCATTGCTCCAACCCTCCCTGCTCAAATAATATAAAGCTTTTGTTTTAATCTATTTAGGTTAAATAGTACATTTATACTCAAAATGTTATCTCTTATCTAATTGTCACAAAAAACTTTGAAAGACTGGTTCGGTACCACATGTAGTGAGGGGCTCTTTGGTCATTGTACCTCGATAGGGTTACTATAGAAACTTAGTTGTCTCGAGTAATTGTATCCCAGGGAAATATGATTACACAGGAGACTTTATATTCAGAACTGACATTATCTCAGCACTTTTAAACAAATACCCAAGAACTTCTAAAATTCAAATCATTATCCCTGATGAAGGTGAGTTGACCTTTTTAATCCTGTGAGAAGAACAAAATTTAACACAAAAGAAATCCTCAGTTGCAAGTCTCTTAGCTACTCTGTAAACAACAGGGTAAGAGTAAGGTCAAAGCTGGAGGTTGAATTTCATTTGTGTTCCTCACTGTCTCTGTTGCACTAGGGAAATTATCAAACTCTCTTTTCTGGGCCTTTGTTTTCTCATCTGTAAAATGATAGTAATAATAAAAATTCTCCTAAAGTTTAAAATACATCAAGTTAAGTGCCTATAATTCCCATCACAAACTTGTAAATATTGGAAAGCAAGGAATCTCTTTACCTTTAGAACATTCCAGAAAAACCTAGTCTGCTGTCTTATAGACTTAACTCAGGGAGGACTTAACTGACCAAAGCACTGTGTCCAGTGCTGAGCACTGAGCATCAGTACTCAAGTACTCTCTGAGTTGCCAAAGACCTGAATGGTCTCACCTTTGCATCCCTAGGGCCAGAGATCTATACCATCTGGTCACAGGTCCTATTCTTGGTGGCTCAGAAATTCAGTCCCTCTCTAATCCCAGGCAGAAAGGTCCCAGAGACAGGGCAAATGGGCACAGTTCTTCATTAAAGGCTCTGAAAAAAAATTAAAAAAGATATCATCTGTTTATCTTCCTCTAAGGATCTCAGGATTATTTTAGTTCCCTCAAATCTAATTAAACCATGAAGCCACCCTATGAAAAAGCAAACTTTTTATTCCTATCTTGCAAGTTAAAAAATTTGAAGGGTTAGGTGATTATGGCAAGCATACTAATTTAAGTATATAAGAAGCCTAAACAACATTCAACACCTACTTCATATTTGTATCCACTGGGTTTTACTTGGTGGGCACTAGAAGGAGAATTTAGTACTTGTATCACTTATACCTGATTTTTTCCCTCTCTTATTTATCTGAGGGACTTTAATTCTCTAAATCACAAGGTGGTAGGTTGACTTTAGTGTAAGAAACTTGTAGACAGAGAGATCACTTTTTGAGGAGTCTAGATATTTAATTAAGAAAATCTTTGGTCATGGACAG
This sequence comes from Otolemur garnettii, assembly GCF_000181295.1. NCBI lineage: Eukaryota > Metazoa > Chordata > Mammalia > Primates > Galagidae > Otolemur > Otolemur garnettii. Next base: position 6,989,324 of record NW_003852429.1, on the reverse strand, counting down.
AAAACAGAATTTTCTTAATCTTTATACCAGTCTCAGTTAGTGGTTAGTTAAAATCCATTTATAGGACCTTCTCAGACAAGAGTTAATCAAATTTGTCATTTATTTTAGCTGTTGGAAAAGGATAACCGCAGACTTCATTCTTGGGTGTCTTCACGTTCTTATTTACATGAATTATTTATCTTATGTCTAGAAATTTAATACATGTCATAGAGCTGCAAATTACACAATCCATCTTAGGTTTTATAGTTTGCTGTCTAAATGGGGAATCAATCTCAGCCATTAGTTTTATTTATTAAACACAGTTCAAGAAATAGAGGTTTGACCCCAATGTACATTATGCTAAAAAGATAGAAACCGAGATGTTGGATGCAGTGCAGCTAAAAATACCAGTTTAAGTGAAAGGTGAATTGGTAAGTGCTATGCCAATCCTGTGTGTCAGGATTGTGGGAAGAGATTAATGCACTGCCCCTGTCAAGGCTGAAATCAGAACATGCTGGCTAGCAGGTAAAAAGTTAAATCATGTTTCCCAAAGTCATTTTGTATCAGGGAAACAAACTTTGGAAATTAAAACAATAAACTCTTAAATGTAAAAACCAGCCTCCTTTTGTCTTATGTATTATTATTATTTTTTTTGCCAAAATATTGGTTTCTATCCTCAGATCCTCAAAGTGTATAAATGTTGCATTACTTAGTATGTTCAGTGACAAAATGCTCAGAAAAATTGATAATGATGTCTTTTCTGAGTTGTGTTTTGTGTGCTCCTTTCATTTGAAAGCAAATAGTAAAGGATAATTTTGTCCCTGTGACTCTGTCTCTGGCCCTGGGAGAGAAGAGGACAAAGGAGAATGAGTTATACAATGAGAAACTGAATTCAAAAATTTCAGGACACCCTCAGCTATTCACATCTATTTTTTTCCACCTCATATTAAGACATGTTTATCACCCAATTTCTTAAGCAGTCTTAATTAATTAATTTATTTATTTCCTTCATTCCTTCCTTCCTTCCTTCCGTCTTTCTTTCTTTCTTTCTTTCTTTCTTTTTTTTTTTTTT
>NW_003852429.1:6982153-6988253 GCF_000181295.1 Otolemur garnettii | reverse complement strand
TTCTTTTTTTTTTTTTTTAGACAGAGTATCACTCTGTTACTCCAGGTTGGAGTGCAGTGGCGTTAGCCTATCTCAGCAACCCCAAAGGCTTGGGTCCAAGTGATCCTCCTGCTTCAGCCTCCCTAGTAGCTGGGACTAGAGGCACCTACCACAATGCCTGGCTATTTTTTTTTTTTTTTCCTATTTTTAGGAGAGACTGGGTAGCACTCTTGCTCAGGCTGGTCTTGAGCTCCTGAGCTCAAGTGATCCTCCTCCCAGAGTGCTAGAATTACAGGCATGAACCACTGTGCCTGGCCATAGTCTTAATTTTTAATCTTCCCAAACAGCTAAATAATTAACTTTTATTGAATAAATACTATATAGAACCCCAGGAACTCGGTCACTAAATAGGTAGATACTGCAAGTAGAGACAGAAGGGAATGCTGTTTGACAGTGATGGGTTTTAAAGATTTTTTTTTCAAGAGGCAAGGTCTGTGAGTGCTATTTTCCTTCTTCCTGGAGCATTCTCCTTCCTCATGACCTATTTAACTCACACTCAACATTCAAATCCCACTGTATAAACCTTGTCTAGGGAAGCTTTCTCTTTGTAGATGAACTCAGATCTGATTGTTATTGAGCCTTATGTTTTTTTTCCAAAAAATTTCCTTTGATTGTGGTAAACTTTACATATATCCATGCAATTATTTGAAGTCTGTCTCTCCTAAGGGTAAGTAAGCTCCATGAGGTCAGGTTTTCTACCATTTGCCTCTACCTCTTAGCAGAGGGACTGGAAGATAGCAAGAACTCAGTATTTTTTGAATCAATGACTGAGAAGCAGGAGCAATTTTGCTTTTGAATTTGGCAGGAAAAGGAGTAAAAAACACAACTTTTATGTCTTTTAAAATCATCATAGCATCACTATTCTTGGGACCAATAAGAAGGGACAAGTTCTCCAGGGTATTTTACGTAGTGTCAACTGATTTGGAAATGACTGTGGAAGATGTTTGCATTCGATATTGGTTCAATATTCTGTAACAGATACATAACTGGCTTTAATATTGACATCATTTTTCTATGATTTGGTTGGAAAAAGGAAAGGAAGAAAATTGCAATGGACCTGCTGAGCACCTTGACTGTGATTGTTTCATGCCTGCTTTTCCCATGGTCGTGACATCTGTGGACCTTCCCTGACATATTTTATTGCTCTGATGCAACAGGAGACATCAGCAGCTCAACTATCTTGTGGAGATTAGAAAATGGGATTTCCTTTTGGGCTATGACCTCAACCCCCCTCTTTGTGAGCTTTCATTCCTCTTTCCTTTGTCAGGGAAGGTGTCGCCTATGGGTTTCCTCTTCAAAATTGCAAAGGAAATTCAAGATTTAGTTCCTTTTCAATCTGCTGCTTGGCTTAGTGACAAAATCCAGCTATTGTTTTAAAAATAAATGTAAAGTGGGGTAGTAAAAATTGAGATCTGAGCGAGCAGCTCTACTTTAGTTCATTTTCATCTCATCTCCAGTTAACACATTTGTTGTGTATCTATGATACAGAAGACACTATGTTTTATTAGCTAACATGCCAGGGTATATGTTAACTAATAAAACATTCACAGTCTAATGGGAGAAGTGAGGTTATAGATGGCAATATAAGACAGACAGTGATAAGTATTAAAATGGAAGTACAAAGAAAATGTCATAAGAGGTTAGGGGAGGAAGACATTAATTCCAGTTTAGGGGTTTTGGAAGACTTTGGGAAGGATTTGGATCTTGAAAGATGGATCTTTAATAAGAGGGAAGATTTCAGGGAGTTTAAAGAAGAGAAGGGGCTCCTAGGCAGAGGGAACAAGGGAAACCTTGACAAGAAGATGGGAAAGGGTAGACAGTGATTTAGAAATAATGAATAATACTGTGTGGCTGGGGTTACCAATATTTGGAGATATGATGAGAAATAAGATTATAAAGGTAGTTTGAATCAATTGTGTAGGCCTTGAACGCTGTGTAAGGCAGTTTGGATTTAATTCTGTAGATAGGATCTGTTCAGGAAAGGTTGCTTTCATCAGAGTTTTAGTAGGTTTTTATTTAGTGTAGCTTAGTGAGATCACTGGAATTCTCTTCTGATGAGGTGGTAAGAGAATGCCAGGGATGCTGGTCCAGTTCCTAGTGGTCTTGTGTCTTGTCCTGTTACCCTGTGAGGGTTTTTAACACAAATCTAGTTTTGGGGGTGGGGACAAGGGTTTTGTTGGCTGTAGGAAGGCAAATCATATTATCTGAGGAGACTGGTTGCCCAGTGGCCTGTTGGTAATGACTCTGTACCCTCGAGCTGCAAGGAGGGAGCTGGAGGAGGAACAATGCTTCTATCCGCCTTGCAGGTCTGTATGTACTCTTTTTCAAGACTCAAAGTGTGACTCAGTATCACCCATGGATTTTGATGTTCCTTTCAGCTTTGTAAGTGTTGTCAGTGGAATTTCCTCCCAGAGTCTCCAAAGATGCCTGACGGTCTTTGTTTTTCTTCTCTTCCTCTTCTTCCTTTTCCTTCTTTCTCCTCTTTCTCCTTCTCCTTCTTCCTCCTCTCCCTGTTCCTCTTCCTCTTCTCTGCATGACATATATATATATATATATATATATTAGTGTAAAGTTGAGAAAGGCTGAATCCTGGGTTGTTATCCTGAAGTCATCTTAGACCAGAAATAAGCATGTGATATTTTGAAGTTCCTTTTAGTGATTTCATTTACAATGGTTAAGAGAAACAATAGGAAAATCTCATGACACGTTTCTTGTCTGTGATTATTTACAAAAGCTAGGCGAGACTGAGGGAGGCTGGAAGACCATCTGGGTACATACAGTGGCAGTCCAGGAGAGAGACTCAGGGCCAGAACTCACGCAATCAGTGGAAATGGAGACAATAGAATGGGCAGGAGGGTTGCCGGAAGGATAGATGCAAGTTTATTGTTGATTAGATACAGCTGCAGAGAGAAAGGGTAGATTTTTCAATATTTTGCAGTTTTCTGGCTTCAGTGACTGAGCAAATAGGTGAAAGTGCTGCTCAAAGGGACAGGGAGTTTGAGAGTAAATAATTATTTTTACTAGACTAATATTATGAGTTTCTTTTGGATATGTTGAGATTAGGCTGCTTATATAAGCAGTAGGAGGTAAACACATGGGGTCAGAGCTCAGATATTTTGGTCATTAGCATATTACAATGCCAAGGAACTGATTGAACTTAAACCAAAGAACTGAATGCATTTTTCAAGGGTGCATATGTAGAATATGGAGATAAGAGGGCCAAGGTCAGGAGCTTTGAGATCATGGTAATTTGTGGTGTGAATAGTGGAAGGGATGGCATCAAAAGATGAGAAGGAAAGGCTGTGAGCATGAGAGAAAGGGTAAAGCCCAGGGACTGGTGATACTGAGGAGGGTGAGGGGTGAGGGAAGGAGAGAAGGAGAGGGATGAGAGAAGGGGAGGAGGAAGGAAGAAAGGAGAGCTCCCCCTTAGGAATGGGTGGATGAGCTAGATTGAGAAGTGTTCCATCTAGGTGCGTGGAAATCATGGCTAAAATATAAACTTTGCCAAATAAGGAAAATCCTAAGGTATATACTCTGATTGCCAGAATTGAGGAGGGAACTCAGCTAAAGTAGTGAACAAAAGCTGATGTATTAGCATTTTATTACTTATCCCACAGAAGTGAATGGATTTCCTGAGCATGTTGAATATGAGTATTAGAGAGTCAAGAATGCCATACGCCATCCATTCAGCTTCTAGGACAGAAAACATATCTTAGTAATTGGAGTAATAAAGCCCACGTGGGGCCAGAGTCAAGTTTATAATTTCCTCATCTATTGGGGAGCCAGGACACAGTAAAGAGGTTATCTTGTGTGTAGCCCAAAAAACTTCACCCACTGGTGTCTGAAAGAAGCTAGTATTGCTCCACCATCCTTGAATGCTGGGTGGGTAATAAAATCTTCTGAATGCAGAACCTAGAGAGATGCCACCCCAGACACGGTGCTGAGGACAAACTCAGAGGAAAAAGCTCAAAGCATGGAGGAGAGTCATCTGGGTGGAAAGACTAGGATGACTATAGGTAATCATAATGTATGATTTCAAATAGCTAAAGGGAGAATATTAAACAGTTCCCAACACAAAGAGATGATAAATGTTTGAAACAATGGATGTGGTCATCACCTTGATCTGACCAGTATACATTATATGTATCAAACATCATAATGTACCCCATAAATATATACAATTATTATTTCAGTTAAAAATATAAATTAAAAAATTAGATTTGAAATAAACTATGATAGCATTGGATTGTGAACATAGAACTTGAAGTATTTCAATTTTTGCAACAACTTGGTGTTTTAGTTTGTGTTTAAAATTTAAAATGTCAAATTGTGAATTAGGAGGCATAATAGTGTTTGCTAAGTAGAATTTTTCCTTATACATTAACTATTTTACTGATTTTGAATGGTTATTTTTAAATTAAAAAAATAAATAATAGAGTGGATGCAGATAAAGAGAAAATTAGTGAAATGTAAAATGTCTGATAGAGACCATATAGAAGGCACCACAGAGAGATAAAGACATGGGGCATATAAAAAAAGGAGTGAAGAGACATGGGAAATAATGAGAAGCTTCAATATACAGCTAATAGAAGTTCTGGAAGAAGAAAGTAAAGAAACTGATGGAGAAGAAACCTTAAAAAGAATTATTAAAAATTATTTAGAGTTAAATAAAAAACAATCCTAAGTTTGAAAAGGAATGTAGAACCCCAAGCAAGATAAAACTAAACAAATCTACACCTAGAAACCTTATATTAAAATTTCAAAACACCCTAGATAAAAGGAAAAAATAAAAAGCCTCAAAAGTTAAAACAGATTATGTATAACAAAACAAGGCAAGTGGAAAGTTGACTTCTCAGGCACAATCTGTTATCAGTGATATCAGAAGATAATGTAATAACTTCAAGATGCAAGAGAAAACTAAGTTGTAGATCCACTTAACTGTCATTCAAGAAAAGGCAAATATTTTCATGCATTTCTAAGAAAGGTTACTGCTTACTATCTCTTCTAGCAAGAACTAGTAAGGAATTTGCTTCAATTAAAAGGAATCCAGAAGCTTCTTTCCAGAAGGAAGGAGTTGGAAGCCCACATATATATGGAAATTTGATTTATATCTGACTGGGTATTGCTCACCAGTAGGGAAAGATATATTAATGGGCATTTCATTATCTTCAAGGGAAAAACAAAGTGAAATTGGATCCTTGCTTCACTCTATATACAAAGATCAATCTTAGTGGAATGATTTTCTAGGTAGAATTCCTATAGAAGAAAATATAGGAATGTATCTTCATGACCTTAGGGTAAGGAAGAGTTCATGAAATCAAAGAAAAAAATTTGATAAATATGACAACGTTTAAAAAAAAAAAACTCCAACAAAAAGATTGGTATGTAGAATAATTTTCAGAAGAAGAGAAAATTCAAATGGTTAGAAACTTAGTAAAAAGAGACTTAACTATTCTAGTAATCAGAGAAATCCAAATTAAATCACAATGGAAGAGCAGCCTGGCAAAAAGGTGAACAGACTATATCAAAAGTTGGAGATGATGTAGCATGAAAATCTGGAGATACCTTATGTCCTTTCCCAGTAGTGAATGAATATTTACAGTGACCATTAAACGAGGTTGTAAGTTATAGTATATTCACATAGCAGAACGCTATATAGAAGTGAAAAGGAATGAACATAAGCTATGTCTATATGTGTGTGCATGACATATGCTGAGTGAGTAAAGTAAGTTGCAGAAGAATACATATTCTATGATACCATTCACATACGATTTAAAAACAATAGTCCATATGGGGTGTGTGTATGTGATTATGAAGAGATGCATGAAAAAGTATAGCCCAAATTTAGGAGGGAGAGTTATGTGATCTGGAAGCATCCACAGGGCATTTTGCCTGTGTTGAAAATGTTGTTTATTAAACCTAGAGGTGGCTCGGCTCCTATAGCTCAACCGGCTAAGGCGCCAGCCATGTACACCTAGGGTGGCGGGTTCGAATCCCCAGCCCGGACCCGCCAAACAACAATGATGGCTGCAACCAAAAAATGGCCGGGCGTTGTGGCGGG
>NW_003852429.1:6930970-6981076 GCF_000181295.1 Otolemur garnettii | reverse complement strand
GATATATACCTAGTAGAGGAATTGTTGGATCAAATGGCAGGTCTATTTTTAGTTCTCTAAGTGTTCTCCAGACGTCTTTCCAAAAGGAATGTATTAATGTTGAATTAAATCACTAGGAAGCAGCAAGCTCTAATTTTCTTCCCTTCATTTTCTTTCTTATTCTTTATACTAGCTTCTTGAGAAGAATAAACAGTATACAAATTGAAAAAATATCAAAGTAAAAATATTGAGTCCCTTAAAAATATTCAAAAGGAATATTTTTCCAAAGAAGCTGAAATTTCATGATGTAAAAGTCTTTTAAAATCTACAAGAATCCAATGTACTTAATACTAATATGAAGGCAGTAGTTGATCTAGTACAAGGGATGGGGTAGGGGAATGAGTGATAGGGGAGAGGGGAGAAGGGAGGGAGATTGGGCGTCATAGTGTATGGCACACCTCTTGAGAGCAGGACACAATTACAAGAGATAATTTACCTAACCACAATCAGTATAACCTAATTCTTTCTTTTAAGAGTCTTTATTAAATCATAACTGTGTACATTAATGCATTTATAGGGTACAATGTGCTGATTTGATATACAATTTGTGGAATGCTTACATCTAACTGATTAACATAACCATCTCCATGCTTACTTATTTGTTCTAGTAAGAACATCCATGCTCTATTCTTAGTAGCTTAGAAATGTATCTTTACATTATGCACATTAGATTAGATCCTCCCAAATACCCTCCCTCCTCCCGGCCTTCCCCCATCCCTGGGTGACCATTAAACCAGGATGTTAAGTTATAGTATATTCACATAGCAGAATGCTATGTGGGAGGGTACAATCCTCTGGGTGATTATATACTGATTTTGTAGTAGTATTGAATACATCGTACACTTTTTTTTCCATTCTTGAGATTCTTTAACCAAGAAGAATATGTTCCAGCTCCATCCAGGTAAACATAAAAGATGTGAAATCTCCCATCTCTTTTTATGGCTGTATAGTATTCCATAGTGTACATATACCACAATTTGTTAATCCATTCATGGGTTGATGATCACTTGAACTCAGACACTTGTAGTCATTTGATCTTTGACAAGAACATTCAATGGGGGAAAGATTCCCTATTTAACAAATGGTGCTGGGAGAACTGGCTGGCAACCTGTAGAAGAATGAAACTGGACTCCCATCTCTCACCATTAATAAAGATTGATTCTCACTGGATAAAAGATCTAAACTTAAGACATGAAACTATAAAAATATAAGAAGATAGTACAGGGAAAATGCTTGAACAAATTGGGCTGGGAGAATTTTTTATGAAGAAGACCCCCTGGGCAATTGAAGCAATACCAAAATTTTATTATGCGGAGCTGATCAAACTAAAAAGCTTCTGCACAACCAAGAGCACAATAAATAAAGCAAACAGATAGCCTTAAGAATGGGAAAATATATTTGTAGGTTATGCTTCTGACAAAGGTCTGGTAACTATAATCCACAGAAACCTCAAACTAATCAATAAGAAAAAAAAAACCCATTTCTATGTGGGCAAGAGACTTGAACAGAAACTTCTATTCTGGCACATGACTTATAAACACATGAAAAAATGCTCACCATCTTTAATCATCAGAGAAATGCAAATCAAAACCACTTTGAGATATCCTCTAACTCCACTAAGATTAGCCCACATGACAAAATCCCAAAACTACAGATGTTGGTGTGGTTGTGGAGAGAAGGGAACACTTCTACACTGCTGGTGGGAATGAAGCTAATATGACCTTTTTGGGAAGAAATTTGGAGAATACTCAAGGAACTAAAAGTAGACCTACCGTTTGATCCTGCAATCCCCTCTACTAAGTATTTACCCAAATGATCAAAAATCATTTTACAACAAAGACATTTGTACCAGAATGTTTATTACAGCTCAATTTGTAATTGCCAAGTCATGTAACCTAATTCTTTTTATCCTCAATGAATCCCAAACAATTAAAAAAAATAAAATCTGTAGTTCAAATGTATATTGTTTTTAGTCAAATACTTTTTTATTATTTTCAATTCCAGACACTAAACTGAGTATCTTTACGTATTTAATTCCATTTATTCACCATAAAACTTTCAAAAGTGAAAGGTTTGCCAACATCTATGTTTCTTCAGTAATGCAATGTATATATTTTTAAATACGTGTTAACGATTGCATGCTTTTGCTGTCTCTCCTTTTAAATTGAATCTGTCATTTTCCGAGCAGGGTACAGTGTGTTCTGTACTAAAGGAAAACCCCTGCTTGGAACAAAGGTATTGCTGGGTAGTTCTGCCAGGGACCTTTATTTCAAAGACAGAATTCTGTTTCACAGGAAATGTGAATCTCACAGTATTTTACTAGTAATTAGCTTTTAAAATAGCAATGACTTCATTTTCTTCATTTATGCTTGGAAGCTGGACACGGTATTTGTGGGTTTTTTCCGACTTGTGTGAAACTGCTGGGGATGCTAAAAAAATAAAGGTATGTCACTGTTGGCCTTCACCGGGCACAGCACCTGCTGCTTATAGAACAGTGCTGAGGAGACAAAAAACCCGGGTGAGGGAGCTCCAAGTTTTCTGAGTGGGTGCTCTTCCTGACTGGGCCGCCGCCCCCTGCATAGTGTCATCCTCATCTCCAGTGAAATTGCCATAGAATTAGTAATCATCATAGCACTCCCTGAATGTCCAATCTTATTGTCTCCATTTATAGAAGGTAAAACTGAGACAGAGAGGTTGAGGGGTTTACCAAAGACAGATTGGAGCCCAAGGAGTCTGACCCCAGAGCCACTCCACTCCCATGTTGAAAGACATCAAACTAGCACATTGGTGTGAGTTACTGATATAGGCAGATTCTGTCACAATTTCTGTTGTCACCCCTGGATGCTGTCATCATAGGTGAGTCGGGGCTTAGCTGTTTACTCTAGCCTTGTAACCATGCATATATACCATTTTACTAGGTAATACTTGATAGATTTTTAAAGTGATGATGCCAATTTAAACTCCCAACATTATATTACATGAGAGTACCTGTTGTTCAATGGTAATAATCTTTGCTGATCTAATCTGACCTGTGTGACATGATCTCTCATTGTGGTTTTAAGTTGTATTTCCTTGATTATTAATGAAGCAGAGAATTTTTCACATGTTCTTGGGCCATTTATATGTCCTTTTCCATGAAATGCCTGTTCATGTCTTTTGCACATTTTTATATTGGATTGTTTATCTTTTTTACATTGATTTATAGGAGTCATTTACATATTGACATACTAACACTCTTTTATATACACAGTGTATATCTAACATATACCTCCTCTTAGTTTGTCTTCTCATCTTCTTTTAGAGCCCCTTGGCAAATAGAATTTCTTAATTTAAAAAGTTAAATTTATCAATCTTTTTCCTTAAGATCCTGAGCTGTAAAAAATTTTTATATGTATATCTTCCCCCCACAAAGATAGTAAAGATATTCTTATGCACTGTATTCTCAAAAATTTATAGTTTTCCCCTTTACATTTAAATATAATTGGAATTGATAATTTTCACATATGAAGTGAGGTAACGATTTAACCTATTTTTTAGTACATTATATAACCAAATGCTGCAATACCATTTATTGTATAGATTCCTCACTTCCACTGATTTCCAATGCCCATCTGTCACTGTTCCAGGAGTTAAGTTTTCTTACACTGGTGTGGACTCTTTCTGGCTCTTCTGCTTTGTCACGCTAGTCTACCCTATCTATTGTATCAGCGCCACACTGTCTTGGTTACTACTGCTTTATAATTAGTCCTGGGAGAGGCTGGGAAAGTCCTCTGCCTTATTCACTTCCAACAGTGTTTTGGCTGTTCTGAGTCTTTCACTTTTCCTCAGATGTTTTCGAGTCCATTTGTCAGGTGCCATAAACAACTATGTTAGTATTTTGATTGGCTTGCATTCAAGCTCTAGATTAATATGGGAAGAAATGACCCTATAATTGCATTGTTTTATTTCCCATTTGTACACATGGGATATCTCTTTGCTTATTAAAATCTCTCAGAAAGATTGAAAATTTTCTCAGCAAGCCCTTGTGCATCTTTCATCGCATTAATTCCTAGGTATGTTATACATTTGTTGCTGTTGTCACTGGTGCGCTGCTTAAAAACTGACTTTTAAATTGCTGTTCGGCAGAGTTGTGCAATTTTTATTATATTTATTGTGTGGCAGAGACAGACTTGCCTTTCATTAAAGCTGTTGCCCTTTTTCTGTATATACAACTTTCTTCTCAGCCTTTCTCCAATTAAGTGTGGCCATGTGACTGACTTCTGACAAACATAACGTGGGCAGATATATGTACATTCCACTGAAGTCTGGCTTATAGGCACCTCCTCTGCAGTTCCCTACACTTCCATTCCCTGCAAGTTGTTAGCTGTGCATGCCCAGAAGACTGGAAGCTACCTGGTGAATAGAGTGGCGTCTCTATTAGTTGGGGCCCCAAGTGACTTTGTGGAATAGAGCCCCCTCTCTCACATGCGCCCCCATAAAATTAGTTTTACCTGTTGAAAAACTAATTTTTCTTTTGTTAAGTCACTGAGATGTAACTATTACAACAAATAGGATTATCTTTATTAATGCATACACGTATTAATTTTATCCAGGCAATTGGTAAACACCTTTATTAATCTAAATATCTATCTGTTGAATCTTTGGGATGCTCAGTGTAAAAAATGACTTCACCTGGAAATAATGAGCTTTGCTTATTTTCTTTCCAATTTTTTACACATTTTCTTGATTTTTTTCTGTGCTGTGGTACTAGCTAAGACCTCCTATACAATGCTGATAAAAAGCAACCGTGGTTTGCAAATTGCCTTCCTCCTGATATTGAAGGAAGTTCTTTTAATCAATAACTGATACTCTTGGTGTGGGTATTTTGTATATATCCTTTAGAAGGGTGTGACAGTTTCCTTCTTAGTTGGTAAGAGATTTTATCATAAACAAATCTTATCTTATTTAATGATATGTTTGCGTCTTTGGGAAGATGTGTTTTTTCTTCCATGAAACTGATACCATGTTGGCATATCTATTTTTATGAGTGGCTTTGTGTGGGCTGCAAATCGAATAACATGGCAAAACCTGTCTTCGTGGTTTTGGGATTTTGTTCATTATGGACCTTTTTGTGTTAATTTTGATTAAAAAAATACTACACTAATGTAATCTTTATCTTGAGTTCTCAGTGTTTTGGTGCTCGCCAAATGTTGCACCTGAGACAGGTGAGTGAACATTGACCCAACCTTGCAGACAGGGGAGCTCTCTGGGGCTCAGGGAGCCTCTGCTCTTCTGTGGGCCCCTTAGTCCTTTTTCTTTTTTTCTTTTAAGTAATTTTATTTTATTTTACTATCATTATTATTATTATTTGCAGTTTTTGGCCAGGGCTGGGTTTGAACCCGCCACCTCTGGTATATGGGGCTAGCACCCTACTCCTTTGAGCCACAGGCACCACCCCTCTTAGTCCTTCTATTTTCCTGTCCCATGTGGAATCCAAATTACCAGAGTTGTGACAGATGCCACCAGTCAGAGGATAGATTTGGTGCTAACTCATGTCAAAACATTTCCACTTTTTTCAGCCTCTGAGTATTTCTTCCTTTCTTGATAGCTCCATGGTGCATTTAAAGAAATAGTTTTAATATTTTATCCAGTTGCCTTTGTTATTCTCCTCTGGAGACTCATTCAATGTATTTATTCCATTGTGCCCCTAGAAATGGTAGGCTGGTGTGTTCATTACAGTAAGATATAAAGAGCTGAGCTGTCTGCTGAGCTAAGCCAGTGTCTGATGACTGGCCTCTGGTTTACTTAATTCTGCTGTGAGGCAGCCAGACTGTCCTAGTTAACATTACCAGGAGTAGTGCTGAGAAGCTGTCCTGCTTGGAAAATGACACACACAAAGAAACTCATTTTAAATGGCAAATGCTTTAAAGTTCCAAAGACAATTCTAAGAGTTTTGTGTACAGTAACTAATTCAATTCTCACAACCACCCTGTGTGATAGATACCCTTATAATTAACTGCCTTTTGCATAGAAGAAAGGTAGGATTGGAAGTTCACTCACATCCCTGTGGTCACTCAGGTGGAAAGTGGGAAAGCTGGGATTTGAATTCAGCTAGCTTGGCTACCCATTCCATGCTTGTAAACACTGTGCACCTTGCCTTTTAGTGTGGAAGAATGAAAGTGGTCAGAGAGTGTTAGCCCAGACCAATGGTCAACAAGAGGTTCCCATGTTAACCCACTTTCCTATCTCCTACAGTGGCTCCCATCATAGAACATGTAAATAGTATAATCCCAGTGTCCTCAGCTAGCCATTAAGGCATGCCCTAAATATGTTAAGTAATCGCTATAAAAATTTTTACCAGAGTAAAACCACCTATATGTGGTTTGCCTTCAAAACATATTGATGACTCTTGGAGGAGTTGGGTTAATATGATTATTGATTCTGTTCATGTGTTTCTGTCCTAATGGATGCTTTTATCAGTGGTACCATGTTAATTCCTAAGTGTGACCCACTTAAACTTGTAAATGATATGCAACAACATAGAGGAATCACTGCCATTAGCTCTGAAATGGCTTTGGTGAGTTGAGCGGATTACCTTCTTGGAGTTTTAAATTCCTTGTGTTCTATAGTTGAATTTGCCTCCAGGATTGTATTTATAAAATACAAATGTAATATAGTTTGTTTTTCTCTTACATAAAGATACCTGGCTTCCATAGAACTAATCTTATACTTTTTTCCTGGTTTCTTTTCAAAGAAGTATTGGCATAAGGTTCAGGAATGTAAGAACTAAGAAAAAAAATTCCATCAAGTGAAACATGAATTCTACTAGTGCCTTTTTTTTTTAAATCTAAAAATAGGCTATATTTTCTCTTGAAGTATGTAAAAATTTGTCCTTTTTTTTAATCAATAAATATTTCAGCTTTGATTTCCTTCTTCTTATCATTTTCCTTTTACTTCTATGATTAATTTAATACTATCTTAGGCAAGACATTTTTATAGGCAAATGATTTCCTTTGTCAAAAGAGCATCAAAATGTGAATTCAAATATATTTCTTGTATCAGTTTGAAAGAAAATAAAGTGTTTCAATAATGGAATTGATAAATATTCAGCCTACATATTGATTAAATGTAGTTTAGACGCCCTGGGAAGCAAATCTTTCTCATGTGTGTTGAAAGAAAGTGCCTTTCCCTGCAGCATAGCCTAAGTAAAATTATCTAGACAATGAAAATTTATAAACAATAAAATGTACTTGCAAATCAAAATGACCAAGTAAAATAAATGTTGCATCAAGTCAAGGAAGTGTTAGGTGTTGATAAATCAGACTGTCATATCCAGAATGGGGGTTAGAGACCTTGTTGTCCAACTGCCTAATTCTACAGACAAAACCAAACAAACAGACAAAAAAACACAAGGCCTTTCCTGAGTGATTGTGGCTTTGGTTATCATATTGCATGTGGCTGGTGCTTTTTTACTAAAATAGCCACAGAAACCATTTTATTAATACTATAATATCTTTATTCAGGCTACCTTGTTACTGTTATGGGTTGAATTGTGTCCCCCTGCTAAAAATACATGTTAATGTCCTAACCCCTATAACTGTGAATGTGGCCTTATTTGGAAATAGAGTCTTTGCGTATGTAATCAAGTTAAGGTGAGTTCTCAGGGTGGGCCCTAATCAATTATGACTGGTATCTTCTTAAGGTGATGTGTGAAGACAGAGACACACAAGGAATGTCTGTGTCTTCCTTGTGTGGATGGGGCAGAGATTGGAAGGATGCAGCTGCAAGCCAAGGGATGCTAAGGGTTAATGGCTATTTTCAGAAGCTGGAAGAGTCAAGCAGGTATTTTGTTTAGAGCCTCAGAAGGAGCATGGACCTGCTAACACTTTGATTTTGGACTTCTAATTTTTTTGTTTGTTTGTTTGGGATTCATTGAAGGTACAAAGAATTAGGTTACACAGATTGTGTTTGTTAGGTAAAGTCTCTTTTATAATTGTGCCCCTCTCCCAAGAGATGTGCCATACACCATGACCCCCTTCCCCCTCTCCCTGTTCCCTCCTTCCCCTTCCCCCCTTTGTATTAGCTCATCTACTGCCTTCATATTAGAATTGAGTACACTGGATTCCTGCTTCTCCATTCTTGTGATGCTTTATTAAGAATATGTTCCACCTCCAACCAGATTAATACAAAAGATGTAATGTCTCCATTTTTTTTAATGGCTGAATAGTATGGTGTACATATATCACAGCTGGTTAATCCATTCCTGGGCTGGCCTTCTTCTGGCTTGTAGACTTATAAGAGAATAAATTTCTATTGTTTTAAGCCATCTTCTTTGTGGTGTCTGTTATGGCAGCCTAGGAAATTAATACAATACCCTTCATGTTTGCTCTATTTTTGATAGGTTTACTTTTCATTTTCTGCCATGTGGTAAGCTTCTTGAGGGCAGAAGACTGGACTTTGTTCATGTTCACATTCCTTGGATGGCTTAGCATAGCTTAGGGCTCAGTGAACAGTAGCTGAATTGAAATAACTGTAAGCTTCCACAAAAATAGCATGGCTCATTATCTGTTATTGTAAATATGAATTGTTGGTGAGAAAATAGAAGAGGTGCTTCTTAGCTGGCAAGTGATGTTTACGACAAGGAAATAACACTTATGGGGAAACACAAGAGATAATTTTGATATTGTTTTAAGAACAGTAACTAATAGTGAGAGCACACTTGTCAGCACACTGAGCTGCCTGGTCAGAACAGATTATCTCATTTAATTTTCATTGTGTGCCAAGGAGGTGGATCAGAGGGGTAGGCCCAGCTTATTGATGATAAAAACAGATGCCTGGAGGCTTTTAAAAAGTAGAGTTGAGAGTTATATTATGGCATCATCACTGCAAACTTAGCTCTCAACCACAACTAAATTGCTGTGTTACGCAGATGCTCATCTTTCCTTTTTGTATTTCTGAAAGATCTTCAACTTTGTGTTTGTGAATGATGACGCATTTAGATTGCTCTCCAGATAAATAGGTGTGTGCAAGAGAGTTGAAAACATGTTTATTCTGTAATGTGTTTGTTACTTCCTAATATATCTGATCAATTTTCTCAGATATATTCAGAGCTTAAGAGCCAATTTTTCTAAGCTGTCATGCTACTTTGAATACATTTTTCCCCCTTTATAATGCCACACATTTTAAGTGTAACTAAATGCGTTCCTATCTCTGCACTGCAGAGGGCATTGGGGCTTCCCAGGAATGGGCAACTCCCTGGAACCAGAGTACTTTGCTGCTGTTTGGCTTGTAAACTTTTAGGGGGTGAGCTTTTATTTGAAGAAAAGTTTCTCTGGCAAAAGAGAAGTTAGACGGCCCTAATTTTCATTATTTTAGACTACACATAAGGAATATATAAATCTCTTCTTTCATTTATATAAACAATGCCTTAGAAAGACCCACAGTAAGGTTAGGAGAGAAACAATAGCAACAGCACCGTCCAAGTTCTCAGCCTCAATGGAAACAGTTGGATTTTAGAGGCACAGACTCTAAGTGTGACTCCAGCTTTTCCCTAGGACTTTCAAGCTATATCTTTTTAGGAGCCACTTTTATGTGACTGGCTGCATCGTGATTTAGTGCTACATCATAATTGGGAAAAATTCAGTGGCTTTCACATTTTATTTCAGAGGAACCATATAAAAGCTTCACAAAAAAATAAAAAAAGAAAAAGAAAATCTGGATAACACTGGAGAGATGGTACAATTGTAACATTCCTTCTGTTCCTTCTAGTCCTCATAAAGAATTAGTCTCTGCCCTAAATCTAGAATAATACTTCGCAGTCCATAGCTTCAAGTATTTTATAAATTATATTCTTGTGATTAGGAGGAATATCTTTATCTTACATGATTTTGTAAAGGATTCTTACCATAGCCTCACCTTAAGCCTGGGTGAACATTTTATTCTGAATGTTTCATGAAATTTTGCCCTGAAGTCTGCCACAAACAGAGCTCACTTTTAACATGGCTGAGGAGGTAAGCCAGGGCTTGAAGTGCACTTCTGTACGTGATCTTGAAAGAGTTGTTTAATTTTCATCAGTCTGGATTTCTCATACGTTGTGGGTATAACAGAGTCTTTTTAACACTAAAGATTATATAAAGTGCATGTGAACAAAACAAGTTACTTTCTGCTTATAACCTATCTCATGAAAATAGCTATATGGGTTTTCACTGCATTTGAAGGGATGTCCTAAATGATTGTATTAAAATTTAGGCCAAGTAGCATATGTGAAGGGACACCTCAAATGGATGGACAGTCATTTTTTGAAGTAGCTGGCAGAAGAAGAGAGTGAAGTCATGTGTCCATTGGTCATGCAATTGAGATGCTGGGACAGGTTTTCAGCTGAGCTGGGAATCCAGTCCCTGAAAGATAGTGTTGATCTAGAATCATGGTACTTCTCACAGCAGACACTTGGTGTACCTTGAAAGGGAAACTCTGTAGCAGTTAGAATTTACTTCTCAGATATTAGTAATTCAAGGAGAGCTAGTTAGAAGCCAATATAGAGTATTTGGCATGTAGATCTTGGCACATCACTAGTCCCTGGTGAACACTCTCAGTTCCACCCATCCCCTCCCTGCTGTCTCTCTCCCACACCAGGAGCATAGAGGTAAGTCATCACCATGTTTTATTCTGTATGAATCATACTTACTCACAATAACGCCATCATTTCTGTGGAGACAGACCGGCCCAACAGCACTGATTGCCTAATATTTCAGAGACACTAGGATATTTGGGGGGTTGTGGGGGAGAGAAGAAATCATTCTTTAGGGAGTTGGTGTTTTCCTTTTGTAAATACCATAATATTGAACTTTAGTTTCATTTATAGTTGCCCCTCAAATCTGTAGTGTTGCAATAGAACTTTGCTAAATACGAAGAATATATTTCTGGGTTTGAAACATGATACTTAATTCAGACAGCCCAAGATTGAAATAACACTTTTCTTCTGGCAGATAATTACAGAATAATTGATATTTCATACCCAAATATTTTCTGTGCTGAAGGAATATTTTTTTTTAATCCTCTCAGGTTTAAGCTTTGCTTTTGATTTTGATGTAGTACCATAAAAAGTCAATCTACTGATGAAAATTGCATTTCAAAAACCCAGGTGTGAGAAATTTTAAGTACAATTTGTCTCAGGTTTTTCCCTTAGAATAACAGCTTGCTCTCTGAAGTTGGCAACTTGAACTTACTATTAACAGAGAATGTTTTCTTGTAGGGAGTGACTGATGAGATAGCAGGTTTCACCCTCTGTATCACTCCTGCAGTACACTTAAAAAAAAAAAAAAAGTGCTTCTCCAAGTGGAGAGCCAGCTTTTCAAATACCCACAAAAGTGTTATGGGATTTTTACCCCTGGAAATCGTGATGGGAAAGTTTTAAAACATGAGCACTTTATTTGTATACACCTGATCTGCTGAGGGATGTCATAACCCACAAAGGTGGCTGGAAACTTTCAAACTGCCAAGGAGAAAACCTTCTCTCTCAAGTTCCCATCTTGGCCCTTATAGGAGGTAATTTCTGCCAACACCAGCATGACAGGGAAGGTTCCCATAAAAAAAGGCCATTAGCAGCTACCCTGAGAAATCCCATGGGTCTCAAAGGGCTGAGGAAGGTGGATGGTATTGATGGTCTGGCAAGAACCCCCCTCATTACCCTTTTTTTGTTGAACACTTGTTCCATCCTTGGTCCACCTGGCTGTGACCTCTGCATAGAATAGGACTCAGCATTCTGCCTTTCTCTGTAGCCTCCAGTCTGAGTCATGATACCTCATCAACCTCTTACAGATGCTTATGTTATAGGCACAGTCTGTTAACGAAGCTGGTATTTTGTTCCCATTTAGTTACTGAAGTTCATTTCTCTTCATTTTCAGTTACAGTCATGAAAATGAGGGGTGAGTGGTGAAATTTATCTCTATTTCAAACTTTAAAGAATACTAAAAATAATTCTAAAATTACTAATTGTTTTTCTTCTTGTTAAAGAGCCAAATCCAGAAGCAAAAACTATCAATATCCCATTGAAAGAGCGGAGTTAGGTCTTCTCTGAACTTACCAAACGCAATCTATGTGAAAGTAACACCACTTTGTTTGGCTACTTATCAATCCTTCCCAACACAAAAAGGAGGAAGACCGTACATACAATCCTTTTAAATGCTTCTTTTATTTCATTGGTTGTACATTGGGTGAGTGAACTGAATATTACAACCAAAACATAGAATTGATACAAATTAGACTCCTGTTTACACTGTAAGGTAATGAATGAGGGAATTCTTTAAGTGTTACAGAAATTAGTAGAAATGTTACCAGTGATATGGCTGAAAGAATGTTTTGGTGAAGTGCTGTTATATCCTGAAAACCAAGAGTGAAATGTAGTTCCCATACAAGTAGAGAGTTAGTCTCTTAACTACAGTATTTGTTGAGTTGATATCTTTATGTCTTGGATATTGGTGATTTTGTTTTTGTAATTAAACAAAGCATTTAAGATTTATTCATCATAGTCAGACTTCTGAATATAAACAAACTTTTGGCAAATAATATTTATACAGAAAAATAGTTTTAGATCCTCTCAAATCCCAGAATTATTCTATAAAATTACATTATAAATAAATAAAAAGCAAAATCTGTTGTACATATATTTGTACATCTATGCATTTGCCTTGCCTCCTCCTTACTGTAAATGGCATAGTTATGACTCTTTGCATATTATAATCACAATTCTGGAAAATGGATATCATAGTAAAAAATACAGTCTTCTATATTCGCTTGGGGATATGGGTGGTGTTTCTGATGCTCCATTATTAAAGGGCTGAAAATAGTTGTGTGCTAACAATTTTAGAATCAAAATCATGAAACAAAAGAAAAGAAGAAAGACAATGTTATAACAATTAGTCTACAAAAATATTTCAGTGATTCCCATAATTTACCTTTTAGCAATGTATACTATGTTTTCAATGAGTTCTAATGAATTAACAAAGATGAAAAAGAAAAAAGAAAACAAGTTTGAATGTTTTAGGCAAGTTGTAGCATAACTACATTGTTATAGTTGAGAAAATTACAAATATCAATAATACATAAAGATGAAACTACCAAAAGAATACAAGTTAGATACAATACTTTTCCACAAATTAAAACAAATGCAACGATATAAGCACTATGTAAGATTACACTTAGAATGTGATTTTCTTTTAGATAGGGTTATCAGATCTACGATATAAGATAAATAGACGGTAATTAGACTTTGACCAACAAGAATTAAAATGCAGATTTCTTTTTTTTGTCAAACAAATAATGATATGGTTGGTGCATCTAGTTTTGAGAACAGGCGATGATGCCAAAATTTAAAATATTTTACATTCAATCTCAAAAGTCAAAATACTTCAATCACTAGTATGTTCACAAAGAAAATGGATGTTTTAAACAATTACACATAATATTCATGTAGAACAGCTGTTTTGTTTTTTAAACAATAATTTAAAAACTATGTAGGTACTGTATAGGCTATGTGCAACATATAAAATGTGAAATATGAAATATTTGGTACAATAGTGCTTAAAATAAACTTTAAAACAAACTTTCTGAACAAAATTTAATTGTATCGCTATTACCTTGAAGATCAACCAAGTATTTAAAAAAGTAAACAACATTAAAATATGTTTCATCCATATATAGTATATATATGTATGTGTATATATAATATGTATGTACTTGTATTAAAGTTTTTTATACTTTTGAGACATAAAATATGCTTTAAGGTGAAAGAATTAAAAGAACTAATTTTTTTCCATGCTGTAGTCAGTTACAACCCTTTAATCCAACTTTTGAAATGCAAAACAGTAATGGATTTTTTAAAAAGTGAAACTATCTACTTTTTGTTTACGTAGTAATTTAGATTAAAGTCACAGTCAAATTTGCAGTGACTAACCTCAAACTTACTTAAATTAGAATATTATACAGATCTCCTCACCTACAGCTTCCTTGTTTGACTAGGTTTTTAGTTTAGAAGAGTTATTCTGCAACAGGCAACCGGATAGTGAGTTTGAAAGACTAATCCCTTAGATTAGACTGTTGGCATGGGCCTCTCGTTCTTGTCAAGCTGGATGAAGTCTGGCAAAATCTAGGCACTTCTACAAAGTCTCTCTTATAAAACAACTTTAAAAATATACTTGTAAAATAATACCTTCAAGACTTTGTTTGGTGGGGTATGAAGCTCATACCGTGCAAAGTTTCTTTTTCAATCTATTTAATGTTATTCTAGAATCACACGATTCAATGCGGCATCTCCAGGCAAACCAAACACCACACTTTGATGTGTCCCCAGGACTTGTGCTTGAATTTCCATTCAAATTTTAGACCTGCAGGACAGGTATTGATTTTACTTCACTTCTTGTCTTAACTGCAGCATTCATCATGTCAAGAAGTGAAACATACCCCTGATCCAGTGGGTAAATGAAACGGTAGTAATCATAGAATCGAACCTGCCCTTGGAATAGGTTTCTTTTTTTAAAACAAAAAACAAACAAAAAAACTAGTGCTAATTGTTTATTGCTAAATTTGAAATATTCTGAGTCGAAACGAGTAAACTGGTTGGACTTTCTGCATCAGCTATAGTTATGGAGATAAGACAATATTCCTGGGACAGAAACTATGTTTAGAAACCCTTCAAAAGTAAACCGTATCCTTTATGTCCTTAAACATCACAGCTGGTCTCAGGTAGTTAACTATCTTAGGTTGGAATATACTAAGCATACCATATTTAATACTCATATATGATATAGCAGCACTAGCTTCTTAGAGTTGTGGTCTGTCCAGAAGAACTAAATCTTTATTTAGCATGCAGTTTGTGGCAATTCTATTGAGGAGGAAACAGGATAGTATGTACAGTAACAATGTTTAGTTATTCTCAATGCAGACTCTTGGCATTCCATTCCGTTCCTGCTGATTATTTCAGAATTATCTGTTAAAGAAAAAGACAAATGTGATTTAGATATCTTTCTGTGAGGGAAAATAATGAGTTTGTTTTACTCTTTAAAAACAGGCATTTGAAAATAGGAATTTTCTTCAATTTCTCATAATTTGGATGCAATTATAATTTTGCACAATCCCCACCCTTTCTACTGAACAATTTTACACTTCTGCTACATGGCCTCTGTAAAGAATAATGATTCAAATACATAATATTTTCTGCAAAACTGTGACAGCATACAAGTAGGCATGCAGTGCGTTTAGACTCCAATTTCTTTTTAAAGTTTTGCTTTATATCTCTTTATTATATGTTCACATTATTGCTCAATTAGTATTTGTTATGGTAATCAGAAAGTCTAATCAGATAATCTGTCCTGGAAAGCTGTTTGTAAGGCTTATATATAAATATCTAAAAACATATAATACATCAGATATTATTTAACTTGCATTTATAACTCAAAGACGTATTCCCATCAAAAGTAATTTTGTTCCCAAGATATTATAATAAGCAGTTTCAAATTCAGGATATGTTTAAATGCCACATATTAAAGAAAAAAAGGGATAATAATCTAACAAGCAGTTAAAACATTCTTAATAAGTCCAAAAGCACAGATAAAGCATGGATGGGCTCGGCGCCTATAGCTCAACCAGCTAAGGCGCCAGCCACGTACACCTAAGGTGGCGGGTTCGAATCCCCAGCCCGGACCCGCCAAACAACAATGACGGCTGCAACCAAAAAATAGCCGGGCGCTGTGGCGGGTGCCTGTGGTCCCAGCTACTTGGGAGGCGGAGGCAGGAGACTCGCTTGAGCCCAGGAGTTGGAGGTTGCTGTGAGCTGTAATGCCACGGCACTCTGCCCAGGGGGACAGCTTGAGGCTCTGTCTCCAAAAAAAAAAAAAAAAAAAAAAGCATGGATGAAGCTAAATTATCAAATGTAAACTGTGGCCCCTGGAGTTTGGGCTCTAGTTCCAGCTCCCTGCCTTTGCAAAGGAGAGGACATTTGGCCTGTGTGTTCCCGTCCACTAAAAGTCAAGCTTAAAAGCCTCATTTTTAACACATTCTTACAAAAGTGTTTATTCTTTGTTTAATGCTTTGACCAAACAGCATGTAATTAATTTTTTGAGTGTTTTTTAAAAATTTTTTTTTTTTCAGATTAATATGAGGGTACAATTTTTAGGTTACATTGTTCTCCCTTCCAGGGTAAAGTTCCATTTGTGTTAGAGCCCCTCACCCGGGGGCGTGTTATCCACCCGCACAATGGGCACATTAGGTGAGATCCCACCTCATGCCCTGCCTCCTTCTGCCACATGTCCGCCCACCTCCCCCTCCTGCATGTAATTAATAAACAAAATGTTTATTGATTAAACTGCCAAGAGTCTTTGATTAGGAAATAACTGGTAAAAATTCTTTATGATAAGGGTCAGATAATATTCTTGCACTGGGATTCAATTCCCAATAAAAGCCTCACTTCCACAAGCACAATTTATTACCCCACTGTGTTAGAATTTGTAAATGTAGGTATTTTTCCCTTTAAGAGTGAGGTCCTGCAGTTTATATACAACAGTTTTAGTATGCACAAATAGTTTCTCTCATGACATAGATAGAAGTATCCTTTATTTTATTAAAACATACAAATGTATATAGATAAAAATAGAGAAATAACTCATTCACATTAAATATTTATAATAAATGTTAACTCAGAATTTCAGGTAGTAAGATCATTCCTTATTTTTTTTAATTCATAGGAATTTGAGGAAAATAATATTATTTGTCTCATATACTAATAGACATGAATAAAAATGATATCTGTTTTATATGTAAATATTATAGCATCTAATATATGAATATTATTATCACAGTATCTTTTACTAGTATCATTGCAAATAGGCAATATTCAGATTCTCCAGATGGTCAGTTTATAACTTCACTTTGAGATTTAGATATTTGATTTTTCTATTTCATCCCTTAGCTTCAATCCTATCTGTAGGTTAAGAATGCACCCCAAGACATCAAATCATGTCCTAGTTTTCTTTTTTCTTCTTTTTTGCTTTAGCAAGCATCTCTCTAAAATATTTACAGATTAAAAACCTTGCTGTTTTTTAATTGATATATAATACATATTTTAGAATATATCTACATCCTTGCTGATTAGCTGCAGTTCAAATGCCATATAGAATGAACTTCCTAACCACCTAGGAGAAGAGTCTTCTACAGAAAGCACAGCAATGGGCCAATCAGAATGAGCGAATTTAAATTGTAGAAGTAGTTTCAGCAATGCTTTGAACTGTTATTTGACAAGGAGACGTAAGTGACTACTGAGGTTGGATTGGACTGTAAATCAGTGTCAAAGTTGACTGAAAACATTAACTAGACTCAACCAGACTGCTTTTCCCCGCCGCCTCACTTACCCATGAACTATTATCTGGATAAAGACATAAATGACAATGATCTTTGCACTACTGAAAAGCTAGGGGTGAGTGGGAAAGAGGGACCTTTGGTCTAGGTTTTAATATGGTTTTTCTTTAGTCAGATTATAGCTGTAGTTAGCATTAAACAAACGAAATTTAAAATAATATGAATAGGCACATTTTGTACGTTTTCCTCTTGCTTCTCCTCAAAGATTCTCTTCAATGCCAATTATATATATATTAAAAACTTTTTCCATCATTATTATAATTTTTGTGGCCAAGAGGATCAACATCTCTGGAAAGTGCCTGAAATTTCAGTATAGTTTCAAATATACATCCTGAAAATAACAGGCTTATCTGTAGCTCTGGGACATGTGCTACAAATCTGATATACACAAAATCTAACCTTGAGCTTGTCCATTTAAAAAAAAAAAGGTTAATTACAACACAGTTCACCAAGGTGAGCTCAATGGACCAACTGTTGGTGGCTTCTTTCCTGCCCTGAAGTTGGTCAGAGTTTGGGCTGATACCCAAATTTCCTTAAGCAACCTCAAAGGCATGGATGGCAGCTGATACTTTCTTGAGAGGGGTGATGGAAAACCCATCAGTCTGCCCCAGTACATATAAGTGAAAGAGATAGCTACCTCACAGGGTCTCCTAAACATCTCCTCTCTGAAGGTCATCATTTTTGTTCAAATTTTAAAATATACTCCCTTGATTTCTCAAGAGGCTCCAGGAATTTATGAACTAGAGCCTCAAGAGCTAGGTCAGTACTGAAGTAAGTCTGCAGATGTGGAAAAGGCAGCTTGCACAATGTGCAGAGTGTTTTACTGGCCAGCATGAGTGCAGCGGGGTTGGTTACCCTGTTTGCTCTGTCAGGCACCCCCTCCAGGGGCCAGGAGAAGTGGAGGTTCCAAAGAGCATGGCTGTACCCCATGGTGCCAGCTAGGAGGGTGCTCAGAAGCTCACAGGAACCTCTGCAGGCTTGGGAACCAGGGAAAGGTGAGGCCAGGTGCTTAGACCTTGAGCAGATATAGCTTGGAGGTCCAGGGGGAAGACAGAAGCAGCTGCCTGGAGGAGCCACATGGGTAGGAAGTGCTGGTGGACCTGGAGGCTGCCGAGTTTCTCCACAGGGCATCCCTGAATCCTTGCCTGAGTGGCTGACCACACCCAGCCTCAGGCCTCCTACAAATGGATGCTGCCAACGCGTCTGCTCACAGCAACAGAACGCCCTACCCTACCACTGCACCACTGTTTCAGCATCTGAGAAGCCCTGACAAGATGTGATTATAGGAAAGAAATCAAAGATATTCAGCAAGGTACATTTCTATTTACTGCCCTGTAGACTATTCTCTCAGGTAAGTAGTATTTTGTAGAGCAGAGAACCATGGAGAAAGAAGTAAGATTATAAAATAAGATTCTGGCTAATCTAGTATGATAAATCAAAATAAGATTCTGGCTAATCTAGTATGATAAATCAAAATCAATGCTTCTGAACAGAAAGCATTATTTTCAATTCCTTTTTCCAGTAAAAAGGAGAACAGATAGAATTGAGAATAGCTGAAGCCCACAAAATCTGTGATTCTATTTTTAAAACAAAGTCACATTTGATCTCAAATCATGAGTTCTTTCATAAATCTTTAGTGGCCCCTCTTGTTGGAAGGAGAGTATCTGTCATGCGAAAATATCAGTGGGCCGCAACAAAGTCCCCTTATCAATAAGGAAAGGAAATCATACTAAGTGACTGAACTCTTCCCTCTAAGTGGCTGGATTTAAGAATCTGATGACTCTGCTTAATATATATCCTTGAGCTACCCTCATATGAACCCAATCCGTGATTAGTCTTAAACTTATTTATTGAAGACAAAGAATGAATCGTTCCAAAGAACATCAAATGGGTTGTTTTCCTATAAGATATATTATAGGCAGCTGTTAAATAATTACTGTGTCCTCAGTGAAGTGCCCACCACTAAGTTGTAGTGCAGTGGCAATAAAGCTTATTAAGAAGCAGACTGGATTAGGTAATGTCCAAATACTAAGGCCACTGGGCCTAGCCACAAAAGGCATCTGAGTGGGCCAGGTGGGGAGTGCGGCTGCGGCTACTCTGCTCCAGTCACTTGCTATGTGGGCTCCGTATAGTACGAGCTTTCCTTTTTCCCAAAAGAAGTTGGAAATTCAGCTATCAATTCACGTTATAGAAAACAAACCTCTGTGGGTTAAATGTATCTTTGAACCAAATTCAGCTGCCACTTTCTGTCCCCGTCAGCCTTCCTTTCTTGAAGGTGAGATTCCCTAAGTGAGGATTGCTGATTCCTGAGCAGCAGTCAGGGTAGCTGGTAAGAGTGAGTGGGGTCAGGAGAGAAGGTCTGCTGCCACGTTCAGGCATGTGGCTTTCACCCAGAGGAGGAGGGGCTTGACCAACAGGTACCTGCTACCTAAAAAGAAAATAGTTTCCCTCCATAGACCCTGTCACCCGTTATGAAATATGCACGTTATCTTTCTCTGCCATGCTGATGATGGATTTAGGCTGAGCCATCCATACCCCTCACCCATGGGGTGCCCTCAGCAGAGAGCTGACCAGGGTGAGAAAAGTGCTAGGCTGAAAACAGAATAGTCTGTGTTAGAGACTGAAACCCTGAACTTGAACTCATTAGCACCATGAACTCCACAGCTGAATTAGCCAATCCTCATGCAGAGAGGTCAAAGAAGAATAATTGCTGATCCCCAGGAACTGTGCATATTCATAACTTTGGGAGCTGTGATGACTTCTAGAGCTGTTTATATTTCTTATGCAAAAATGCTCCTTGCAAAGATTCAGGGATGTCAGATGAATTATCATTTGAAGTGATAGCTCAATATTAAATTCAGTAAGAACTCTTCCTGTTTGGCTTAATTGATAGAGAAAAGATTTCAGTGAAAATACCAACTGTTTTCTGTGCATTCAAACCACAAAACAATTAGAAATGTGGAGTAATAAATGTTTTAATTATGTCCTCTTGGGTATAGCCATTAAATACTGTCTTTGTAGTGCTGAGTTAGGAAAGGCCCATAGAATATACCTTATAATATATCTGTGAGGCTTTACTAAAATGTGAAGAAGTCACAATAGATTTTGATATCATGAGCAGGAAAGCTCTGGTAGGTATTTCCAAACAGGGCTGTGGTCCTTCCTAAGAGTAGGAGCAATGTGTCATCCTGATATCTCTACTGTCTAGGATAGGGCTGCACACTTAAGGAGGGATTTAGTCATTGTTGATTGCATGGATGGCTGAATAAACAAGAAGGACACCATGCCACGATGTTGGCACCCAAAGAAGCCCACCGGACAATTCATGGGAGAGACAGCAATGGAGGCAGGAAAAGAATGCTTTGGATAAGATACACGTCTGCACTCTTTCAGGATTTCAAAATGTCCAAGAAAATAAACAACAGTCCCAATTTTCCCATTCTCCCCACTCCCTATTTCAGATAAAAGGAAAAACAATCTAGGCTGGGGGCTGAATCACTCACGGGGGAGGGAAATATGACAAATAAGCAACAATTCCACCTGAAGAAAACTTCTAGACTTGGTAGAAGGTTTCTTAAAAATCTTTTCCCATGCCTACAAGGCCCCGTTTCCTTGGAAGGCAATTAAAGAAAGGATGTTTCCTGGCTCTCTTTAAAAATAGAAAATTGAGTGGAATTTTCTAAAAATGTGGCCAAGCTAAGGAGGATTGCTGTTGCTCACCATCCCAATCTCTGTTTTTCTTTATTTACAGTTTTCCCCCCTGATTTTGTTGCACATGCTCCTCTCCAGTCTCTCCATGGTCTAATATTCTGTCCATCTTTTCTCTATTGCTCCTCACTTCTCGACAGCAGCCACTAACTCTCTGGAATACCCTGAGCTTATCTGAGAGGCAGAACTTGGGTAGCGTTTTGGTTGAAGCAAGCTGTGTAAAGGTGGAGGGACACTTAATCCTAGCATGGGTTACTGGAGCCCAAAGCAATTGTCTTTGGTCTCTTAGTGAACATATGGGATCAGATGAAAAATGATTCGTTAAATCAATGATAATTATATATGCAAATAAATGTATACTTTAAGAACTTTCTTTGGCCTATTTCATGACTATAAACTTTTGGTTGACTAAAAAATTCAGTGACTAGGGCGGTGCCTGTAGCTCAAAGGAGTAGGGCGCTGGCCCTATATGCCGGAGGTGGCAGATTCAAACCCAACCCCAGCCAAAAACTGCCAAAAAAAAAAAAAAAAAATTCAGCGACCATTAATGCTATATGTAAAGATATTTTGAAAAATAGTCTTTTCATTTTGGGGGAGAATATTCTGAGGGAAGACAGTGTCATACCACATTTGACTTGTTTTCAAAATGTATTGTTATTTGTACTGGGGTCCTTGGAGCAAATTCTCAGATATGACAATCAGTTTCACAAAATCTTGAGAAGGGTACACTGATGTTGGTTGGAACATCCATGCTATTTAGAAGTACCTTAAAGAGTAGTTTTATGAAGATTATGGTTTTGTCCTCTGTTCCTAGTACAAAGTTTACAATCAAAGCTCTAATTCCTCTATTTTCAATGACATCTTTTGTTGATGACTCATTTCTATCTAATCTTTTCCACTCTTATTTAAATGAAAGATTTTTTAGATATACTTTCTAATATATGAAACATTGTCATGTGAAAATATTAATCATTAAGGTTTTACACAAAAAGCAATGAAAGTGTCCTCAATGAAGATTCCTGACCAGGTTCCACACTGATAACTTAGATTATCTGCATAAAAATCCCTAAGTGGAAATTCTTGACTTGAGTAAGATGCCACTCCTTGCACGAGCCCATACTTTGTGTGCAAGCATGTAGGCTTTGGAGTACTGCAGTGAGTTCATCATGGTTTCCTCCTTAGTCCCAGCCCCAGCCTCTCCCAGCTCCAGCTCCTCTAGGGGAATTCTGAGAATCATTTCTGGTGCTTTCATACTGGTCTAGTCCTCAGACCATCTAAAAATCCATATGTCATCCAAGAGTATAGTATATAAATGAGGAAGAAGGTAAAGGGATATGAAAAGACATTTATTTTTTATTTCTAGTCCTTTTCCCTGGTGCTACAGAAGTATTAAAAACAAAAACATTGAGCATTGTATGTTTATTTAGGAAGAGAGGTGTTGTGAGACTGTATTTGGACAGCAGGTGCCTGAGAAGGGAAAAATGAAACCAAACCATAGATTGGAAGGTCCACATGATAGGAAGAAAAAGTAAACCCTAGAGTCAAAGAATATGGGAAGGAGTGTGGTATGAATGATGGTGGCTATCCAGGAACAGGTCCCAGATTTTATTCTCCTAGACTCACTATTCTAGTCTTGGGATGCACCTTGGATTATGGCCCTTCTATCCCCAGGAGGTGGAGGAAGTGAAGAAGTTTTCTATAACATGGCTCTTCAGGGCTTTAAGTTAGGCACATACTTTTGATGTTTTTCTTGCATCCCAAGACATAGCAACATCACGAATATGGGTGGTATTTGGCCTGTACCATGGTTTAGCACAGTATTATCTGTAAGCAATGTCATGAGTTAAATTAACTATTGGAAGTGGCAAAGAAAATTTTGAACAAACATTTTTAAAATTAGGGATTATCTGTGTCTCAAAAAGGCTAAATTTCTTCACCACATTAAGAAACAACGTATGCTACATGAGCCACACTAGTTAAGAAAATACTCTAAAACATTTAGAATCTTTGCAGATGTGTAGGAAAAGAGGCTATCTGAGGTTAAATAGGCTGCTTCACATTGGAAATGACCTTCAGACACGAAAGGGTAATCTAAGAAAACTTTTTAAAAATACCTTTAGAAGGTAGTTTTTATGACATAATATTAAGACCGATTTGGTGACACACATTGAAAATATTTTTCTCAATGTATCTATTTCTGCCCATGATTATTTTTGACACAAGGATATCTTAAATCTTTTAAAAGATGTGAACTAGTAGCCCAGGAATGAAAAATAACAAACATTAATAAACATGCACATTCACAAAGTGCTTAAGAAAAAATTAAACTTAATCAACAATGAGATTCCACAAAAAAAAAAAAATCAGTTTATGTAGCAACTGAAAGAAATTTCAAAACATTCATTATATAATATGGTTTTTTTCTCAAAATGAAGTTTTACTCCCAGTAATAAATTGAAGATTCAGGTCAAGAAAAAACACAGAAAACAGATCTTTCTGGATTTAACATAAAGTCTCCAATCCTGCTCCATGCCCTGCTTTTGTATCTACTACTATTATGTTAGACTTAGAATACTGAGCACATTTTGGCCACAGTACCCATTTTAACAGTGGAGTAGAATGTATAATTGGCTTTTAAAACATCAAAGGCAGAAAAGTAACCAAATGCTAAAATTCAGTAAAAGGAACGGTAAGATTAATGTAATGTCCTGGACACAGAAGTATGTGTTTGTGTAGTGTCATCATCTTGCATATACCTCAGATTGGTGGGATGACACTGCCACCCAACGAATTTCCCAACAAGATTAGTTTTTTCCCCTTTTCATTTCTTTGCTTCCATGTGTATGTGCATGCATAGGCGAGAGAGAGAGAGAGAGAGAGAGCGAGCGAGCGATATTAACAAAACCATTTAATCGTGTGTGAAATGAAGGTGCAAAGGGAAAATCAGAGTTCTGGTTTGGGATTTCAGGAGGCTTGTCTCTGCCACCAATCATATTTGTAGTTTCTCAGTCTGCTTGTATCACACTGTCACCTCTGCAGAGTGGTGGATAGTTAAGCCAGGTTGCCATCTGTCCTCTCCAGTCACACCCCAGGAAGTGCCAAAATATCCTGGTATTGAAGATGGCAAAGTGGAAACCAAAGGAGGAAAGAAGAAGAGTTCCCATACTCTCGTTCATTTCCTTATTACTAACTGTCCCCCATCAAAGCTCAGCAGTTAGGCCCATGCCTGCAGCATGCCTCTGATGGATGGCTGTCATTTCAGAGGATCCTCATCATATATAAGTGCTCTGAT
Organism: Otolemur garnettii; assembly: GCF_000181295.1. NCBI lineage: Eukaryota > Metazoa > Chordata > Mammalia > Primates > Galagidae > Otolemur > Otolemur garnettii. The sequence goes on along the minus strand of NW_003852429.1, from coordinate 6,956,652 downwards.
TGCCATTATTTGCATGTTTGCTTATTGCCTGCCCACCTCACTATGGAAGACCATGAGAACAGGGACTGTTTTTATTGCTGTATTCCCAGAATTCTCAACCCTACATGTCTCATGTTGGGCTCTTAATATAAATTTGTTGAGAAAGCAACAGATGTTACTACAGATATGGTACATATTTTATTAAATCTCATAGTAGTGATATAAATAAAAATGTAGGTGCAACTAGACAACCCTTAGTCTGTTCTTTGGAAAAATGTCCATTCAGATCTTTTATCTGTTTATCAAAATTGTGGCTAAATAGACATAGCATAAAATTTACCATTGTAACCATTATTTTTTTTATTTCAGGTTACTGTGAGGGTATAAAAAACCAGGTCACAATATTTGAGTTTGTTAGGTAAAGTCCCTCTTGTAGTTTTGTCCTGCACCAAAGGGGTGTGCCATATACCCCTACATTGTGCCAATTCAGTGGGAGGACACCAATCCCCCCTCCTCCTCTCTCCCTTCTCCCTTGTTTCCCATCCCCCTGACTTGAATTGAATTGAGTTTTTCTCATATGTGGGTATGAATTAGATCATCTACTGGCTTCATATTAGTATTGAGTACATTGGATATTTGCTTTTCCATTCTTATGATACTTTACTAAGAAGAAGGTGCCTCAGTTCTATCCAGGTTAATACAAGAGATGTAAAGACACCATCTTTTTAATGGCTGAATAGTATTCCATGGTATACGTATACCACAGTTTGTTAATCCATTCCTGATTTGATGGGCATTTAGGTTGTTTCCTCTTCTTAGCCATTATAAATTGAGCTGTGATAAACAATCTAGTGCAAATGTCTTTGTAACCATTTAGGTGTGCAGTTCATTGGCATTAACCACATTCACTTTGTTGTGCAACCACCACCTTTGTCTGAGGACTTCTCATCATTCCAAACTGAAACTCAGCACCCCTTAGATCAGTGGTTCTCAACCTTCCTAACGCCGTGACCCTTTAATATAGTTCCTCATGTTGTGGTGACCCCCAACCATAAATTATTTTCGTTGCTACTTAGTAACAAAACTGAGGAACTGTATTAAAGGGTTGCAGCATTAGGAAGGTTGAGAACCACTGCCTTCGATAGTAGCTCCCTAATTCCCTTTCTTGACCACCCTTAATCTCTTCTTTCTTACACTCTTCCTTTCCCTCCTGCCCTTTCTTTTATCCTTCCCATTTTTGGCTTCCAAGTGGGACCCCTGGCTCTTTCTGTTTGTGCACCTGAATCATTGTTAAGATCCTGCTCACTCTCCAGGTCATCTCTCTGGTTTCACTAATGACGAACTTAAGCTTCTAGTTGCTCCTAAACCTTCATTCTCAACTAGTACTATTCAACTTGCTGAGGGTGATTTGAAAGTATAGTTCTGTGGGGATGGTAGAGAAAAACAGTGTCTCTCTTTTTAAATTATTGTTTAAAAAATAAAAAGTAAAAAAGTCCTAATTGACAGGACTCCTTTCAGTAGACTATTTTCAGCCAAAGTGACCTGCCAGTTTCCTACCTTGAGAAGGGTGAAATGGTGCCTTTCCCTGCTGCTCCATAGCTCTTGTTCATTGGACTAAAATCTGAATTTCCTTACTGATCTCAACAACCAACAATATTTTCAGACCATTTCTCATATTGAGCTTGGCCTTTCAAAAGTTTTCCCTTCTACTAGAACTTTCTTCTTAAATGGCTGAAACTTTTTAAAGCACTACTTAAACTCTGCAGTTATGAGTTTTCAAGAGGAGCCATCTAAAGGGGTTTATCCAAGTCCTACACTGACCATAAGAACAGGATTTGCAGGCAGGTGAACCTGAGATCTATACTTGTCTGGCCATTTACTACCTCCTTGAATCTTAAGCGAATTATTCGCTAAGATTTCTTCTCACTTATAAATGGATAAGGCACTTCACAGAGTCATGTTAAGTAGTAAATGAAATGATATATTTATACAGTGATAAGTCATACTGGATTTTGATGAATACTGGTTCTCTTCCCTTAGGCTATGGTTTTAGGATTCATAATCCTACATTATATTTGTTTTTAGCTTCTTTTAAGATAGTTATTCAGATAATACTATTGTGCACTTAAATATTCCCTGATCTGTATGGCACTCCATATGTTGGAAATAAACTTGGTTTTGATGAGATTTAGGTCTTGAAAATGTCACGTGTACTTGATTCTGTATGTGTATATCCTGAACTAGCACTGATGACTATACAGTGAATTACTCTGATTTTTCATTAAAGTCTTGACTGTCAATTTTTATTAATCATTTACTGAACTAAAATTTTTATTACAAGAGCTGGGCAGCCATCAGTGCTTGATGATCAGTGTCCACTGCAGTAGAAATTAACATCTCCTAAAAGGCAGGATCTCCTAGTCTTTAAATTACCTGGTTCAAAGCCAGCACTAGGCTCACTAGACATGTTATTAATGTCCTCAACATTCTTTGTATTACTCCTTTCTATAATACGAATTAAGAATTATTTCTAGCTTATAGGCTTAGTGTGAGGATTAGATAATGTGTTTAACAAATGCCTGGTAAAAGTAATCATATGATAAAAGCTATTGTTCAATGGTAATATTAATATTTCCACTATTTTTATTTCCTAGTCTAAGCCACAAAATATGAATATTTTGACAAGGTATATTACTTATTAGTAATTTTTAGATCACTGTGCCTAGAATAAACCACTATTTGTGGACATTTCTGTACATTCAGTCTTATCTGATAAACATCTATCTTTCAATTTCCAAGTTTTCACCACTTCTCACACAGGTCCTTCATAAGCATCAGAAAGGGAGAAATTTGTTAACTTATATTAAATAAGCAAAGCAACCAAACAAAAAACGTAAACCCAACCAATTCTGAAATATCTTTGTCCAAGGCAAAAGAATGCAATGGAATTTTTTTCTTGTTCTTTACACATGTCTTAGATTTCCCTATTCTAACTTTTTCCTTTACTCCAGGCCATTTTTAGTGCTGCAAGGATCAGAGAAAAGTGAAGTACGTGAACAATAGGAATCAATTCAAGTAATTCCTTCTCTCCTGAGTTCTCTCACCTAAAGTGGTTCTCTAGTTCTTTTGCATATTTCAGCAAAATAATGACAAATATTGGAAGAATGATAAAAGGAACTGTTATGAAATTATTAATGGGGAAAATACTTGGAAACAAAGAAAGAATCAAGTTTAACTTCTCTGAGCATCTTTTTGATAACTCAAAAACCTTTTGAAATTCTAAGGAGGAAGAAAGATTATTCTTTTCTTTTAGTTAAAAAAAAAAAAAATATATATATATATAGCAAGCATGTCCATGCTGAACTGTGGTTTGATGGAGGAGAAAGACAATTAAGCAAGATGTTAAGAGACTGAGTTTCTAATCCCTCATGTAGCCTTGGGTATGTCACTAAGCCACCCTATGCCCTTTTTTTTGTAGAATGAAGGATTAGATTTTAAATCTAGGTTTGCTATTTAATAGTAGGATCTTGGGTGAGTTCCTCAGCTTCTATAAACTGAAGTTTCCCCATCTTTATAGTGGGGGTAATAATAGTGCCTTATGGGGCCAGTTTAGGTACCAGTGAGATAATTCATTTAAAACGCTTGGCCCAATGTCTGGCACATGGTAAGTGCTTCATGAGGGTGGTTGCTTTGTGCTGTCTATATGGTCTGTAGTCATTTGGGGCCCCTGAAATGATTATCTGTAGCACTTGATCAGGAATGAAGTGTGGTGAAAAAAACCCATTTCTCAGGAGGTATCTGTAGCTCAGTGGGTAGAGTGCTGGCCACATACACTGAAGCTGGTGGGTTCAAACCCAGCCCAGGCCAGCTGGGCATTGTGGTGGCACCTGTAGTCCCAGCTACTTTGGAGGTTGAGATAAGAGAATCACTTAAGCCCACGAGTTTGAGGTTTCTGTGAGCTGTGATGCCACAGCACTCTACCAAGGGCAACATAGTGAGACTCTGTCTCAAAAAAACAAAAAAAAGATTTCTCTAGGTAGGACACAGGTAATTGGGTTCTAACTCTGGTTGTTTTGCTATTTATGTGACTTGGGTAAACTACTTCATTGATTGGGGCACCTATTCCAATTTATAATGTAACTTGCATCACAATTTTTCTTTTTATGTTATTGTAGAGATATGGCATAAGTGTGATAAATTTGTTCTTAAAAATTACTGCCTTCCATGTCTGTGATTTAGTTGATGCTGGTCAGGTGAGACCAGGAATGCCCACTGTATCTGTGACTAGGGCAAAACGAGTGACATTTCACCCTGATCAGCTTAATGATGCTGCTTCCAGAAAGGTATTGTGGAGAAGAGTGAAGTGTGCCTGGTGTCTGTACTTGATTACAGGAAGCTTCTGAACATAAGCTTTGATGTCTTTGAATACTTTAGAGCAAGGGGAACGACCATAAGAATAATGTAATTTGATTATTGAAAGTAATATAAACAGAAAGTTCCAAAAGCTCAAGCTTATACTTGATGCCAAAGCATGATGGATTCTAAGTGCTAGAAGAGCTATAATTTGTCATAAACTGATGTTAGAAAAATCAGTCAAGTTTGTCCTTTATAGCATAAATCAAAGTGAAGATGTGTAGACAATAGTCATTCTTTTAATGAAAGTCAGTGGGAGAGGTGTCTCATAGGAGGGTTCTGCAAGGGAGAAGAGAAAGGTATTGCCATCCACAGCCACTGCAGAAGCCAGAGGACAGCCTCTGACCTGTTCTCATCCTGCCATTTAAGGCCCTCTGCAACTCACCGTCCCTTACCCACTGAGCTGCATTTTCTGGGTCTGTCCCCACATCCTCCTCTTCACATTCCCTGGTGTCTCCCACTCTCTGGCTTGTTTGGCTTGCACCAGCTAGCCAGTGTCTGCCCTCTTTAGATCTGTTGTAATTGTAGCTGCTCCATCTGCCTTTATCATGAGATAAAGTCTAAGACTGATTCTGAAGTTCCTTTCTAAACCACACATGCCCTTGGGGAAGAATGTAAGACAGGAAAAAAGCATTGACTTCAAGGTCAGGTAGATGTGAGGTCAGATCCTCCTCCTGGAGCCAAGACCGGATCTGAGCTTTGATTTCTTCATGTGTAGAAGAGGGGAAATAGAACCCCCTGTGAGGACTGGATGTGATGTCATGTGCAAAGCAGAATACTGGTGTGTGGCGTGTGTAAACTGAGTTCCTTCCCCTCCTTACCCCACCTTACTTCCACCCCTCCAACGTCAAACTGGTCATGGTGTCAGGAATGACCTTGCCTGTCTTTTTTCTGACTCTTTCCTATGCACCCCTTTGACCCCAGTCCCACTAGAGATGACTTCCCCTGCAGTGACATGTGCTTCCTGGACTTTTGGTCTTACAACCTTCTCCAATTATGATTCCCAGCATGCCCTGAATTCCCGGGTATCCTCAGCACCTTCCAGCCTGGTGGCCTGCACAATGATCAGCCGCCTCAGACAGGTCTGACCTTGGAAGTCATTGGCTGCAGCAGGCTGGCTCCAGGGGGATGCTGGAGGGGCTGGGTGGCCAGTACTAATGCCAGCTTGTCTTTGATGTATGGGAGCATTGTGTTTGGTAAGTGGAGCCACAGTCAGGTTTGTGTGTTCTCCTCCTCTGCCCCCACAGGAAGGCCAGTGACTTCCCCAAACACACCGATAGACATGCGAGAAGGTGGACGAGCTTAGGGAGATGTGTCCATGAATACAAATTTCACTCTGTGCTGAGTGACTATCATTAAAAAGGAGACCCTTGTCATTGTGTAGCCCTTGAAAATGGACCGGAGTCCTGCACTGCAGCTAGCCTCTCTTTCCTTACAAATCTACACCTGGAAATAAACACACACGTAGGATGGACTATCTATTCATTCCGTTCAAATGAGAAGACCTAAGGTTAGAGAAATGGGAGCATGATTTCACTACCATTAACAAAAGCCAGAATACTACTGGGAATGTGGCTTTTCAATCTAAAAATGATCCCATGCCCCATTCCATCCAAAGGCAAAGGAGGATGGGATTTGAGCTGGAAGGACCACCCCCTAGGCAGGAAAGCACCACGTAAAGGCTCTTTACATTTTTCTCTTCTCTTGCACAAAATTGGAACTGGTATTATGTCTTTAGGTGCTATATACAGAGGAATTCCACCCAAGTTTCTCACTGTGAGGTGTAAATTATTCATGAAAAATGAAAATGTACTAGATTACAACACTTACATAACTTAGCCTTTCCTCAGAGAATCTGCAAATACATTTATTAATTACAACCTCATGGCAGTCCTGCAAAGCAGCTGCTTCTGAGGCAGGAAAATAAAAGGTTTATTGTCCTCCTACTTTCTAATTTCTCGAAGAGAAAAACTGATCTGCCTCTATATTGCTCCCATGGATACAAGTCCACCTAAGACAGACTGAGTACCACCCCCCTCTTCCTCACTCAAAATTTTGTTTTTACCTAATATATTAGAGAATCTATGGATTCTGATGCCCCAGCCATGCCACACAATGCAATTTAGTCCCAAATTGTCAAGTAGCCTTAGCTAATAGCATTAAATGTAGCCTTAACTGATAGCAGTAAATGATGCAATTTCTTAGCTTTAATTTTTTTGGTCAAAGCGATACAGAAGGCTTCAGTTTCAATCTGCCTCTTTCTCTCTCTATGTATGTGTATATACACACATATACAAGTGCACACAATCTCTCTCGACTTCTCCACAAAACATTTGATATGCCAAGTCTGCCTCATGTGGAGCAACCAGCTTCATCACCAAACTGACCTCCCCCCCACCCCCTGAGTTAGAAGGTACACAAAAGCTAAAGGTTGCTAAACAACTTCAGCAGGAAAATGCTGTAGGAGATGTTGCAGCCCAGAGTACTGTTTACAAGGGCCAGATTCCGACAGTTGCTGTCTCTGCTTTTTTGGAGAACAACCTACTTGGGGCCCAGCTGCTTTCTGTTCTGTTCCAAGGAATGAGCAAATTGCGAGGAAGGAGCGATTCACAGTTTGCTCAGCCCTGCGCAGAGGCCAGTCACTGCACGGTGCGCTTGGAGCGGGAGATGACAGGAGCCTACTCCTCCCACATGGGGGCCTGGCAGAACCAAGATTTTTCTTGTGAAACAAACACAGGCCCAAAATGGGTCAAGTGGTGAATAGTGGGGAATGTTTAATGCCTCCTACATTTGTCTGAATATAGTCCTGACAGATGGCATTGAATAATAGATGTTTCATAAAAGTCTGAGATGAGAGAGGAAGGAAAATGCTCCCTTACCTTTCTAGCTTTGTTAGTTAGTATAGGTTGACTTACTTATCCGAGAACCTGCATACAAATAGCTTTGAAGTTGTCTTCACACTTAAAGGTGAGAAATAAGTGTGGTGCCTTCAAATATTTCTCTTTCCTTTTTGGTACATTAGTGCAGGCCAGATAAAACATGAAACATATGAATCTTATTACATGTAACTGTTATCTTTTGGATAAGATATTATTGAAAATGATCATCACATACAGTAAACCTGTATCAGGCATGTCTGAAAATGTTTCTGACTTACCAAATAAACCAATAAATAGGGGGCTATGTGTGTATATCATTAACTAATTTTCAATAAACTCTCCCTAAGGCCAACTCTCTGTTGAATGGGCTTTTTTTTTTTTTTTTTTTTTTAATAAAAGGCTGTGTGTCATAGCTCACAGCAACCTCAAACTCCTGGGTTTGAGTAATTCTCTTGCTTTAGCGTCCCCAGTGGCTGGGACTACAGGCACCCACAATAACACCTGGCTGAGAATGGACTTTCTCTTTGGAGAAGGGATCAGAAGATGTGACAAGACCTTGAGGTCATAATTTTAAACACAAATTGTCACTTTTTGGAGGTGTGAGTAAGAGTTGGCTAACATAGTGACTGAAATATATTATCTGATTTCACTGGCTTTTAAGGCACTGCTTGGGGTGTTCAATAAAAATATTCCCAATGTCTATCTGTAGGATATTTTTTCCCAGAACAGACTCATGAACCAGAATGAAGGAGAATAATAATCACTGCCACTGCCCACAGAGGTCTGATCTGGAGATATGGACATCTGTCCTCACTCCGTATCTGAAGGCACTTCTTTCCATCAGAGGCCTGGGGGTGGGGGGCAGGTCTTTGAGCTTCTGTATAGCTCTGAGTTCTCCTTTAGGTAGGACTGAGAAGCTGCACATTATGGCGGGCTCGTTGGAGGAATGTGGCCAGTGGGTCCACCCAAATGCTGTCCAGGGAGAGACTGGGTCCAGGTCCTACAGAGGCAACTTCCTGAAGTTAGTCAGTGCTTTACAACAACCCAAATATCTCTCCCTGCCATGAGACATTATTTGAACACATTTTGCCATAGTATGAAATCATTTTTATGTTTCTCTCTGGCTATAAGTAACATTCCCTATGTGATGGGCAAAGGCAAGATAAAGTAGGCCACTTGCCAGCTGCCACTGTCCCCATTTAGGCTCTTGTTAAAACCTCTTAATGGCCTCTGCAGATTCTCCCGCCTTGACTCCATCTGCTCACCCTTCCTAGAGTTCCATTCCCATTACTATCCTGCTTGAAAAACCCTTTAGTGGCCAAATGAGGGCTAACTATACCCTTGAACTTGGCATTCAGGTCCCACACAACCAGTGTCAAACTTACGCTGCAGATGCTCTGATCACTCTGAGAGTGGTAGCTCTTCTCTAGCTAAAATTGGTATGTCCCGTGTGCACTTGTCTTCCCTTCTATCTAATAAGGATGCTTTAAAGTTTAAGGGATGTGCAAAGTCTTTGTAGAATGCAGAGGACCGGAAAAGTACTTGCAGCCAGAGGAGGGGGAAGTCGATGTTCTGGGAAAGATACTGAGTATAAATCGTATTTTAATTACGCCTTTAAGGATGTTACTAAGTAAATTGAATAATCTCTGTATTTAAATGAAGAAACTAAGATTTAAAATATATTTATTTGGAAATTATTTTCTCCTCTTTTGAAATATAATGTAAGAATGTAAGTTTGAAGTAAAAAAAAAACTAGAGCAATTACAGTATAGAATACTATAATAATTAAAGGTACAGGGATTTTAATTTGTATTCTTATTGTATTAAATAATATTTCTTAAACTCTGAAAAAAACGAGGTGATCCGTATACTGAGCTGATGGCCTCTGCCTCTTTTAATGCATAATCTAAGATTAAATTTGTTTCAATATAGGGATCCAGATTTACACAAGCTGGTCCTTTGTGAGTGGGCTGAAATTGCCTAATTTACATGTTACCATCAACCCCCCCCCCATTTTCCTTGTTAACAAGCTATTTGGGGAATGATTGGTAAAGGTTAGAAGCAAAGTCTATGACAAAAGAAGCCCATAAACCAGCTTTAATAAGATGAATAGCCAATTCTTGCAAAGGTTATCTCAAGTTTATGGAAATTATTAATAATTTTCACTAGTTATAATATTACACAGAGTCAGTGAGGCCACCTGTGTGGTTTCTAAGCATGGCCAGGCTACTTCACATAGCTAACTTGAAGGTACGCCCTAACTCAGTTCATCTTCCAGTCTAGGACTCCTGTTCTCTGAGCTGCATTTGCAACACTACTTCATCCTCCCCTGCAACAAGAGAGCTTGTTGTTATTGAGCAGCACTTGGCAGATGGTTTCCTTTGAGGAATCTGTGTCTTTGTAATTACAGAGAGAGGCAGTGGACCATGGTGGATAAGAGCAAGTCCTCTGGGGCCAGACTGCCTAGGTCTGAACCTAGACCATTTATTAGCTGTGTAACTGTGAGGTAGTTAACCTTTGTTTCAGTTTTACCATCTGTAAAATGGAGATGATAATCATTGTATCTATCTCATAAAATTATTGTAAAAATTAAATGAGTATTTCTATACCTAACTGCCCTCTCTTATATGTCCTATAATGGAATATATATATTCTGGGAGAGAGGTCAATTAGAATCATACCTATTACATAGTAAGTGGTTTGTAATAATACTACTATTATTGTTAGATGCAATTTTTCTCTTACAGCCCAAAGGTCTTAACTGTATCTGGAAATAGCTTTTCACATTGTAGTTCTGCTTCCGTATCTATTCCCAGAGCTAAACAACCATAAAAAAATACATATTTCCTATATGTATTTGCATTCTGTCTTTATCTAATCTCAAACTACCCCCATCTAAGACCAGTGAAAACTCTCCTTGGTGGCACCTTGATTCACCCTGAGGAGAGAAGGTACAGATTTCTTGCTTGTTCAGCTGGGCTTGCCGTGGGGTAGTCTATAACACGAGATGTTTTAACCTATCCTCTTTCTTCTATGAATGACTTGTCTAATTACAAATGCCTATGAGATTTGAAACATTTGAACTGACAGCCTGAATTGATGAAATCAACTGAAAAATCGTCAAAACTCTACTGCATTTTGTATTAAAGATAGATCATTCAATGAAGAGAAAGGAGACAGGGTGCTGATCATTGACTGAACTCTGGAAGCATCAGCCCCACTTGCCATTCCATTGGTGTTTACCTTTATAATTTCATGTTTGGGGCCTAAAATAATAGTCACAGACACATTGGTTTACTGAGTCTTAGACCTGGAAGGGACTTCAGAGGCCACCTCGTTCTAGTCTTCCTTTTACAAATGACAAAAATGAGATTCATCATATTTAAGTTACTTACATAATTCAGACAGATATGATCTGATTTGAGTTTAAAGAGTCAAACCTTAACAAGATGATAGCTTGTTATTTCACAGTCATTAACAAGCTCGAAGTTTCCTGTTATTGGATGCTAAAAGAATCCCCAAGTTCTTTAGTAGGTGCATTGCTCTCTGCAACTTGTTGAAACTACATAAAGAATATCATATCTAAACATGTATGTTCAATATTACTTATTTTTTTGTGCTTTTCATGTGCAAGCAGATCTTCATCAAGAGTTGCTAAAAGATTTTTATCTTTTATCATTGAAGTGTAATCCAGCAGCAATGATTATATCTGATAACTGCAAAACATAGAATCTGGGATTCTTGAAGCTACTTTAATTACATCTGTTTGGATTAAATCAAAGTTGAACTTCAATTAAATTTGTAATCAAACAAGTTGAAACTTCAGTTCAACTTGTCACTTCCTTTACCAATCATACCCTGTTTTAAAAAGATGTATTTCAGCTTCAGACTGTCCAATGCTTCCTACCTCTGACTGCTGACACCCGTATGCAAATCTATACATACATATGTAGTCTCTTAAGGTTTTTTTCTACCAAATGGAACCAAAGGATCATGAGACTGGAAAAATATATATGACATGTGGTCTAATATTTATCACATTGTAAAGGAATTTATCCTTAAGAATTTTGTTCATCTTGGCTTTCTTTCCTTTCTTATATCTCTAACTGTCCAAAATGCTCAATTTACCATTTGGTATAGGTAAAAATTTCACTGTAAAAAATACTAGTATATTGTACTTCAAACTTGTTTTCTTATAAAGGGACATCAGTCAGTTTTTGACTGATTCAAAAATCACATGAACACAGTTCATAGAGGCAGGATTTAGATTTATGAGAAAACATTATCCAGCTTCTCTGTGAAGTGTTCGCAATTGAGCTGAGGAGTTTTGGAGCTAATAATGGCAAGATGCAAACTGTCTCTCTTCCTTCTCCCATTGTTAAAAAAAGAACCTTCCTAGTTAAAATACTTCTCCTTGCTGTTCCTTGTTCTATAGTTTGGAAGCCGAGCTGGCTGTTCTTGGAGGATGGACAGCATTTTAACAATGGGAGTGAGTTTCTATTTGCCTCTGCACTGCCCGCTTGGCCTCTCCTTCCTCCCTCCTTTGCTCTTCTCTGGTTTGTCACGATGCAGAGGGCACAGCCAGACTCTCCTGGGGCTTAACCTTCCTCCTGCATTCTAGTACACGCAGTCCTCTCTTTGCAGTGACAAAACCCATAGCCTGGAATTGTGAATGTGGCAAGAAGCATGACTCAGCCCTTTTAGTCTGCAGACTGCAGTTTGGAATCTGCCATTTATATGTCACCTATGCCCTGACACAGTTGCCCCCAATCTCTCCTAGTAGCTCTTTCCTTCCCTCCAGCCTACCCCTATATCCGTTGTCATCCTTCATTAGCACAGTTGGTTTTATTAAAAAAAAAAAAAACAACATGAAACAAAACTAAAAACAAAACCAAAATTGTTCTTCTATGAAGGGAGGGCATGCACAGTAAAGTCTTTTTCTCGGCGAGGTTAGAGTTTATGCTCACTCCCCCTCACGCTGGAAGCCTTGTGACCAGGAGCATGTGTTTGCACGTTGGTAGCTGGTAGGCTAGCGTCAGGGATATAGTCAGCTGTGACCACAGAGTAGGAAACAGCCAACTGGCTGTCATGAAGAAATCTTATATCCATGGTCTTACTGGCACATGCGTGAAACCAGCAGAGTTAAGGGCTCCTGCTCAGTCGTATCCAGCCTTTGTGAGCCCAGTGGCACAGGACTCTTCTTCCAGGATGGTTTGGCTCTTAGGCCAGTATCCGAACAGATTGTAAAGTGGGAACCAAGTGAGTTTGGCAGAACCTAAGACCATGGTCAAATGCTAATATGAATTATTCAGACCTTGAGTTTGACACTTAGGCAAAAGAGGGGACTTTCTAAAGGTCCACTCAGATGATAGGGTCTGAATGAACTGAATTTAAATAAAGCCAGTTCTGAAGAACCCAAGGGTGCATGCCTATGATTTTTACGTGGCAATTCACAAACCACTGGATAGGTAACGCTGTACTAAAAGGAATTTAAGCCTGTCAGGTTAATTACACAATATTAGGTACGAAAACAAACAGTGCAACACAAAACATAGCTACATCATTATTGGCAGTAAATGTTAACTCTAAATAAGTGCAACCTGTCTGTAAATGCTCGCTAGAAACTAATTAAAAAAATAAAAATTTGATGGATAAACATGAAAAAAAAATTCTCACCGAGAATTTTTTTTTTAAATATCAGCACTCATTTAGAGTTTGGGATTCGTGAAAGAAAGCTTTAAAAGGAGCAAACCTGATTGGCTGTGGCTGTTGCTGCGAAGGGGACACTTGTTGCAGGAGTTGTTGCTGCAGAGACAGTGGCGGACGTAGCGCTGTGCATCATGGGTACTTTCAGGAGGGGACCATGGGAGCAATGAACAGGAGGGTGTAGCATTATGGTAATAGAAGTGGCGTTTGGCATGGTGAATATCAGAGCAGCAAGCCATCATGGGTTAAACCAGCAGATGGCATGCAATCACAATGCAAAGCAAGGAAGCATGGGAGAGAAATAAAAAAGGGAAAATAGCTTATTACAAGTACAATTAAAGGAAGTTTTAAAACATAATCAGTGATTCCCAGAAAGGCCAAAGCAGATTACTTTGGTTGATGTATTTATAAACATTTTATTGCTAAGAATAGATCCATTCCAATTCAGAGTCTATAGTGTAGGTAATAATGGTTGTTTCCAAAAAAATGTGAAAGGTAATGTTGAATGAAGCAAGAAAATATAATATTCACTTTTAATCATAAATGCTAAAACATAAAGGCTCCACGTGTAGGCTTAATTTGGGATAGAATATTCTTTGGAATTAATTGTAGTTAAATTGGATCTTTTTTTCAGTTTGGGGCTGCTTATATAAGATGGAACTGCTGTGCACTGTGGTTTATTTGGACCAATAAATGATGGAGCAAAAATCATGGCCTTGATGCAAATTCTAAACAGCATTACTCTGAAGCAGCCAGACAAATTTGTCAATGTTTATTTTTCTCGACTCTAAGTAGAACAAATCCATATGTCCTAAAGACAGACTTTTGTATCAAGGCATTAAAATGTGTGAGGATAACTACATCCTATTAAAATTTAACAGCTAAGGGAATGCTGAGGTACAAAAAAAATCATCACAAATAAATTGACACTTAGAATTTAAAAAGATAATCAAATAAGGCAGCTCAGACACTTGATTTCAAAATACATCCATTTATAATTATTAAAAAATAAATACTTCTGGGAAACTCTGATAACTCTAACACACAGCAAAGAGGAGATAAAGGCACACCACTATGAAACTTTAAAACATTGATGAAATTAGCCTGCCTCTCTGATCAAGTAAGCCCTTGTTATCCCTTGTGCTATACCATATAAACTATAAAGAGAAACAAAGCACAAATCATTAAAAAGCAGACTCGTACTTGTGGTTTTATGTTTTTGTAGAGATTGTTCTAGCACAAGAGGTCACATTAAAACCATCATTTTCTTAAATATACATTTTTTAAGAAAACCTACGTGTTAACTCTAAAGCCAAATAAGCTTTCAGATCTACTATTTCCTAAAGCATTTCTCCAATCTCTGAAATAAAATTCAAGCAAGTGAAGGTATTGTACATCATATAAAAGACAAATAAAAAAGGTTGAAACCTACCAATACTGGTAGCGGGTGTCATGCACAAAACTGACCCTGATGTCATGCAATGGTGGGTGGAAAAAGTGAATAAAGGGAAAGAAACAGGTTAGCGGTTTAGAGTTAACATTCAAAGTGAGATTGAAGCACAACCAGAAATAAGTAGGGTTAGTTAACACAGTCTTTAGGGCCATTCACATTGTCAGTACAGACACAAATATATCTGACTTATTTTAAGCCAATATTATTCCAAGCTCACTCCTTAGACTTCTGTTCACACTTTCTATTCATATATATCAACATGAATCAAATAAGAATGACATGTGATAATGCCATATTGTCCTTCCTTTAAGATGTCAAAGTATTTTACAGACATTATCAGGTTAATCCTCCAAGATAAGAAGTGAATATTTTACAGATGGAAAATCTGAGGCATAGTAACTCCTCCAAGGTCATGCTAGGGTGAGTCAGGTTGAGGCTAGCAATAGAACTCTGCTCCTAAATCCAGGTCAGGTTTTATATTCACAATATTCTGCTGAATTTATTGCATTAAAAGTTTACTTGTTTGACTATAAAACTTTGATGTGAGCAACAACATGAAAATAACAGCCATTAGGAGTTCATATTCTCCAAATCAAAGTCTCGGAGGGCACGGTAAGTGAATTTTAGATTGCTGCTTGAAAGCCCAATATCATAGGGAGACTGAGATTCTCGGATGGAATGACCTGGGTGTGCATATGTATGTGATCTATTTTCTGCTATGAGATCCGCTGTAGTTATGGAGTAGTACCTAGCCATAAAGCCTAAACAATGATTTGTGGCTGAGTTAAGATCTGGCTGGGTAGAGACTTTTGTCATGGTTCTTACATGGTTGGAGGGGGGACTTTGGCAAAACTCCTAGGAAATCTTAAGTAGGTATCTAAGTGGGTCAGTAAGAGGTAGGGAGGAGGAACCTCAGCCGTCCTTAGAAACAGTCACCTTACCTGAGGTGGTTTTATTAATGTGCAGGAATTAAAAAATTCTTACCATGAATATTAATGTATGTTGCAGAGAACTGAAAAATAATTTTATTGAAAGCTTTGAAGAATTATCAGCTACTGGTTCAGTTCTGTGAAAAGCAAGGTGATATATGGATTTAGACAACTGAAGACTGGGTATCCTGAGAGTGCCAGAAAAGTTTTTAATGAAGGGGCGGTGTTTGTGGCTCACTGAGTAGGGCGCTGGCCCCATATATGGAGGGTGGCGGGTTTGAACCTGGCCCTGGCCAAACTGCGACAAAAAATAGGTTGCTGTTGTAGCAGGCACCTGTAGTCTCTAAGTCCCTCGCTTAGGCAAGAAAATCGCCTAAGCCCAAGAGCTAGAGGTTGCTGTGAGCTGTGACGTCACAGCACTCTACCGAGGGCGACAAAGTGAGACTCTTGTCTCTAAAAAAAAAAGTTTTTAATGAACACAGGTGTACCCACATAGGGTTTCGGAATTGCCTTCTGAGATATTAGATGAAGAATCTGATACACGTAGGTCTTTATTTTCTCTGCTGAGCTGTTCACACCAGGCAACTTCTTTCCTGATTGCATTTTGATCAGGCTAACATTACCTAGTCAGGAAAAGTGGCTGTTTTACTGGGCTATTACAGGATTCTTCAATAAACAAGTGCCAGTAAATCCAACTTAAAATGCACCCCCCCACACACACCTTTCATCACACCATATTTTTCTCCAGCCCTATTTCTCTCATCTTCACAATCAAACTTTTGGAAAGTTAACTACACATACATTTTTACTTCCTTGTTCCCATTTATTCTTTAATCTTCTCCACTTTGGCATTTATTTTTACCTCTTCACTCAAACCGCAAATGCCAGTCACCAGAGAACCTATTTCTGTGATCAGTAGGCCTCTTCACCTACCTGCTCTGATTCTCAGCAGCCTTTGCGCTTGCCCACTTTCTACCTAAGAAGCCATTCTCTTCCCTTAGAGTTTTGATCTCTCTCTCCCTTTTCCTTTCTTTCTCTTAACTCCCTTTGATTTGCTTTGTTGGATTCTCTGCCTTCTCTGAACTCTATACTCTCTACATGTGCAAGTTTTCCAGGACTCGTTATGGGTCCTCCTTATTTACTCCGTATTTTTCCTGGTATATCATTCAATTCATGGATTTACATTCTATCCGTGAGACCATGGCTTTCACATTTGTATATCCTGCCTAGACCTCTTCTCTGAACTCCAGATCCTTTCAGCTAACTGCTTACCTGGTCTGTCTACATGGTTGTCTCACAAGTGTCTCAAATTTGATCTTTTTCACAGAATCTGTTTCTCCATCTCAGGAAATACCAATGGATGTCACCATCTCTGTAGAGCTCTAGTCTGAACTGAAAGTTATGCCTGATTCCATCTCCCCTCATGAAATTCTCTGCCCTAATTCACCAGTAGGCCAGAGCAATCCTGCTTCCACAATACTGCTTGTCCACCACTACTGCCAATTTTCAAGTCCTGGTCACCATCTCTCCAGGCTAGGCTCTCTGTGATAACATCCAAACTGATCTACCTGTCTCCATCTTTCTTCTTTCCTTAGTTCATTTTCTGGAGTAAACCTTCCCAAATGCAGGCTGACCACTCCTCTGCTGGAAAAGATTTGGTGACTTCTCCTTGCTTTGAGGATTGAGGTTCCCTGTGGTCCAGGCTCTGACTACCCACCCCAGGCTGTCCTACCCTTCTCTTCTATGGCACCATGGTTCAGACAGGTTATCCTTTCATTTCTTTGAACTGAACACATCACACTTTTGTCCTGTTTTTGAGCTTCCCATGAGCTGTCACCTTGGCCTAGAATAATCTTCATCCCACTCTTTTCATCTTACGTGTCTCAAGGTCTATTGCACTTCTTTAAAAGTTGTTCAGCTGTTCTTTTACCTACTTAACCCATGCCACTGAGTCAATTCTCTGTTTTTAATATCATTGAATTCTTTACTTTTTCATTCACATTTTTAATATCATTGAACTCTGTATATGTTTTCAGGTTGAGCATTCCAAGTCCCAAAGTGCCCTAAAATCTGAATTTTTTTTTGAGTACTGACATGACCCTCTAAGGAAATGCTCAGATTTTCATATTTGGGATGGGCAACTGGTAAGTGTAATGCAAATATTCCAAAGTCCAAAACACTTCTGTTCCCAAGCACTTTTGATAAGGGATAATCGACCTATACACATAAAACATTTAATTATATGTTTTAAGGCTATTTGCTGAAAATCCATCTTTCCTCCTCTCCTGTAAACTCCAGGGAGGCCGAGTTCCTGACTCTCTAGGTCTATGGGGGACATACAAAGAGGTCAATGTATTAAAGGAATATTCTTAGCCATTGGTAAGAAGCATGCTGGGAACAATTTATTACTAAAATTTATTAAAGTACCAAGTTTGTGAATGATTTTATTTTAAAGTCATTCATGGCTGGATTCAAAGTTACCCCTTCAAAAATCCACTTTTATTATTATTATTATTATTATTTGCATTTCAGCATGGAAGGATTTCTTGAATGGCTTTCTTGTGTCATGCATGTGACTGTCATCAGAATTGCAATAATCAATGACTCCTACGGCCACACTGGGCCAGGATGAGTCATGCCACTTTGGTTTCAGCCCTGGATGTGGCTGAAATGCTCAACCAAGTTAATTCAATGAGCCTCTCTCTCCTACTCGGCCAAATGACAATGTGAATATTGGAAACACATAACCGTGTGTTTGGCTGTGCATGGCTTTCATACTCAATGCCAGATTCTGCATCTCTGCCTTTTCACTCCACCACTCACCTCCACTCTTCACACAGACCCTGCAAGGAGCTTACACTCTGTTGTAAAGGTACTTCCTGTTCTTCAGATACATTCCTTCCATCCCTGGACTGGGCTGCTCTTTCCCACTGGTAAAATCTTGCTTCTCTTTCAAAGTCCTAAGCCAATATCTCCTACTTGGGAAAGTCTTTTTCTGTCTGTATCCTTCAGAGCCACCACCCACTGCACATGCTGAAGGTAGAATGCACCGCCTCCCTCTCCCTCATTCGCCAGTAGCTTTGCCCAGACCCACAGCTTGTCCCTCAAGCTTAAAATGAGATGTGGTTTTCACCTCGTTTTGAACTCTTATGTATTCCCATTACTGGCTCTGGATCCCAGAACATACCATCTATTCAAGAAATGCTTGCTAAATCGAATGGAAGAAATACATTTTACTGTGGTTATGCAGACACAGTTTCCACCAAACACTGAGAAATCTTTCTCCACACTGTATGATAACCTTATGTAACGTTTATGGTTTTTCATCATTAGGCAATATTTGGGCCAGTACTTTCCCCTGTTCTACTTATTCTGCAATTCCTTTATAGCAAAATAAATCATGGGCGGTTTCTGGGGGTTGTTTCTGTCCTGACCAGCTAATTCTATGAACACAGCCTTCTCCAATGTTTTCTGCTTCAGTTGCACAAATAGTTCAGCTCTCGTATCTGTGAGCAAAGATTATCTGGATAATTCAATTAATTAAACATTCCACTTTTTCAGTGTAGACACAGCCTCAGTTTTTCCATCTGTAAAATGCAAATAACTGCCTAACACTAACAGAATAGCAACATCTTGAAGAATAATGAGATAATGTCTATAAGAGCACTTACAGTAACTCAGAATAAACCTGTCAGAGAAATGCCAAGAATTATTCTGCTATTTTTGAAAGCGTGTGTGGTTTTGCCATGTTCCTAACATAGCAAAGAAAAAGTATAACTACTTGGTTAAAATAATCTCTATGAAAAAAGTTTAAAAAAAAAAAAAGGAGAAAAATCTCACCCACTGCAAATGTGCTAGGGCATCAACTAGGGTGATAATTATCTTTGCATGGTTTTGGAGAAGACTCCCATAATTTGCATAAAATTTTATATTAATATCTTTGCAGAGTGGAGGCAGAATTCCTAAAATTCAAATTCCCGTGTGTCAATGGTAGAATGTTAGCAGCCTATCCAAGCATTACTTCGAATGACCTTTCAATAAAGGGCAAGTTCCAAGTGAACATAAAATACTTTTCATTTTATGTTTATGATAATTGTTTACATCAAACATTTATAGATAAATAAAAACTTGTTTAAAAAATAATAGGCCCACTGTTTACCAAGTAGCATGAATTATATTTGAACACCATCACTTGATTTGCAGAAAAAAACGATGATGATTAACAAGGAATGATCGTTATCATCATCATTTGTAAAATAAAGTCAAAATCTGGTTTACAAGAAACAAAGTTTGAAGTAAGAAAAAAACTTGAGCTAAAATTAAACACTAAAATTTCCATTATGGATTTAAGTGGGAGAAAGATTATGCTCATTTCCTTTTAATAAAATTATTTTCTCTTTCCTCATTTAAGAGAAACATGAAAATTTCTTAGAAGTTAAAATACCACTTCAGAGTACGGGATCCACATGTTTGTCCACTATGGTATTTTTATCATGTAACAGATGGAAACACTTCTAATTCACCAAATTAAGTGGGCTAGGACCCACTTTTCTGCTTCCAAGGCCCACTATATTGCGGGCTGCCAGACACAATTAAGCTGTTTCTAAGGAATCCACCAGAGGGCGGAAGTACACAGCCACACAGCCAATGCAGCCAATAGGTTCTTCATATACTACGTCTTATCAACAAAAATCAGGTCATTGCATAAGGGATGTTATTCATTCTTGCTTTGGAAATATTTAAATGGTTTCAAGGTGAAATATTTAAAGTGAGGATTCTTTCATTGATTCCACAAGTCAGCCGTTCTTGGACTGGAGTGCTAACTCTGTGTTAGGGGGCTTCAGACTCTTTTACTAGGGTTAGTCCTTGGTTCCATAGGTAATCCCAGGAGAGGGAATAGTTTTATCATCCATTCTTCACAAAAAATACTTGTCCTTTCATGTTTTTCCCTTCAGCTTATTCTTCTTTAATTTTTTTCTCTCAAAATTAAGAGAGAAAAATCTTGGTCTATAATGCAACCCTCATAGGAACCACACAGGACCTCAAGGTAAGTTTACCTTGTAGTAATTATTTCACAAGTGATATTTCAAATGATGGCATATACAACTACCGCTGTGCTTTAGCAGCACTGGAATGTCACAGTTAAGGCTGTGATAGGGCAAGAATGAAGCCCTAGTAAGTACCGAATTAGAGATTCCCTTTCTAGGTCTATGAGTTTGTTTATTTTAAGATAGATGTAAAAGTAAAATAAGAAAACTAAACACTAAAAACCATTTTGTTTATGTAATTTATATTTTTACTATTAGAAATACTGTCCACAGGTTACTAGTTCATTTCAAAGTATAGATTTTATACAAAGAATATCACAGAAATATTTATTCAGCTCCCTCAGATATTAACTCTTGCTATGCTATGGGATTTAAGGAAATGGATAATCAACTAGAAAAGTCCAAACATGGAGACTAGGACCAACAATCTCTTTTGGTTAAAACTGCTATTCCTCTACATATTTACCTTCAACTTACTGTCATGGGATGAAGAAATTTACTTGGAAATGAAAAACTCAATGGATGGTCTTCCCACCAAGGGCTGAGTCATCTATTGCTTCTAACAGATTAAAAGCTGAAAACCACAGTCAACTTAGGGGAACCATGCTTGTGTGTATGTGTTGTGTGTGTGTTTGTGGTCGGGGTATAGGCAAAAAGTGGAGAGGGCTAATATGCATTATGCTTTTGTTTCTTTATCTGACATTCTTTGCCACTTTTTAAAAAATTGACTTTTATCTTTTTTTTTTAATAGAACTCTGTGGAATCAACAGGTAGAGATGGGCTGGACAGTGTAATGTTATGTCAGTTGAATTGGTTACGGGAAGAGTAGGTTCTAATCTTTTGTCCTGAGTTCTGCCACCTTGGAAAGTCACTTCTCGTCTAGGGGGCCTCAGTTTTCTCATCTGTAAAACAATCAACTGGGTAAAGAGATCACTAGGAATCCTTTAAACTCCCAGATTCTGTGATTAATACAATTGATTTCTTAGTGGAATAATAGAGTTAATGCAGCATAGCACCTAATATTATCAAGCATGGGCTTAGAAACCAAGGATAAGAGCTCTATATATTTGTGAACTTGGTGAAAGTTGAGAAGGATGAAGAAAGAGAGAATGGATATAAAAATATGAGTAGAGGATTGCTTTAATTTGAATAGCCTTTTTTTTTTTTAATTTTTAGTGCTCTGCATAGAAATAGAAAAAAATGGTTAGTATTTACAGGAATTGCTATTTTTAGGTCATTCAGAGTTAACTACAAATTTCAATTGTCACACATAAAAGGTCTTATTTACATAAACAATTTTACAGGGCTTGTGTAAATACAAGAAATCCAAAGCCCTAACTGCTCTCTGCTTCTCATGGTTTAAATCTGTCTCTTAACTCTATCAAATATTTGGCTTTAGAATCCTAATAGTCTTTAGCTATCATTCCAAGCAAAGTAAATATGTCTAGATAGCTAGGACAACAATGGATTTCAAGCTGTACTGTACCTTTAAAAGCAAACTAGATGCCACCAACAGCTTAAAGAAATGAGAAGAAAGCACATGACCGGAAGGGCACGAGGGCACAGGACGTGGAACGGTCAGGGCACTTACCTGTCGGGATGAACGCGGCATGTTGCTGCAACTGTGCGCTGGTGAGGGCCTGCTGGTAATGCAAGACGCTGGGGTTAAAAACCGCACTGGTCCCGTTGCTTTTTTCAAGTGCTTGTCTCTTTGGTAAAGGATGAAGTGCACCAGGGGGAAAGGCCTAGAAATGAAGAAGTTGATAAGATATGTCTAACTTAAAGCAAACACACCTTCCGTGTCCACAGAGATCATCAATCGCAACATTCTTTTAAAAAGAAATGACAGCTAAGGAGATGCCTCTGCCATGCACCTTAATTTAAACAGCGGCAATGTTGAATGAGTGAGAATTTGTTATTGAGAGCGAAAGCATGATTTCTGTAACCCAAAACAGTAGCATCTCAACTAAGGAAAAGAAAAACTATCAAGCAACAACAACGAAAAAATGGCTTCAGCTTTTAAAATGAGTTAAACTATTCTAAAGGGGGAAAGAAGCATTTGTGTTATTAACACCTATTCTTTGCTTTAAACTAAATGGCAAGTGGTTTGAATTTTAATAGGTTAAATAAGAATTATAAGGAAC
Source organism: Otolemur garnettii (assembly GCF_000181295.1). Lineage (NCBI taxonomy): Eukaryota > Metazoa > Chordata > Mammalia > Primates > Galagidae > Otolemur > Otolemur garnettii. The sequence goes on along the minus strand of NW_003852429.1, from coordinate 6,934,101 downwards.
ATTTTTCTGAGTCAAATAATTTAAATTTGCTTCACTCTTTTGGAAAAGGTATTAAAATTTGTTAGGATTAATTTATTTCACAGATTACATATGAAAATGAGATGGCTAAACACCTTATTGGATTTTTTTTCCGTAAATTAATAATAATGATTGTTTGCAACCAATATTTTACAAGTAATACAAATCTCAGATGGTTCTCTGAAAAGCTACATGCAAAGCGAAAGGTGAAAGGTCAAAGTACCAGGTCTACAGTTGCTTCGAGAGGTCGCTTCATTGCTTTGGCAGTCGACTGAGTCTTTTAATAACAGGCAGCGAGCACATGATGGCAGTGGGCCAATGGGATTCAAGCGAATTAACATACAGGTAAACAGCAAGCAGAGGTGCATCATGGGAACGGCATTGCATTGTGGATAGGTGAGAAGGAAAAAAATATTCTGAATGCAATATACAACGTACAAAACACTAGGCATGCACAACAACAAAAATGTTCTCTAAAGAAATGAATATTACACCTTAAATTAGTATCGAAGCAAAAATGCATCTACTATACCTTAGTTAAAAGCATATAAGAGAGTAAAATATAGATGTTTGAAATTCAGGAAAGTTAATTAAAACAGCAGCTTGCATACACACCATAAGCATTTTTTATATTGCTTCAGAAAAAATGCAAAACTTTTAAGGGACATAGGATTGGAGAACTTCTGATAAGTTAGTTTTCAAATATATAACAACGAATGCCTTGAGTGAGTATAAGGTCCGAGTTAAAATTTTTCATGAAGGTAATTTTTAATTCAGATCTAGCCTAACAAAATGAAGTGGTGAACTGAGACAAAAAATTCAGGCAAAAAAATATTCAAACACAAGATTATTTAGGCAAAACCGTTTGGGTTTGGATCTTTATTTTTTGTCTGAATCGTATGGATAATTGTCTCAATTCTTTCCTTCACTCTGCTAGTGTGCATCTTGCAACATGGACTAAGGTTCCAAATTTACTGTCTTGAATTTCAGTCGTGAGTTTCCAGAATTTCCCACTTTTATTCCATCATCTTGTTTCTAATGACTAACTTATCATCCATTCTGTTTTCTACTACATTTGAAATTATAATTTAATTTATCTCAAACAACTTACCTGATTACACTAAGAAAATACCCTTTGAAAAGAGACTTTATTGTCCTCAGTAATTTCTATTTAGCAATTCTACTTGTGCTTTTAGCTATGATCGGTGACCAACCCCATTAACGAGAAGTGGGACTCTTGGCTAGAACAAGTACAACAGCTAAAAATAGCAAACAGCTAAAAACAGCAAAGAACTGCTTGAAAGATTAGAAGTCATATAATATCTTTAACTTATAACCATACTCTTTGGAAGATAGTTTCACTTAAACCACTGAAATAATAACAAATATGGATTGATTTAAACCACAATGAAAAATTTTCCTATTCTTTGTTAATTGTAAAAAAAAAAAATTAAAAATTCTATGATGGAATTCTGTGAAAATAAAGAAATTGAAAGGAATAGCTCCAATGCAAATAAAAAATGAAATACCTCTTTCCTATGCTTAGCACAATAGGTAAATCCCTAAGGTTTGTATAATCAATGCAAATATTGTATTCTAAAGGTCTGAGATAGAAGTTTGTCATTTGAAATAAAATGGGAGAGTACTAAACCCTTACAATGGGAGACAATTTGTGACATTTTCCCTGGAAAATACAGGATGTTCATTAGTATTTGATGATTCAGAGTAAAAAGTATGAAGTTGATAGGAGATAGAGAGCCAGGGAGGGGGAAAAGAAAGACTGGAAATAAAATGGAAAGGAGTAAAGGTGGAGAAAGATTTAGGAAGCCCAATGGAGAATAAATGTTGGGAAGGCAGTTTTGACAGAGGACATTAAACAATATAAAATCAATGTTGTGAAAGTCAGATTATAAACTTTAATAAAAACAAGGAGTTCGAAGGAAAGCTGTTGTGTACTAGATGATCTGTTGTGCAAGTCTGACATCGTGCACTTTCCATGATGTCATTTTTGTTTAAAATCTTTCATCCCTGCACAGTCTTACATTGTTAAGTAATGCAGGGTTTGTGCGTGTGTGTTGGGGGGGGGGTTGTTTTGCTTTGTTTTTTACCTTACACTAACCTGTATTAGCTAAAGAAGGCTGCATAGCCTATTCTCCCATTAGCTGGGTGGTTAAACTCAAATTTACTTTGGCCTCAACTTTCTGGCTCAATTTTTCCCTTCACATTTTTAGTTCTTTAGATTGAGAGAATAAATCCACTAGTGGGTTGATCTTTCCCAACATGCTAAGTGAGAGGGTGATTATTTCTCCAAAGGCTGGGATTTATAAACAAAATTTTAATTTAACAAAGCATCACTTAATGAAGTGTCCAAGTAGAATAAGAAATAGTAAATATTACTTCTTAGGCGAATTACTTACTGGAAGGCGAATTTTCTGCCATTTCCTGCCTTAGTTTGATGAAACTTGATTTCCATAAAATTTAGAATAATCAAAGATTAAAGAATTGAGAACTCTAAAATCAGCAGGATAGTGACAACATACTCTTCCTATCACTCTTTAGTGGGGGTTTTCTTTATTACATGCAAAGATTTTCTTTTCAAATAAACACAGAGGTCTTGGAGGGCAGGACATACACGTTACATCTTATACACACTGTGAAACATGTAGATTAATTTTTTTAAATCTGTGTTGATGAATAATCATAATACAGCTTTTTATCAATAGATGATACTGGGGAATATGTCCACCTATGCTGAAAGATCTTCAGGGTTAGTACTGTGGACCTTGCAGGTCCCCAAACCCAGTGGGCTCTAGAAGCCTCCTTGGGCACTATGGCAGAGAAAAAGGTTCACTTTAATTGTGCTCTCAGTATGCGCCAGGCCCTAGAAATCCACTCTTGCTAGCCTCACCAACACCTCTGATCTGCTGCCCCTTGGGCCCGTCCAGCTTCGTGTACTGGCTGATGAGTGGGAGGAGACCCTATGTGCTGCCAAGTATGTTTTCTTTTCTGAATTGAGAAACAATCCAACTATGGGTTATGGCAATCAAACCAAGGGCCCACTCCAGGCACTGTACGCAAAGACCAAATCTGAGAGGTTGGACAATGGGGACAGC
>NW_003852429.1:6927230-6930476 GCF_000181295.1 Otolemur garnettii | reverse complement strand
ATTTGTCCCTTTAAATAAGGTAATAAAAGAATAGTTTTTCTGCAGGTTCGGAAGAGTAATTCTTGCTACTGGGGTAAGAATACTTTGATTTCATCCAACTGCACCTTGGCTGGTTTCAAAGGCACCTCTCACTTCAACTCAAAAGACAATGACAGATTCAGTAATTTTCGTGTCATTGTCAGAAAGAACCTGGCTTTTGTTCTGAAACTACATTCCTTTAGGTTGTCTTTGAAGATGCTGCAAGATCCTCTGACTTATCAGAACTCCAAATTTGGTATAGTGTAACAGTCTCAAACTATGGCAACTAATGCTACTGGCACAGCTACAATAAACTTTGTGCATCTTTTTTTTTTTTTTTTCATTTTGACCAATGTAAAGCATGTAACATTAACATGTGTAGAGGGCACAGAGAATAGAGTTGCTTTCACTTAAGGATACACAGCTGAGGAATGGCCTATCTCTGTAGAGGGGCAATTCCTCCTTTATCCCCTTCAGAGCAGGCCATATACCGCCCTGTTCTTTCCATGATTGCAGTTGTTAGAACTGGCCTTCTAGGAAACAGGCAGATAAAATCAGGGCTCAGACATAAGGTCACTATTAGCAGCATGGTTTGTTGCATTAACAGGTATGGGCACATTTGTTTTATTGCAATTTGCTTTATTGCACTTTGCAGATAATGTGTTTTTTAAAAAATTGAAGGTTTGTGGCAACCCTGCAACAGACAAGTCTATCATTGCCATTTCCCCCTTAGCATGTGCTAACTTTGTCTCTGGTCACATCCTTACACTATTTCATAACTACATTTGTTATGGTGATTTGTGGCCAGTGATCTTGGATGTTACTATGGTGACTATTTTGAGGTGCCACAAACCATGCCCTTATAGGATGGTGAACTTAATCGATAAACATAATTGTGTGTTCTGACTGCTCCACTCACTGGCCAAGCCCCTGCCTTTCTCCTTCTTCTTGGGTTTCCCTATTCCTGGAGGCAAAACAATATTGAAATTAGGCCAATGGATATCTTTATGATGGCTTTTAAGTGTTCAAGTGAAAGGGAGAGTCACACACCTCTCACTTGAAATCAAAAGGTAGAAATGATGAAGCTTAGTGAGGAAAGCAAGTCAAAAGGCAAGACAGTCAAAATCGAGGCCTCCTGTGCCCAGTAGTCAAGTTGCAAACGCAAAGTAAGAGTTCTTGAAGGAAATTAAAAGTGCTACTCGAGTGAGCATATGAAGGATAAGAAAGGGAAATAGACTTACTGCTGATGTGGAGAAAGTCTGAGTGGTCTGAATAGAAGATCAAACCAGCCACCGCATTTGCGGAAGCCAAAGTCTAATCTAGAGCAAGTCTCTAACTGTTGAATTTTATGAAGGTTGAGACAGGTAAGGAGCTGCAGAAGAAAAGTTTGAAGCTAGCAGATGTGCATATGTGAGATTTAAGAAAAAAGGTCTTTCCACAACATAAAAGTTCACAGAGAGCAAGAAATGCTTGGTGGAGAAGTTGCAGCAAGTTATCCAGAAGATCCAGCTAAAGGGGCCTTTAGGTTTTCAAAGTACATGAAACAGTCTTCAGTTGCAAGAAGATGCAGTCTAGGACTTTTGTAGCTGGAAAGGAGAAGTCAATGCCTGCCTTCAAAGCTTCAAAGGATAAGCTGACTCTTATTAGGGGTTAACACAGATGGTGACTCGAAGTTAAAGTCAAAACTTGTTTTCCATCTGAAAATCTTAGGGTCCTTAAGAATTGCGCAAAATCTCCTTTGCCTGTGCTCTAGAAATGGAGCAACAAAGCCTGGATGACAGCAATCTGTTTACAGCATGGACTATTGAATATTTTAAGCACACAGTTAAGACTTATTACTCAAAACATAAAAGATTCCTTTCAAAATATTACAGCTCATTGACAATGCACCTAGTCTCCAGGAGCTTTGATGGAGATGTGTAAGAAGATGAATGTTGTTTTCATGTCTGTTAACCCAATATACATTCTACAACCCATGGAAAAAGGAGAAATTTTAATTTTCAAGTCTTATTTTAATTAAGAAATACATTTTGTAAGGTTATAGCTGCCACAGATACAGATTTTCCAATGGATCTGACGAAAGTAAGCTGAAAATCTTCCAGAAAGGATTCCCTTTCTAGAATCCCATTAAGAAGAGGCATGATTCATGAAGGGCCAAAATGTCAACATGAACAGGAGTATGAAAGAAGTTGATCTCAACCCCGTGGGTACCTTTGAGGGGGTTCAAGACTTCAGTGGAGGAAGTCACTGAGGAATGGGGGAAACAGCAAAAGAATCAGAATTTGAAGTAGAGCCTGAAGATATGACTAAATTATTCTGACCTCCAGATAAAACTAATGAATAAGGAAATGATTCTTAGGCATGAGCAAAGCGGGTGGTTTCTTGAGATGGAATCTACTCTTGGTAAAGTTGCTATGAATTTTGTTGAGATGAAAACAAAAGATTTAGAACATTATGTAAACTTAGTTGATAAAGCGGCAGCAAGGTTTGATAGGACTGACTCCAATTATTTTTTTGGCTGGGGCTGGGTTTGAACCCGCCACCTCTGGTATATGGGGCTGGTGCCCTACTCCTTTGAGCCCTCGGCGCTGCCTGCACTGACTCCAAGTTTGAAAGAAGTTCTGTTATGGGTAAAATGCTATCAAAAAGCATTACATCTACAGAGAAATATGTTGTGAAAGGAAGGGTCAATCAACGTGGCAAAATTCATTGTTGTCTTATTTTAAGAAATTGCCATGGCCACCTCGGTCTTCAGCAACCTCCTTGATCAGGTCAGCATCCATCACACAACTGCTGAGGCAAGACTCCAACCAGCAAAAAGGATTATGACTAACTGAAGAGTCAGAGGATGGTCTTTTTCCCCCAACAATTAAGTTTTTTCTTGTTTTTTTTTGTTTGTTAGTTTGTTTTGTTTTTTTGAAACAGAGTCTTACTATGTTGCCCTTGGTAGAGTGCCATGATGTCACTGCTCACGGCATCCTCAAATTCTTGGGCTTAAGCAATTCTCTTGCCTCAGCCTCCCAAGTGTCCTACAGACACCAGCCACAATGCCCGGCTATTTTTGTTTTTGTTGTTGTTGTCATTGTTGTTTAGCAGGCCCTGGTAGGGTTCGAATCCCACCAGCCCCAGTGTATGACCACAGAGCCTACGAGCGCTAAGCCAACAATAGGGTATTTTTTTTTTTTTTTTTTTTGAGACAGAGCCTCAAGCTGTCCCCCTGGGTAGAGT
>NW_003852429.1:6904107-6927191 GCF_000181295.1 Otolemur garnettii | reverse complement strand
GGGTATTTTTTAATGAAGGTATTTACGTTGGTTTTTTAGATAATGCTATTGCACACTTAATAGACTATAGTGTGGTGTGAACATAACTTTTATATGCACCGAAAAAGAAAAAAATCCATGTACCATAGTTTATCGTGATATGAGCTTCATTGTGGTGATCTGAAACTCAACCTGCAGTGTCTGCAAAGTGTGTTTGTATTTGAGTTTTAGGGACTAATGTTTTTATATTCTGAGGGCCTCCTTTCATACCCAAATGCCAGAGATGGCCACTGTAACCCAGGCCATGCCAGCATCCTATTCCTTTGACGACAGAGATAGCCACCAAAGTGACTCCTGACTTTTTTCTAATTACAGCTGGTATAGAAGACATATTACATTTTGTCTCTTGCCAAAAGATGTAAGACCATGTCCCTATAGATATCCAAAGCCATGATCTGGATCATTCAGAGAAGCTTCCCTTAGAGAATGGTGCTTACCTTCCAAGAGGGGCAAGGAAGGAAGAGAGAGGGTGGCTGGTGCTTAAGTTCCTGGACCTAGCATTCCTGACCCTGTTCTGTCTCTGTCTTCTTTGGAGGGCACTGCATGAGCCAGTAAAGATCAGCTTTTTTATTTAAACTGCTTCAGTTGGGTTTTTGTCTGTTGTGCCCAGAGTTCTGACTAGCCCTGAGGATATCCTATATAGCTAGTTATGATTTATAATATGAATTTTATGGAAAAGCACATTCTTAGTGGCCCATCAATCAACACACCTATTAGGATAAGTTGGGGCTGGTCTAACATAATTGCCATGAGAAACTTCTTACTTCTTATAGGATGAGACTTTAACTACGTAGATAGTAAAACGGATTCCACACCGGAGAAATGCATAAAGGACCTCATTTACTCTCTAAATAAAGTTCCTTTTATCAGCATTATGTTATCAATTTACTTTTCTCTTCTCTTCCCTTCTCTGAATTCTCAATTACAGTGGGTTGGGAAACTACTTTTACACTAGAACCCCAAAGGGAGAATTTCTCTGTTTTTTTTTTTTTTTTTTGCTAACCTTCTTATGTGGCTGTGAACATTGCTACCTACATAGAAACAGACACACTCAGGAAAACCAATGTTATGTCAATGATGAAAGAATGAGAAGTATGAGCAGAAAGGACACTAAAGTGACAAAGACTACGAGAGAAAAACAGTGCAACAGAGAAGAATCAGTGCCTGAGATGCCTGGAAATCTTGGAAATAAGTTCAGATGGGAAAGGTCTCTAGAGCCATAAATTTCAGCCCAAGTGGTGATTAACGCCAGGACAGGCTCTGCGCCTTTGTCTCTGTATCCCCATTACTTATCCCAGGCCTGTGGCTAAACAAGCGTTTGTGAAAAGAGTGCTGAGTAATGATGAAGTTGTTTGTATGGAGACTACACTTCCATTTTGATCAGTTATCAGGGTATGAGGTGGTGACTGCCCATACAATGCCTTTTTAAACTATACCTTTTATCTCTGAAGTCACATCTATCCTTCCGGAGTCCTCCTTGTCCCCCCCCACCGTGCTCTTTGATCGTGACACTGATAAGCATTAGTGCTCTCACTAAAGCACAAGCTCCTTGAGGGCAAGGGACCCTGCTTACCTTATTTATTCTACTCAGCAGGTGCCTGACTATGGTCTCATTGAATGTGTGAAGTGAATGAATTCACGGTGCCCGTCACATATCAAAATAGACTTATGACAAGCTGGAGAGCTCAATTGAAACAAATCACTGCAGTTAGAAACTTGTATACACGTAGTCTAGCACAGTGGTTCTCAGACTGTGCTGTGCATTTGAATCACCTGGGAGCTTCTAAAAAGCACCATTGCCCAGGCCACTCCCTTCATGTCAGGCCCTGTAGGTAATTCCAAAACGTAGCCAAGTTGGATGAGCAGAGTCTGGGCAGGGGCTTCTCAAGTGCCAGTGTGTGTACAAAACACCTGGAGATGTTTTAAAATTCAAATTCTGATGCCCAAGATTCTGGAGGGTTAACGGCCCCCTGGTGGTGGTGGTGGTGGTGATGATGATGATGGTGGTGAGGGAGAAGCTTTTAGTCCCTAAGGAGCAGTTAGGCTCCATAATATTCTGGAGCTGTAGCAGGCTCCCAGGTGATGCTAATAAGATTGCTGTAATCAGTAAGGCAATTCAGGGAGGCAAGCCTGGTCACAGGGTTGTGTGTGTGTGTTGCACCAGCCAGCCAGTGCAGTTTCATTTTCATGTGTTACTGGCATTGAGATTGCTGTCCTACATAAAATTTCGGCGGGGGAACTGCCCCTGTGAAAAGAACAGGGGGGAAATGGGAGTAGGGAAAAGCCAGCTTTTAGTGGCTTTACTGAGGGGCTTCTAGGAGGCGGCTCTCAGCAACTGGCTGCGGTGGAGTCCACCCTGCTTTGCCACTGTCTGAAGGCCTGTTGCGGCGCCCACCTCCCCGTCCATTCCAACGCCCCTGAGCCTTCTCTTAAGAAGACCCCAAGTGAAAACACTGCAGCCTCCGCAGACCTGCGCCTGAAGGATTTACTTATTGTGCTGAAGAAGGGAAGGAAGGGGAGAACCAAACCAAAGGAAATGAAACAAAAAGGGAAAACAACAACAAAACTTAGGCAGCAGAGCAGCGGGAAAAGCAGCCTTCCAGGGTCCCCCACCGTTGGGGAGAGCGGCCCGGGCGGGCGGAGGGCGCCGCGGCAGGTGCAGGGGCGGGCGCCGCACTTACCATGACTGTGGCCGCAGCCGCGGCTGCCTGGGCGGCCACCGCGGCTTGGTTGGCTTGGTGCTGCGCAGCTTTGATTTTGGCCTGCAAGTGTGCAGGAGGGTGAAAATATTTGCATTTCTCCCTCATGCAACGCCCCTTTATGTAATCCATACAAACGGTTACGGTGTTGTCGTTTGTGTCGACCATGGTGCTGTCTGCGGGGTGTGCAAAGCGGCAGTCGGTCTCTCCCCGGGCGCAGTTCCCTCGCTGGAACTCCCTGCAGACCTGAGACACAGGAAGAAGAGCCCGCGATGCAGCACGGAGCCTGGCCGCCACTCACTAAGGAAAACAAGCTTCCTTGTCTTGGGATGGTGGCTTTGTGCCATTCAGAACCCAAGTAACCAGAGTCTCTGACAAATTCCCTTGAGTTTTGTTTTGCTCCCTTTGCTAGGATGAAAATCTGTATTTGAAAATAATCCCCCAACTGCAGTTTAGCTAAAATAAGAAAAATCAACAAGGCCTTCATTGTCCCCGAGTAGCCTATCATCTGTCTCTATCTACCTATCTCTATTTATCCTTATACACAGATCTATCTCCATATTTCTTTATCTTGAAATCTCCTATCTAGACAACAACTTTGGGGATACTACAGGATAGGGTTTTTTGTTTTTGTTTTGCTTGGAGAGACAAGCTACCGGGTCTTAGCTGTGCAACTCCAAAAAGAATCAGGAGAAATAGCAAACTTGCTTCTCCTTCCTCGGAGGTTGGGGAGTGGGTGAATCTGAATACTCCTGCTGCTGCTCCCCTCCCTGCTCTACAAAGATAACGTGTAGTCATATATCAGAAGAACGATAGCTAAGACACCAAAACCTTCATTTTTAAGGTCACTGTAGTATTATTTCTGACAGCACAGAAAGAAGAGAAGAAAGTAAAGATAAAAATAAGAGAAATAGGGCAAGAGGCAAAGGTGAGAAAATAAACTGAGGGGAATAGAACACGGTTGGAAGTGTTGATATTTTAATTTTGTGATCCTACATTATCCGGAAATCTCTAGTAGCTACAATCGTCCATCCTCTGAGAATTCTGGTAGATCAAGATTTCGCTTATAAAGAAAGATTTCTTTAGAATTTGAAAAATATTCTTAATTATGTCCTGAATATAGACAACATGATATAACATGAATAACATATAAAGTGTTTATATAAGCCTCCCTGCTTGTATATATCATTAGCAGGGGAAAAATGAGAGTTGTAAACTTCTTTCTTCTTAGCCTACGATTCCAAAGTTGATATGTGTTAAGTGTTGGCTTCTCATCAGTGATGTTTATGAAGAGTCACTGACATGGAATTCAAGTCTTGTGAAAGTCTAATATACTTGGGAAATACGGTTTTGCTGACCAGTCACCAGGCAAGGCTGAAGGGTAAACAGCATGAGTTACAAGATTAATTATTTCCTCCGACTTTGGATACTAGACAACATTCTATCTTTAGTTCATAAAATGTACAAAATCAAAATTATTAAGATATTCCCACAGATTCTGAGTAAGCCTTCCTCTATAAATGGAAGGACTCCCGTCCATGACAGCGTCATAGGAGCAGAAAAGCCATCAAGCACCTCCCAAAGGGCTCTGTGTACAGCTGACTTTACCCCTGATTTGAAATGAATTGCAAGGCGCCTGCTAAAGTCATTGTGAATAGTTTTTACATGTGTCTTTGTCTACTGGCCCTGTTGGGAAGGACTGTTTGTTCCCAATTCTGCTGATTTAATTTGTTTTCTAAAACAGTCACATACTGAACACAAAGGCTCTGTGGGTCCAGCAGGTGGAGCCCAAAACACTTTTCCAGTTCCATGAAAGGTCTACTCTGTACTGACAGGGATGGGCTATGGCTTTTCAAAACAGCAGCAATGAGACTTTACATGCTCTTCAATTGGGGATACATAGGCTCCACATTGGAGCTGAGTGGAAAAAATGTATATTTTTAAAAACATTTACAGCTTGAAATTCTGAATTTTAAAACATTCACAGAAAATTCAGCAGCAACATTTTATTGTCCTCAAGGTTTATTGGGTTAAGATGTAAACAAATGCACATTGAAAGAATACTCTAAGGGTCCAACATAAGGCACCGGGTATGTCTGAACCATACTTGTGTCACCCAAGAACTTTCATCAGTAATGGAATTAAAGAAACTCTCTGAAAAATCCATGAGAATCTTTATATACCCTTCTCATATGCTCTATTAAATATTGTAGGGGTGTAGTTGTAAGATAAATAGATGAATTCTCTAGCTGTGATTAAAGAGAAATTTTACCCAACAAGGTACAGGAGGGTTGACTTGATTTATAACTTAAGGGTTATGTTTTATAAATATATAGACTTATTTTCTTGAACTTAAGTTAATTGAAACTTAGGTCTCAGTTAATAACTAAATTTACCCAGTTTCCAAGTCTCCCCTGGTTACCAAAAACACAATCATGGCTGATCTCCAGAATAGCCATACTTGATCTTAAAATACTGAAATCTGACCACACTAGCTGGTAAATAGTTATAGTCCCATTTACTCCTACCACTGTCCCCTGAGTGTCCCGCGTTCCCTGGTTGGGTGGGCTCTTGACTTGTCAGTTTCCAGAACCTTTGAGGCTTTAGCCAGGGTTAGTGCCTGGCATAGTGGGAGTCGTTCAAAACCTGAAGCCATCTCTGGGGCCTGCACAGAGATTGATTCAATATTTTATTGGTTGTTTAAGATTTTGTCCTTAAATATACATCCCAATCAAGCTGATTTTTGATTGTATTAAAGTTATTTCTTTCCCGCCAACCAATTTTCATTATACTTGGCTTTATTTCAAACCATAGAATTAGGAACCTGCGGGTTGTGTCTGTGTGTGTGCATGAAGGTCGGCACAGTCATTTTGCAGGATTGAATTACTATCTCCCAACAATCACTTACACAGAACTATACTCTTACAACAAATGCATCTCAAAACATAAATATAATTGAAGTACCTCCAGTTTGTCAGTCCTGAGAAGTTTCTGAGTTGCAGTTGAGCCCGGGACAGTGACAGGTGGGCTTCCAGGAACAATAACAGGTGTGGTGGGTAGAATTTCCGTTGGGACTAACCCAACTCCAGGGGTTACAGGTGCTAAGTAAGGAGCAAAGCTAATAGCCGTATTTGTCCCTATTGCGGGACCTACAGGAAAAGTGGGCTGTTAAAGGAAAACAACACAGGAAAAAGAGTTCTTTAGAATGAAATTTTTAAAGATCACTGGCAAGTGTCATTTGAGCAAAACGTATTCATCATATACTCTTTGTGTTAGTTGCATAATTCAATGCTGAAACTGTAATACAAATTAAATCTATATAGATCCCTTTTCCCCAAAACCACATAAACTGTAAGAGAACATGATAGAAACCTAACTACAGCAAACAGATTACATTTTTATTCCTATGAAAGGGTTCCACAAAGGAAGATAGTTAATTTCTATTCTATGTAACATTCCAAACAACTGAGTGTTAGAACACTAAGGTAGTAAAACCTATGAATACTGATTGATGATCTTTGATTTCTTTTACATGTTTCTCAAGGGGAGGAGACTAAAGAAAACCCTTGATTACAGCCTGATTTTGAATTTGACAAAGTTTACTGATTCTCAAAAAGTGGGGCTTACTTGGGATTTTATTTGGTCTGACTTTCTGGCGTGTTTCCATTCATATTCCATCACCAGCATGTAAATGCCTAAAATTCACATGCAGTTTCCATATAGACCCCACTGTTTTGTGTTCTAATTCAATTACATCTAGATCCAAACTTCCCTTCCTGAAAAATCAGATAGAAGAACTTGAACTTTTTAATTGACTCATTTCTCAACTGACTACTAAAGGTTGGTTTGGTTTCCTAGGTCAGCAAATCAACACAGCAGCGACAAGGGCATCTGGTACCTTATTACAATTGTTCCCTGTCACTGTATTCCTACTCTAAGGATGAAGGAGAAGTGGTAGTGGGTTGATGGTATGATTATGTTTTCAAAGCTCCACCTACAAAGTAAATAAATAGTTCCACCTTTCAGAAAGGAAATAGAGTACATTTAAGAGAATAACAAACCTTTTACCTTTCAAGAACCACTGTTAGAAGAAATTTTAAATGCTACGCATTTTTCTTAGAATCAATTTGACATTGAATTGGACCTGAATGCCTTGTTTGATTTTTAATGATAAATAACTTTTGGCCTGTTTTCAGATATTAGCAGTATCTGAATTAGTTAATGCCCTTTTTTGATGCTGAACTATGCTGTTGCCAGTGTTGGGCTTTCAGTATACATTGTGAGTCACATTCTTATTGTCTATTTATGATCCTGGGTGAGTAACATATGGGAAAAAATAACAATCTAGATCTAATAAACACATTTTTTTCTTTACAGCAATAACAGAAGAATATCTCTTAAAAATGGTTATGACAGAAAACAGTAAATTATTGATAATTTATGCAGGGAGTCCTTAGAGAGGGTGGGACGTCTTTATTGAAGTGGCTGGGGTCTGGGAGAGGCCGTTGTAATGGTCTTAAAGAGCTGCTGAGTCAGTACGCCCTTGGGGAGCTCCTAGATCCTTGTGGCTCCGATATGAAATTCATTTCAGGAGAGAGCTGCACCATGATGTCTCAATATGGGAAATATATATGTAGAAGGAAGTTAAGACTTTTTCTTCCTTGACTTTCTACAAGATTTTACATGTGTGTTTCATTCTCTTGAGTCACAGTCATAGAAAGTTGTGGTTCTCAGCAACTGTAGCTTTTATAATTTAGTATTATTTAAAAAATAAGGGCTTTAAATGGCTTAAGGACCATGTAAATGTTAAGATTTTTAAAAACATGATCATTTCTGAAAGGTCATAAATCACAACGCATCAGGAATTTAATGGAGGAGCTAAATTGGAAATGCTGGGGGGGCAGCTTTTAAGAAGAGAGGTAAAATGTGACTCAATAGGTTTAGCAGGGACCTTGAAATTTGCATCTAAAATTTTTTACCATGTGATCTGACATGTGGCCAAATTTGGGGAACCACTATTAGAAATAAGGAGTGAAAATACTTGCACTAAATGTGTAATTTTGCCCAACAAATGATCTAAGTAAACATTTACAGAAAACATTCCTCCCTCATACCTCCATTTTGATTTTCTTTGGAAGTAAATTCCCAATCCTCCCTTCCCCCAGGTCATCTGAGGTCTGGTTAGTGTGGTAGCACACACAGCCTGTGCTTTCACTGTCCATAGGATGTGAGAATGTCAAAACGCACTTCCAAAACCTCTTTGGATATCGACAAATCTATTCCAGTTAACCAAATTTTCTCTTCAGGCTGGGTGTGGTGGCCCATGCCTAGAATCCTAGCACTCTGAGAGGCCAAGGTAGATGGATTGCTTGAGCTCAGGAGTTCGAGACTAGCCTGAACAAGAGTGAGATCCCATCTCTACTAAAAATAGAAAAACTGGCTGGGTTGGGGTGTGTGCCTGTAGTCCCAGCTACGTGGGACAATGAGGCAAGAGAATCACTTGAGCCCAAGAGTTTGATGTTGCTGTGAGAACTATGATGCCACTGTACTCTACTGAGAGTGACAGAATAAGACTCCGTCTCCAAAAAAAAAAAAAAATAAATACATAAATAAATTTGCCTTTCTGAAATGTAAGTTACTTGTCACCTGATTTTAATAATCTAAAATGAATGCTCCAATATGAGTTTTATGAATGATGCTGCCACATAGTTCATGGAGAAATAGTAGTATTTAAAAGTAAAACCACAGATTTTCAACTCAGAGAGAACTGAATTCAAATAGTGCTCTGCCACTTAACTTATTCTTATCTTAGGAGGAAATTTACTTCTCTGAGATTTATTTTTATGTTTTTTGAGACACAGTCTGTTGCCCTCAGTAGAGGCCTGTGGCATCATAGTTCACAGCAACCTCAAACTCTTGGGCTCAAGTGATCCTCTTGCCTCAGCCTCCCAAGTAGCTGGGGCCACAGGTGCCTTGCCGCAATGCCTGGCTATTTTTTAGAGATGGGGGAACAAGTCTTACTCTTGCTCAGGCTGGTCTCAACTGGCGAGCTCAACTTATCCACCCAGCCTCAGCCTCCCTGAGAGCTGGGAGTACAGGCATGAGCCACCGTGCCCCGCTCTGCCTGAGCTTTAATTTTCTCTTTTGTGATAAAAAGAAGGGAGGTAAAACTGCTTAGCTTAAAGTAGTTGGGCCAAATGAGGGGCTATTTAGCTCCTCCTTCCCATGATCAGAATGCAATAAATAGCACCTGTCATTAGTACTGCAAAAATCAGTATTAATAAAGGATTTTTTTCCCTGAAATTATCCAATGATCCTATAACAGGAAGGTAATAAGCACAGGGTATAAAACGGAATTAAATTATAGCAATACTCTTTTTAAAAAAAAAATATGGCCAAGGAAACTAAATATTTTCTATCATGTGAAAGCAAAAGTTAAAAGTTCATGGGCCCTATGAAGCCAGACTCAATTGGATATTTTCCCTTTTTTACATAGAGTGTTTTTCATTGAAGGCGATTAGTAGAAAATACATAGTTCCGGAGATTTGCAGAGATGTGCACTCAGTATTGCTATTATGGACAATAATCCTTTACATCCGGGAAAGTTTCTGGCTGTTCTCAAAGCATTCTCACACTTGTTGTCTTCTTTAATCTTCTCAAATCCGTGGGAAGCAAATGGGGCAGCAAGAATCGCAGTCTTACAGGTGAGAACAATTTAGAGCAGAGACGCTGAATGGATAGCCCAAGGTCAGTGCACCCAGGTGGAGTCATGGCACGGCGCCCCATTCCTGGCTCCCAGGCCGGGCTCTTTTGCTCTTCTGTGCTCGCTGGATTTTGTTGGCAATTTCTTAAGATAAAAGAGGAAAGAAAAACCCAGAAGCCAGGTGCCTGTATGTCTCTAGAGCAAACAGGGTATTAGTGGGAAGTTGGTCGGGAGCAAGTCCCTTGGCCGCCCCCACTGTCTGTGTGGGGCCCTAATGCGCTGGATAAGTTCCCAGCTCCTGGATTTCAGTTAAACTCCCTAGGTAGAGTCTCCTGGTGTCTGAATTCAGTTCTCAGCCAGTGGCTCAGAGTAAAGAAGGGCAACGTTTTCCATGCTCCTCTCCCTGGAAGCACACCAGCGCCAGCCTGGGAGAATCAGCCCAGTGGCTCCCGCAGAAGCGCTGCTGCCAGGCTGCGGAGACAGCCTCCATTTGGTCCCTGTCATCTCATCTTGCAGCTCTAACCCACAGCGAAAGCGGCCACAGGACAAGATTTGCAGGAAGGCGTCTTGAGGAAAATCACTTCTGAAATGCTGGTCTGGCGACATCCACTCTCTTCCTGACCCCTCCTTCCATCCTTCCCTCCCCAGGCTCCTCCCTCTCTGCTCTTCCTTCCCAGAATGTGATGTCAGTACATCCAGGTTCAGAGATCACACACACATTTACATATATTCACTACATAGTACACTCACAACACACTACACACAGCACAACACACAACCTAGGCACTCACACACTGACACAATCACACACAAATACACTCACAACACCCTCATACTTCCACACATTCACAGCCATCCATCCGGCTTCTTTATTTTGCAGGGACAAGTGAAGGCTGTGTATGTTCTGGGAAGGAAGTGAGAGAAGAATTCCAGCTCTATCCTAACAGGAACTGGGAGAGAGAAACTACTAGGAGGAGTGCGCTGGGGAAGGCTTTTCAAACACAGAGAATGTGAGACAGAAGAGTTGAAAGAGGAAAGAATGCTTGGCATTTTCAATCATTTAATAAATATTTATTGGTACAGACATGATGCCAGAACACAGTGTGTATGTTTATAGAACTGAAAGCCTAATGGGAAAGAATAAAACAAACAGAATTACAGTTCGTTGGTGTGGATAAGCAGAGGAGGAGGTGGTATCATTGATAAGGATGTGGAAATTAGAGATGGGTTGCAGGACCGATCTGGGGCCCTGTGAAGAATGGAAGTTAACCTGTGTCAAGCATGAGGACGTGTCAGCAAGGGCAAAGGCCAGGAGGCACACACCAGCTCTGTGTACACAGAGCTCAAGCTCTGCTTTGGTTTCTGCACAGGCAGGAAGAGTAGCTCAGGTGAGCTGGTGAGCTCAGAGAGACCAGATCTCAGAAGCCATTAGAGATCATGTCAAGGTCAAATTTAGGCTTTATTTCCAGTGGAACAGGAAAAGTAATGAAGGGCTTTAACTAAGGGAGCGATATGCTCCTATTTCTGTTTGTAAAAGATTCCTCTGGTTGGAGTACCTTGAGAGGAGAAATTGAGGGAGAAGAAGAAAATGTTTACGTGGTTTATATTTTGAAAAATGGTTGATGGCGGCTCCGAGAGGGTGCTGAGAGGTGGAGAAGTTAGTTGATGGGTTTGATGGCAGACACAATAGGACTTGTTGATGACCTGATGTCAGAGAAATGCAGCAAAGAATCCCCTGGAGTTCAGTTTGAGATTGTCAGTTGATGGTACCGTTTACTGAAACAGGAATGCAGAGGAGTAAGAATTTGATTTTGAACATGTCCACGTCCCGTGGGAGATTTAAGGGTGAGTCCAGAAGAAAGTTGGATATATGAGCCTAAGTCTTGAAGGAGAAGTTTGGGCTGGAAACATACATCTGGGGATTCATGGCCGGCAGATGATCTCCAGCCACAAGAGTGGATGAGACCACAAAGGAGAGGGTAGATGGAAAGAAACACCCACCTCTGGGAACCTTGACACAGAGCAGAGGAATATACCGGGTGAAGGAGACAGGAGGAAGAGCGGTCAGAGGGAAAGGAGAATTTAACAGAGGAGAGATTGGTTATATGTGTTGAGTATAGCCAAGGGTCAAATAAATCATCGTAGTCCATTCTGGCTGTATAACAAAACACCATGAGCTGGGCAGCTTATAAATGACAAAAATTTATTTTTCACAGTTCTTGTGAAAAAGATCACAAGATCTTTGTGTCCAAGATCAAGGTGCTGGCAGATTTGACGTCTGGTGAGGACCAGCTTCCTGGTTCATAGATAGCACCTTCTCACTGTTTCTCCCACATACGGCAGGAAGGTCAGGGGTCTCCTTCATATTCTTCTCCTAAGGACACTAATCCCATTTATGACAGCTCTATCTTCATGACCTAGTCACTTCCCATGGGCCCTATGCCCTAATATCATCACTTTGGAGCGGGGGACTTCCACATATGAATTTTGCAGAGGACACAAAGATTCAGAGGATACCAGCCATGAAGGCAAAATGTGACCATCAGTTTGGTAAATCTCTTCCACTGAGGAGAGATTTCAGTGGAATGGGTTGAGAGGTGGATAGAGGAAGGAGGGAGTGGGAAAAATATCCAGAGAGCTTTAAATAAATAGGATGTATATGAGTCGAATGAGTGTGACACACACGCAGTATTCCTTTGTTGACATTGCTGGTTCTAAATTGATTGCCAGAAACATTGTTTATATGTATAACTGAATTATTTTAGCATTTAGGTAATTTAATAAAATCATTTATATGCATGCATCAATAGAGAGAACCATAAATTATACATGTGTGTAGTTTTAAATAGAACCATTTAAATGCCTATTTTTGGTCTGAAGTGTGTTCAGCATTCTGTGCTCAGGCCTTACATCTAGGCAAGTTCTTACTCATCCTTCACAATACCCTTATTTGAGACCTCCTCCAGGCAGCCTTTCCTCACCCAGGCTCATTTCCTGGGCCTGAATCTTACTCTGTCATTTTCATGCGTCTGTATCTTATTTATCTTGGAGCCCTCTGCATCTGGCATTATTTTTTACGCTGAGCAAAGCTGGTTCCTGGCTATTTTGTGCAGAAATCTGGAGACAAGTAGCATTGCTAACAATCTGCAAGGGTTCTGACTCTTCTTCTGGGCCAGCCTTGCCCCCCTGCCCACTCCAAATTCTCAGGTAGCTCACCTGCACCTAGCAGCTTCAGACATGGAGACTTTCCTACAATAAAGACTGAGCTTTAAACAATTGTCTTTTATGCATGTACTTTTTTTTTTTTTTTTGGAAAAAAGCAAATTTCACTCACTTTTACTTTTTTTAAAAATAACCATTAGCTTATTTCTGACAAATAATTCAAAAATGTAAATGAAACCTGCGAAAGTCAAATGCATTCCTTTCCCCCAGGGTGTCATTCCAAAAACAGTTTCCAGATCTTTAAGGAAGTACTTTCAAACACAGTGAAATCAAGGAAGAAACACATGTGATGTCTATGCAGATATAGCATACACTCCCTCGGGCATTTGGCCTTGTGGTCCTTGTCACAACTGCTACACCTTTGCAGGCCTCTGAAAGACAACTTCTGTCTGTGGTGCTGCCTTTGCCTTACTTTGGGGGGGTGCGGGGGGGCTGTTGCCAGGCTCTTGCCAGCATGTCGGAGTGAAGTCCCAGCTGCACAATTTATTAGTCTCACCACTGGGGAAATCATCAAAATTCTCTGGTTTCTTACCTTCCTCATCCCTAAAATGGTGCCATGGAACCAAATAATCTATTTTCCACATTGCTAAAAATATTTTAGGCATCACAACCTCTCTTTAATATATAGATTATCAATGGATACTCTAAATGAAAATGAAGAACTATCTCCATTCTAAGATGGTTCAGATATAGAGGTTGATTAATAAGGAGAGAGAGCTGGAATGACACAGATTCTCCAAATATTGTTCAGAAATTGTCTCTGCCTCCTGTTTCCGCAAATATGTTTTTGTTAAAAATTAGAAAAAAGAAAAATCACCAAACCTATTTTCCAGCATCTATTGAGCTCCAAAGCTAGCTGCTTTAATTGTAACCAAAGTGACGAAGTGGAGGAAGGCTATCCTTGGCTCAGTGTGGCTGGGCCCAAACCAATACTTCAACCATCCAGCCCCTCCTTAGGTAAGATGTACTCACCACTGGATGAAGCGGTGTTCCTGGAAACATAAATTGCATCTGCTGGGCAAGCATCGCTGCTGCAGTTTTTTGCTGGATCAAATTGTTTCTCCCATTAATTTCTAGTTGAGTTTTTAAGTGTGTCGGCGGGTGAAGATACTTGCAGTTCTCTCTTGAACAACGGCCCTGTAAAATGAATGTTTTGGTTTTAGGACTGTAGTAAATAGCTTGCATCTCAACATCAACCATTTCACAATTGCTGCTTATAGATGAACAAAGGCAGGGATCTTACGTGTGTGCAGGCACTCTTGGGCGAAGTGATCAAACCTTACTTGATTATTAAGGTGACTTGAGACTATGGAGCTTCCTGGTTTGATTTTTTTTTTTTAATTTCCTTTCCTTTCTTTTCTTTTTTAATATATTTGTGGTTGCTGAGTGTAAGGGAAAAGGTCTTTCTGTGATGTGTGGAAAGTAATCAGAGGGGCATATCTATTGTGACCTATCAAAAGGAGACTTCGAACTTGCTACACACGAGTTTGTGCAAGTATGAGTGTTATCCAAGTATGAATAATTACGTGACAAATCTGTGTAGTGGAGTTAGTAATAAGAATTTTAAATGTGTGTTCCAGATGAGCTGAAGACATCTTTTATTTCAACTTATTGAGGAAGAGGCAATAATTATCTTGGGGTGGACATTTCTTGGTAATATATGCACAGGTGAAATTCTCAGGCCTGAACTTAGATCCTCATCTGCAACTGGGTACTTTATAACACAAAAGCTGTAGCTCCATGGCAGGAGTACCCAATTTGATGTCACTGTGTGCTGTAGTTAGTGAAGAGTGTTCATGGCTAAAGTAACATTCAGATGCTAAAGCTGGCAAAACAAACAAAAAATTAGGTAACAGGATGTGCATAAAATCAGTCTTGAAGAGTAATTGCCTATGGCAGTGTTTATGTTAACACTTAATCCCCAAGTAAAGAGAATTATGTTGATGTGTGAATTATATAATTTCTGGAGAAAGAATAGCAAACTGTGTTAACCAGTTTGAGTATTATCATTCCCCAAAGAATTAGTCTATTTGCAACCAAGAAAAGAGAATATGGATTTGTTTACCAGATACAAAAATAATTTTAAAAAGCAAGCTTGGTGGATCTGGAGAAATGAATTTGTTTATAGTCTTCCTAATTCTAAACATCTGCAGTTCTCACTCTGCTTCCCACTAATTTCAGCTGTACTTTTGGCAGCTCAGGCTCCCTCTCTGGAGTTTGAATCTTCCCCCACCGCCGTGGAGCAGGGCAGACATAAGACCTTTTCTCAGTCTTGACGGCCTGTGATGATCGCCTGATGTTGTCCTGAGGTTCTGCTGTGAGCAGCTTTAGTGGTTGATCCCCCTCTCAGGGAGGGTAACCAGGTAGGTGCCAAGGACATCAAAAGGAATAAGCCCTCACTTTCTGCTAATAATGGTCTATAACAAGGGGCAATGTCAGTGTGTCTCCTTAGTCTCAAGTTCACACTGTGGATGTTTCATTCAGCCTCCTGTATACACATGTACGAACAGACATCTCAGGGCAAGTATCGGAAGGTCTAGCAGAAAGATACAGGTAAATTGGAACTGCCACTGGGACTCATCTAAATCAAAGCAGTCTTGGAATCTCTCTCTATCTGCTTCTCTCTGCAAATCTGATCTTTTTTACTTTCACTTCTGACTTTACTCATTGCTTCGTGACTTTCCAGTCCCTCCAGCCCATGTTCATGGACTTGCTTCAAGCATCTCTTATCCTACTTCCCTTTCTCCCCTCCCTTGACACTTGCCTCCATCTTTTCATTTGTTAAGATCAAATAGGCAAGAGAAAATTTGAATAGAGCCTGCACCTACAAAGCAGGTCTCTGGAATGCCTGCCATTCTGTCTGGTGACCAAATACACTCTGACCATCTATGATGGGAAGTGGTCACAGGGAACAAGACATACCTATAGCCATCAGCTGGGTTGTGGGAGGACGAGGCAGAATGCATTTCTTGTGTAGAGGAGAAACCATGTCAGGCTTCTCTCTAACAACCTCAACTCACACTGTCTTTAGCCACAAACAGTGTACTTTTTGCTGACACTCAGAAAATCTCACATCCACAAGGTACACTTATGGGGCTATATACACAAACATACAGATGGGTCCAGTGGCGAGATTGAGGAAAGCAGGAAAAAACAGAGTAGAATTAGTGAAATGTCCACCTTTCTACCATATGGGTATTAAACTGTGTTTGCTTGTATAATTGTCAATTTGATCGTTAGTCTTTTTATGTAGCTTTGTAACTGCACATACAAATTTTGATTTGGCGGGAGAAGTACAATTTTCTTACAAATGCTGCTATCCCTTGACTCTTAGGGAACTGTATAAACTACTTTTGGCTAATAGAGAATGGTTTACAATGTCAAATTAGTAATTTATTGATGGAATGTTCTTTTTCATGAAAATTAGTGTCATTTCCTAGCGTCCTTACTTGTAGTAAGGAGTATTATTGATCAGTGACATAGGCAATTTGGGTGCGGTTTTCTCCTTACGATATCAGTAATGATCCCAACTTTACAAAACAGCAGCTGGCAGGCTGGGTGCCATGGCTCCTACTTGAGGCAGGAGCATGTTGGGAGGCCAAGGCAGGAGGACTGCATGAGCACAGGAGTTTGAGGCTGCAATAAGCTATGATCAGAACACTGCCCTCTACCCTGGGCGACAGAATGAGACCTTATCTAAAAAAAAAAAAATAAAAGAACAAAAAACAAAATAGCAGATGGGCTCAGAAGATTAAGGAACATTCCCAGGGTCATATTACTGGTAAGTGGTAGAACTAGATTTTAAATCCTGGTCTACCTGACTCAATTACATCGCTATGCCGACCTATTTGTTCACAATAGTTAAATCCAGGAAGGATAAAAATCTAGCATTATCTTTCATTACATAAAAAAATACATAATGAAAATTTTAATATAACACACTATATTTGAGATTTGGGGAATGAAAAACACATATTTGCCTGGACTTATACATCGGGGGAACGGGGGTGTAGTTAAGCTCACAGTTCTTGGCTCATAACATGGCTCTGTCTTTCCTAGCCACATGGCTCTGAGTAACTACCTGAATCTTTTATTCATCTGTATGATGAAAATAATTATTGTGTTTTCCTCTTAGGGATGTTGTGTGATTAAATGAGTTAACACAAGCATAAGGCTTAGAAAAATGCCTGGCACATAGTAAGCACTGAGTAAATGTTGTTTATTATCAAAGAAAGAAAAATATTTCTATGTGATATTTTGTTTCCAGATCACCAATTTCGTAGTATTTTGATTGACTCTTCAGTTCTTCCTTAGAATAAACTTTCACATTAAAACAGAAAAGCTACTTAGTTGTACTTATTCAGGCATTTTATGTTTTAAATTATTTTCCATACTACAGGGTATTTGTGCAAGTGTCCATAGTTAAGGAGACAGCCCTGAGTCCCAGCTCAATCTAGTATGACTATGTTGAAGAATGTTGTGCTGTGGATGTCTCAAGAATACTAATTCAAACCCTAAGAGACTCTAGGTAGTAGATTTTTAATAAAGGATCCTACAGGATTCTACAATCCTAATGGAAAAGCTCTTGTCAAAATATAACAAGCTACCTGATACAGTCAACAATTTTCAAAGAAGTTTTTGTTAAGGCATGAGATTGCCAGGATATGCATCATTGTACAGAAACTGTTGATTATCAAAGCAACTTGTCACAAAGGAGTGGGAGAGGGCAGCTTGCAGAAGTCTAAAGCATCTTTGTACATCACTGTGAAACAAAACAGAGGTGTCAAAAATAGTATCTCCTGATTTTAGTCCAAGAAATAAAGACAAAAATGTCCTGGAAAAATCTTCCTTGTGGCTTCTGAGATTTGTTTTTTTGCTGTGTTTTTTGTTTGTTTTGTTTTAACTCTTTCTTCCTTTTAGCTTTTCAGAAAACACTGTTTCTGGAGAGATAAGAGCCTAGTGTCCAGTGATAGAGACAGGTGTAGCTTCTGCAGGCTGGAGGTGGGGGTGTGCCATTGCCTGGCACCTGTGAGGAGCCTGACAGAAGACTCAGCCACACCCAGTGAGATTGGCCTACACCAAGGACTAGCTCATGGGTCAACTAAGTCCTTCAGGGATTTGCTTACCCCAGGTAGGACATGCCAGGTACGTTAGCAGGTTGTTGTATTCTTCCAGGCTAAGGTGTCATTCATTCATTCAACAAATATTTATCGGTATCCTACTAAGTCCTAGGCATTGTGCTCAGTGCTAGTTAAACAAAGTTGAGCAAAAGCAAGACATGGTATCGGTATCTCCCTTCTTGCAGTGAAAACAGATGTTACCCAAATCATGTCACAGATCAAGACCTAATTACAAATTGTGATACATGTTCTAGAGGAGAAGGCCCAGAAAGGGTAGAGGGTAGGGGTCAGAAAAGTGATTGGTGGGTCAGGAAGGATCTCTGAAAAAGTGACATTTAAACTGAGAAGTGAAGCATAAGTAGAAACTTGGCTAGGGAGTGAATGGTGTCCAAAGCGTGTGCGTGTGTTATGTTGTGTGTGTGTGTGACTTGGGGAGGATTAAAAAGATAAGAACATTCAGAGGAGGAGAGTGTGCTAGAAGAATTTCCCATCGGGGAACTGGCAAGCAGTTTTTTTTAAGGCTACAGCACAGAACGGGGTGTAAGTAGGAGTGATATGGGAGGAGGCAAGAAGTAGTAGGCAGAGACCAGTCAATGAGAACTTTCAGAGCCCAGAGAAAGGGGTATGGACTTGAAAGTTTGTAAGCAGGAGAATAACAGGGTCTGATGTATTGTCAGTGCCATGTTTAAATCTTGCCCTGCTTACTTGATTTTACATGTATTTCTAATTTTACCATAGTTTCTATTGGTTGGAGATCACTTGTCTGAAACAATAACAGAGGTCTGATGGAGTCTCCATGGGATTTGTGCAGTTTGTTCTACCTCCAAGAATCATCTCTGCCCCAGGAATATTTAGATTAGGGGTGATGGTTAGAATCAAGTTAGAATTTGAAGCTGAATTAAGTTCATTAAAATAAGTGACCGTGGAAGATTCTAATTCAGAGTACTTGTGTCGATTCTCAACTGGATAAAGAAAGATGCTAAATGACTGTAATATGTACTTGGCCGAACAACAGATCAGAGCTATTAGAATTGCACGGTCATTAAATTACATGGTGTGGGATAGAATAAATGCAGTTTTGGCTAAGAAAAGACTTCAGAATCAGGTTGGTGTGAGAAAGAGATGCATAATTGAGAAATGAGATTTTCTAATTGCTTATTTTAAAACAAGTAATTTTTAGAATTTTTTCCCTAGCATACTCCTAATTGAAAGAGTCAAGTAAAATATGGAAGCAAAAAAGAAAACAGATTAATTGGAAGATTGTTAAATAATCTCCCATTAACAATAGGAGTTTTGGCCCATAGGAATAGCTATCAGACAACAATATCCCATTAGTTTTCCTTGGGAAAAGCAAGGGATTTTATATGATCTACAATTCAAACAGTTAAATAGGCCCCTGCTGTATGTATTACTTATGTGTAATTTGAATTGTGATTTTGTGTGAGCCCAGTTGTTGATGTGTTGAATAAATAAAACCTTGGGGGGAAAATAATTTCAGTTGGGAGCTGAACTCACAGCCTCATCTTCTGGATTTGGGCTCTTTCCCTGCTGTCTCGGCCACTGGCTGCTTTCAGCACATGATCATGTTTTCAAGGAAGCAGGCCAGGCTGTGGAGCAGCCGGCACTGACTCTATGATCAAGGGCAGATGGAACGTGCTCCAAAATCAATCTTCAGGGACACTCTGAGACCTGCCCTGAACCCCAAAGCTGACCATGAGAAGTCATGGAAGAGCCTCCCAGATTTCTGGCATTCCACACATCTAAGACCAGCTTAGTGAAACCCTGTGGTCCAGACAAATGGTCTTGCTCTGGGGTTATATTCCTGAAGCCTGTCCTGTCTTGGAGCTACTTCTGGAGAAGCACTTCAAACTAATGAATGAAGGAACAATCTCAGAACTGGACTACTTGGACTTAAAATTCAGCTTCCCTGTTCTTGCCATAGGACCCAGGGCAAGGACCTTGCAGTGGCCAGTTGCCACAGCTGTAAAATGGAATAGTTCCCATCTCATAGACTTGTGATGGGGACTGAGAGTTAATGCATACAAAGTGTTTGGATAGTTCCTGGCACAGAGTGAGCACTCTCTAAGCTTTACCATCGTCACTGTCATGATTATTACTATTACTATTGGCACTTTAAATAACTTCCTTGGAACCTGCACAGTTTCCCTATCACTGTCCTTCTATCCGGCCTGTCCTCCATACTCTTTAACCCTTTGTTATTGTTGTTCTTCATGCCAACTCCAGTCATTTATCTGTTCACAGAGCTCCAGATCTGTTTTTCTCTGATATCTTCCCTGCTTGAACTTGCCAGTGCTGATCAACATGGCATGACTCATTGAGAGTGCAAAGCAGCTGTGTATTACAGTTGGAAAATCCCAGAATTCTGGCTGTGGTTTCATCCCAAAATGATTCTATGAACTTCTACAAATGATTGATAACAGTCTGTGCCTCGGTTTTCTCATCTGTCAAATGGTGCTGATCTTCTTCCCACAGCTCAACTTCCTCTGAGGGTTGTTAGAGCCGGAGAGACAGCAGAAGGTGCCTGCAAAAACCGTGTACATTGCTACCCATGTTTCTCCCACATCTATTTTCCCCTTGAATGTTCCTAATCTAGTAAAGGGGAAAGCCACATAAAACAACAGTTACTGTAAAAAGGGACACCAGGGATGGATGCTGGTAATGGTGCAGAGATGTTCTGAGAGTTATGAGATGTCTACGTGAGGAAGCACGAGGAGATTCAGCACAAGTGGAAAATTAAGTCCGAATCGATGAAGTCTAGGAGGATTTATTAAGTGCCCGCAGAGCACACAGCGTGGAAGTAAAAAATTCGATCAAACAGATCACTGTTTTGCTCTTTGAGCTGCCTAAGTTGTTTAGCATCTGTTTTCTAAGTGACTAAAGTAGCTGGGCATATCAAATTTTCCCCGCCTCATCTTCCCTCCAGTTTCAAAACCTCGGAAGGCTTCGGAAATTGGGGGAAGATAAAGACTGTGATTTGAGTAAGTGATTTTTATTGGTCCATGGAGTTTATGGGTCTGAGTCAGGGAGGCCAAAGCTGAGTTTAACATTTGGCCTGACCTTCCTCTTCCTCCTCCAACATGTTCCAGAAGGATCTGGGCAAGTGAAAGTGTAGAGAAATAAAATGGTTATTTACATTAGGGCTTAATTTATAACATCAACTATGGGACCAAAATAGCACTACTCTAAGGCAAGTGACAGATTAGGCTTTTAGGCTTCTTCTGAATTTAAATAAACTAATTGAGTCACATGAGCGCCTCACATTATTAGTTCCAACTCCATAACATAGTAAATAAAGTACTGCGTACGGGCATCAGAATTAGAAGGGAACTGTAGATTCAGGGAATCATAGTAAACAAACGATTATCAGAACTTCCATCAAAATGAACAATTGCTCACATCAAAGATACTATTCATGAATCTCTAATAGGCTCTTTCTGTTTATTATTTGGTTCAATTTATATTACCATTTATCACTTATAGTCCAGATATCTAATGATGTTTTTGGTAAACAGCATATTATTTACAGTCTTCTCCCTCCTGGGGTGTGTTCCTTTTGCTGTACTGCCTCCATGGCAGTATGCAGTGGTGATTTTCAACTGGTGTTCCGTGAGAGGATCGTAGGTGTGCCGCAAAAATTTTAAAAGATCATTCATTAAATTATTTTTGAAAGAAGTTCAAAGCACAGTAAGGATATTCTTTTATTTACTCTTTTTTTGGATCGACATACTTTAAGTAGGCCATGGAAGTTTAACTATAGGTCCAAGTGTGCCATGAGATGAAAAAAGGTTGAAAAACACTGGTATGGAAGAGATGTGTAGGGAGATAGATGGAATATTTGGCAATGAAAGCTGGTGGGTAAATGAGGGGAAATCACAAATGCTGACTGGCAGGTACCACCACCTCCAATAGCACCCAGCACCATCAATCCCACAGCTATGATTTGGGGGGAGGATAAGGAAAAGCGGGAATTAAGTTAAGTAGCTAGGTGGGTGGCCCAAGTCAGTTTGTATTTTCTTCCCTGAAAACGATACACATAGGTCTGATGGATCCTTTTCCACCTCACCTGGATGCTGGGATGCTGCCCAGAAGTCTCTTCCGAGGCTGGTGCTTTTACTTTTCTTTTAGGGAGTTGCAAATGCATCTGAGTGTTACCATTTCTGGATCTGCATTTAGGGGACCTTATTACCACAGAGGGCTGGGAAAACCTTCAGGCCAGTGTAGGTGCTTTTAAAATAGGTGACTTGTGCATTATTCTGCCATGCCACTGTCCCCAGTCCTTGAAGCACTATTGGTATAGGCCCCTGACATTAATTTTGTGACTATTTTGAATAAACAAAGTATGTACATTAACAAATGAGGAGGAAAGCCAAAGTAGGTCAATTGCTTGAAGTTTTCCATTTCAAAAAATGTTTAGGCCTTTTTAAAAAAAATTGGATTTTGGTTGCCTGAGCAGTTTCAGTTTCTCATGTTACTCCTGTCTTGTGACTGACTGACGGGAACTGTTTGTCGGTTTGAGGAAGGGGCTAACCCCTGTCTGTACTGGGAGGCATTGTTCATCTTCTTGATCTTATATGGTAACTGAAAGTATGCCAGTTAAGAGAAATCAGAGAGACCAAAAATAGCCCCTCGTTCTCTGGAGATTCAAGGAAACAAACTTCCAGGCACCAGATGCTTCATTTGAAAATTATTTTATTTAAATAGAATATAAATGTCTTCTGAGTCACGGAGGTATATTGGCTAGTGTGGACTATGATAATATATCAGCCTAACACAAAGCCAGTCTGGTGGCTGTTTTACTTCATAGTGTCTGGATTTTCTGATAACACGTTCATAACCATGAGCAGCGCTTGGGTGAAATAAAGGGCCATGAAATATTAGTATCAAGGCCTTAGGATTCTTCCTGCAGGGGAGGGCAGGCCTTTCTGCTTCCATCCTGTTCTTCTCTTTGAAGCTGATGGGACCAGGGACCACTCACACTTGGTGGGTGTCAACAAATGATTTTTCTTCTCTCTTTCAACAAATATATGTTGAAACCCTTCTAGGTGCCAAGTCCTGTGACATTAAATGGGCAAGGAAGATGGAGAGATGTCCCTAGTTTAAATGTCAGGAATGACCCCAGGGAAGGGACATTTAACATCTAAAATAAGATCTTTATCATATTATCTAGTTGGGCGTGGGAGGAATAAGAGTTGGCCATTTGCAGGATTAAAACAAGCCAGGGTAATTCACAACCACTCTATGGGGGTTAAATTCCCAAAGGCTTTTAAAGGTTTTCACAGA
>NW_003852429.1:6903294-6903963 GCF_000181295.1 Otolemur garnettii | reverse complement strand
CGTATTGGTTAGGGAGTAATAATAAAACGTCTATACATGTTCAGTACAGATGCCATTTTTTTTTCTTATTTTTAATCCATGGTTGGTTGAGTCCATGGATGTAGAATCCATGGCCAGAGGGCTGACTGTAAATGCCTAGTAAATGTTGGCTTCTATTTTTATTATCAGTCATCATTTGCTATTCCAGAAGCTGGGCAATTTTTAAAATAGGTGAAATCTATTCATAGACAAAAATCATTATTATACTTCTGTGATTTTATGGTCTTTAAGTATCTGATTTGAAATACTGTATGGTGAATCACCTACCCCTGCAGAGGGCTGCCTAGCATTTGGGCACAGACAGTTGGCCCCGAAGGCTGACATTTAGCATGTGTGTTCCCATATAGCTGTGGCAGTTATTACAATCGTGGAAATATTGCTATCTCAGGTAGAAATAGCTGCTGTCCAAAGCCTGCTTAGTGTCAAGTATTTTCTCCTCTTCTGTGGCCACTCCAGTCTCTCCTCCCAAATCCCAGCATCTCCCCGTCCTGGACCTCAGTGATCAAAGATTAAATCCCCACAGCAGGGAGTTTCCAAGCCCCAGCTGTGGTACATTCTGATTGGCTGCTGCTCACCTGGAAGGTATTTAACATAAAACATTTTGAATATCACACCCAATTATAAATATAG
>NW_003852429.1:6881419-6902958 GCF_000181295.1 Otolemur garnettii | reverse complement strand
TATGTTTAAAGGTTACATAATTTTCAATTCATGATGCGTTTATCTCAACCCCATCTGAGTCAAAGAGTATCTTAAATGTATATCACTTTCATGGCAAAGTGAAATAAAATTGTAAAAATCCAACCATTTTTAGTGAGGGACCATCTGTTCTTGTGGCTTGAGAATGACCCGTGGACCCTCAGCAGGGGAAGCTGCACTTCCCCAGAAAAGGCAGCCTGGGAAGGCGAGGTGCAGAGTCCTGCCCCCCAGCAGACCTCTGATGCATGGGTCCGGGAAGAGTAAATTGACAGTTCTGAGGAAGCGGTGTGGGGCTCATCTGTGTCTCTGCAGGGGGTGGTGACATGCCTCTGTTCCTTACTTATCTGACAGGCAGTTTTGGAGCATCTGCTCCACACCAGAAACTGGGATGGAATTGCACACGGGACACTGAGCCACGCCAAGACTTACATAATCTCACACACCTCAGGTACCAGGTAGTTTCTAAATGCTTCTCAAGGATCAGACCCATTTATTCTTCACTATACTGTCAGTAGTCTCATTTTATGGGGTGAAACACAGGCACTGAGAGGGGAAGTAACTTCCCAAGGTCATACAGCTAGTATGCAGCTGAGCTGGGCAGCCAGCTGGGCAGTCAGCCTGGTGCACTGGCCTCAAAGTCTGTGCCAAAACTCCCAAAAGGACATTCCTATCACACCTTAAAATGTATTCTTCACGCAAGTATCTTACGTGCATTAGAGCTCCACAACATTCCTGTAATTGGTTACTCCAATTTAAAGGTAAGGAAAGTAGAGTCAGAGAGATTTAAAGATACTTTCCAAGGTTATGTTGTTAAAGTCAATCAGTGCTAAATTCTGGTCTCCTCCTACCAAAACATGTGCCTTCTCCACTCCCCTTGTAGCCCATGGGAGAAGCTAGCTCAACATGTGAGATGTGTTTAGAACAGAATGAGTAGCCTTGTGTGATAATGAGCTATAGAGGAGGTCACAGTGGGTGGTCGGTGTTCTGGGCTGAAATGTGTCTCCCCAAAAAGGTATACCAAAGATATACTACCTAACCCCTAATAGCTGAGAATACCGCTGTAGATGGAGATAGGATGTGTAGAAATACAACCAAGTTAAAAGGAGGTGATTGGTAGGGGGGAGCTCTGAGCCAGTATGACTAGTACCTTCATAAAAAGGAGAATTTGGACACAGACCCTGTGGCCTTCAACCCCCAGGCTGCAGACCATGAGGAAGCAGCAGGTGAGCAAATAAAGCTTCATCTGTATTTACAGCTGCTCCACATCCTCTACTCCCACCCTGGTCCGTGGAAAAATTGTCTTCCATGAAACCAGTCCCTGGTCAGAAAAGACTGCTGCACAGACCCATATGCAGAGGGAGGATGATGTGAAGACACAAAGGTAGAAGACGGCCACCTTTAACCAAGGAAGGTCTAGGCAACCAGAGGGAGGAGAGAGGCCTGACAGAGGTCCGGCCATAGCAACGTCAGAGGGAGCATGGCCCTGCTGACCCCTTGGTTTGGACCTCTAGCCTCCAGAACTGTGAAAGAATGAATTTCTCTTGTTCTAGGCCATGTGGTTTATGATACTTGTTATAGGAGCCCTAGAAAACTAACACAGTTACCTGTAAGAAATGCTGGATAATGTTATTTTTTCATGAGATTGGAGGTTACACCAGTAAAACACTGCAGTATCTTCTAACACTGAGATTTTATTCTGTGAATCTG
This sequence comes from Otolemur garnettii, assembly GCF_000181295.1. Lineage (NCBI taxonomy): Eukaryota > Metazoa > Chordata > Mammalia > Primates > Galagidae > Otolemur > Otolemur garnettii. Next base: position 6,901,233 of record NW_003852429.1, on the reverse strand, counting down.
TATTCTGATATTCTTCACGAACTCAAGTGGCAAGATTCCCCTCACCCACCATTTGGTCAAAAATAAACTAAAACAACCCCCAAATCCTTAACAAGTACAATAATTTTCTACCAATGATGCTAGTCAGCTTAAATGCTATCAGATTTTTCATATGGAAGATTTAATAAGAGAGATTTATTTTAGTAAAAGACAAAATGTTTCACTAAAGAACTCATTAGTAATGCATAAAGGCCTACTGAGTCTCTGAAGATCCATTTTCAAAGAGAAATGTTGGGATAATTTTTATATTCTGATTATAGAGAATGACTTGATGAAAATTGTCCTTGATATTAAAATTTGCATGGCTGGGAAAAAATCGTTCAGTCAAGCAAGAGGGAAGTCAAAGAAAATGGGGGAAGCTGGCCAGCATTTTGAAGTTGCTTTTACAAAGGTAGACAAGCATTGTTGTGGTCCCACGTATGAGCTGAGGCCACCTTTATTGGCACTTTGATGCCCAGAGGGACAATGGTAGAAAAGAGGCCTGCTCTGTTTCCGCAGGGTCAGGGTCTCTACCCTGCCAACTGCCCTACCCAGGCATTCCTTCTCATCCATCCAGGCCTTGAGAGCCCTTCTTCCACAGCTGGGGCACAACTCTCTCACCTGGGCCCATGTTTCCAGGAAAACTACTGATTAAATGCGGAGTCAGTGTCTCGGTTTTTACAACTACATGGTTGCACCTACTGGGTTTCAGGTCTTATGCTCGAGGGTCCCACAGGGCTTCTCTCTTTGCCTCCAAGTTCAAGGCCAGAGACCCACCTCCCTGCTCCTTCCCAGAGCTGCACTTTTGCTCTAGCATCCCAAACCCTCTGCTGCACATCTGTTGCTCAGCCCTAGACTTTCTGAGGATCACCACCCTAGATTTGTCCTCACTGTGATTCACCCGCAGTGGACACCTGCTAATCTTTCTCAGACTTCCTGCTGAGAGGGTGGAGACTTTGAGATAATACACCCAGGCCTCTCTCCAGCCTGTGGGCAGAACTAACTGCAGACTCTGGGGTCTCTCCTGATAAATCCGGCCTACAGTGGGATAGGACATCACTTGTTCTCCCTAGTTTTTCTATCTACAAACTGTTTGTGGAAGAAGTATTTTCCCTCAGCGACTCCCTAGTGTTATCTATTATCCCTATTGGTTAGAAACTTAAGCTCCAGATAGTCTAGAAACTTCTGGTCAATTTTATTTATAAACCAAATTGCTTTGTTATTAGAGAGTCTAATGGTTTTCTAGTTTTTCTAAAAAGAATTACATATATGGTAATAATACATGGTAGTATTTGTTGAATGCAAATAAACATCAATATTGTTATTATTGAATAGTTTTATGGATGCTAGGCACCATGCTAAGTGTTGTCACTGCAGACTATCAGACAAATTTATGGGGGGGTTACTATTAATATCTCTGTTAGCTAGATGGGAGCACTGAGGGGTAGGGAGATTATCTTATCCCAGAGTACATGAGTAGCAAGATGTATAACCAGAATTTAAATCCAGATAGTGTAACCCCCAAGGCCTCCACTCTTAATCACTATACTTCCTTCACTCGCTCATATGATTATAAAAAGTCAAGTTTATTGAATTCTCACAATGTGCCAAACATGATGCAAAGTGCTTCACAGAAATGATTTCATTGGCATTCACAATAAGCTCCTGGGGTAGCTCTTATTTTTATGCCCATCTTACAGATGTGGAAACCAAGGCACAGAGAGGTTAAGCAACTTGCCCAAGATCACACAGCTGATAAGAGGAAGATCCAAGATTTGAACTAGACCCAGCTCCAGAACTGCTACACTCTGAATATAAATCATTGATTCCTCCCATATGACTGGTACTGTGCTAGCCCCAAGCATATATAAAGATAAAACATACTTAATTCCTATTTTTTAGAAACTCTAGATGCATAGACGGGCAATGTGTGTATACATGAACAGAGGAAAGAGAAGAAATCTTAGTCATAAGTCATATTTAAGTCAAACATTAGCCAGAAGGAACCATGTAATGTTTCATAACTCATACATTTTTACAAATCCAATTAAAGTGATTGAGTATATTTCATAAATATGGTTGACTTTTAATACATCAAACTAATAATTGAAGAAATACCGAAAGTAGGCCACTGTCAGTGTATCTCCGTCTATTAGGGCAAAAGGCAGCACCAGCGACACCCTCAGGGACTACCCTGCTAAGAGGAGATCACAAGCTTTCAAAATCTGCAAATCAGTACCTGGATTTCAGGGGGATAATGGATTATAAGACTATGGTTTAAGAGTTATGCATGTATATTTTAGGCACATATAAATGCTTTGCTTATTGAGAAGGCCTAGAGCCACAGATGGGAGAAGTTTCCCTAGGAACAGCAAGATGAAGGGTGGGAAACTGTCCCTGCCAACATGGAACACACCTGCCTTTCCTGGAGTCCCCAACTTTGTAGGGTGCACTGGGAGAACTTGCAGTTTCGAGCAGTTTTTGCAGGACCAGTTTTTGTTTGTCTTCAGCTACCCAATTTCATCTGGTGGCCTCTGTGATCCATAAGGATGGTTGGGCAGTGAGAAGTAAGTGGTCTCTGGACCTAGAACTTAGTGACTCTTTATAAGCCCTCGTAGGGCTGAGCCGTGACAGGTGCTTCATTTATCCCAAGCCCAGCATCTTGAGGTATCCAGGCCTGGATCTATGTCTGCCCTGCCCCTGCATCATTCCTTTTCTTTCATTCCCACAAGCACTGTTAGACCAGGGCAGGTCCTCAGATGTGGGCCAGTGCTGACCATAGATAGGACATCCACTGCCCACCATGCCCTCTGCCCTTTAGTCACTCAACAAACACGTGCTGCATGTCCACTATGGGCCAGGCAGTATTCCAGGAACATGCAGTCTGAGAGTGATAAGACCCCCACATGCCCCATCTGCACGGAGCTTCTGGTTGGGGGAACAGTGAGGATAACCAGTGAGGATACCGTGTGAGCTGCACAGTAGACTGTGCTGAGGGTGCTGGTGTGGGGGAATGGGAAGTTAAACAGGATGGGCATGCTGGAGGGGTGGGGGTGAGGGAGGGCCAGCCTTACAAAGCAGGTGATTTGGCAGCAGAGAGTTCGAGAAGGTGCGAAGGGGGTCAGCCTGTTGCTGTGAGAAGCACGTGGCAGGGAGAGAGAGCAGCAGCACAAGGGCCCCAGGAGGGAGTGTGTTGGGTCAGCCAGCAGGCTGGGAACCTGGTCATGGGAGCCAGGGCAGGCAGGAGGGGTGGGGGCCCTGCATGCCATCAGATGGACTTGATTTTTTTCTTTGAAGGAAATGGGAATTTTGAGCAGGGGAGGGATGTGATCTGACTGGCTGCTAGAAGGGGGCTCTGGCTGCTCTGTGAGCAGAGACAGCAGGGCAGAGTAGGCAGAAGTCATGAAGAGACCAGCAAGGCTGTGACTATCACCTGGGGCTGGATGATGGCAGCTTAACCAAGCTGCTGACGGTGAGGAGGGGACAGGTGTGGGGTGCTGGCTGGGACCGGAAGGTAGAGCCAGTGGGGTTTGCTGACACTCTGGATGTGGAATATGAGAAAGACCAGTCAGGATAACTCAGAGGCCCCGGGCACCTGGAAAGATGGACTTGTCATCAGTCAAGATGCAGAGGCCTGGGTCTAGCCCAGGGACTTTCAACCAGCGTGCCGCGGCATTCTCGGATCCTGTGAGAGGATCGTAGGTGTGCCATGACAATTTTTAAAGACTATTAATTAAATTATTTTTGAAACCAGTTCAAAGCACAGTAAATATTTTCTTTTTCTTTGTTGTTTTTACCTTTTTTTGGATCAACATAATTTAAATGTACAGTGGAAGTTTAACTATAGGTTCAAGTGTGTGGTGAGATTAAAAAAGGTTGAAAAACAGTGGTCTAGCAGGTGGAAGGATGTGGCAGGAGTCATATTTTAGGCCTGGTAAGGTTCATTTTATTTTATTTTATTTTATGTTTTGTATGGTTGGGGATTCATCAAGGGTACAAAGAACTAGATTACACTGATTCCATTTGTTAGGCAAAGTCCCTCTTATAATTGTGTCCTGCCCCCAAAAGGTGTATCACACACTGTGACCCCCACCCTCCTCCCTTGAGATGTCTAAGGCACCAAAGGGAGGGGCCAAGTCAGCAGGTGGGTGCAGGAATCTCAAAGAGAGCAGAGTGGCCTGACAGTGTGCACCTGAAAGTCCTTGGCATATGGAAGGGACTGAGCCAGTGTCCTCAGGTATGGCCCTTGGAGCCACTCTCTGCTCCACAGAGAGAGAATCCCTTTGCTCCCTGAGTCTCTGGACCAGGTGCAGTTGTTCAGAGCAAGCACCTTTTCATGCAACCCTGATCCAAGCCCAGTGGCCTTCCACCCTCTGCCTCCTCTGTGAGTTTGCACAAGCTGTTTCCATTCCTCTGTTTTTATCCCCACTTTGAATCATCTAAATTTCACTTCTCTACCAACGACCAGCTCCACTGAACTTCCCTCGTCTGAACGATCCCCAGCCCTCCTTGAGAAGGTATTTTTCCCTTCTCTGAACATCTCTAACAGTCTGCACCTCTCCAGCGGCACTAACCCCTAATGCCTGCTGTAACCACCATCAATATTGGTATCAGTATCAGATTCCATCTCAGGCTTTTCTTGACAGCCAGAACTGCCAGCTATGCAACTTTGACAGGGCGCTACCAAAGAAGGTCTCCATAAGAAGATGCCCTTTGAGACACAAAAGGGTCAGGCAGCGTGCCAGGCAGGTTCAGGGGAGAGGAGACCGGAGTGCAGCGACTCTCAGGCAGAAGCATACCGAGAATATCCTGCGAGTAGCACCCAGGCCAGTGTGGCTGGAGCAGAATAAGCAAAGGTAAAAGCAGCAACTAGGACTGGAGGGGTGAGGGCAGCGAGGTGACCAGATGGTGAACCTTACCGGTCGTCATGGGGACTTTGGCTTTTACCCTGATTGAGATGCAAAATCAATGGAGGGTTAATGCACCGGACCATACTACCGAGAGGTTTCTATGTTCTTCACGTATTTTTAAAATGTATTAGCAACTTTAATAAATTATGAGAAAGTACATTATGTCTAACTCCCAATTGCTAAATACTGCTGATCTCATATGGATCTCCATTTAGCACTACCCTTGTGATCAGGGAGCAGGCCAGAGCCTGGGAGAGTGTAGAGGGCTTAACTCCAAGGAGCCCAGACAGAGCCGGCCAGCTGATTTCCAGTGTATGTCCTCCTCAAAAGGAGATGGTGGCTCTCCCAGCAACCTCAGCCTTAACACCTAAATAGCTAGGAATGGATCAGGCCATTTTCGGTATGACATCTTGGAGCAGGGGGCTGTTCAGGCAGCTGACGTTAGGTGGGCCTGCAAGAGTGGTCAGGAGAGAGGAAAGGAGCCGGGAAGGGTCCTGGTCAGACTCCCACCAACTCCATTTACGTCTCACTATGTAGGATCATCCTCAAACCCCATTTCCTCTGGTTTCAGTCTTCAATTCAATAAGATTTTCTTTTTTAAAATATTTGATGGGGTGTGGCTCACAGAAAGCATTGGCTGGTTTGAATTTAAGTTGCCCCTGCTCTGCTTTCAGTGAGGGACAGGCATATGTGGGCAGGAGTATAGTTGGACATGTGGTAAGGAAGAAAAAAGCAGGGAAAAGCAGGGAAAATTGCCTCAAAATAAGTAAATTGATAGCTCTTGGCTTCTATTTAAGGATTTAAAGTTAATACATTGGACTGCTATTAGCCTGACAGATGCTAGGATGCAAAGAGCCATCGGACCTTTAGAATTTGGGGAGCACTTTCAAGTTCCTGGTCTTCAGGTATTGGAGCATTTGCTTCTTTTTGGCATATCTTCATGCAATTCCTCCTGAGAATTTTCTAGACTTTTTTCCCCTCTGACCTTCTCAGCATTTCCCTCTGTAGGTCATGGCTACCCCGGGGTGAACATAGAGTTTTCCCCTGGGGAAACATGATCGCAGGTCCCAGCAAATGCTGCTGGTACCTGGAGAAACGGTGCCTTGCAAGTCTGGGTACAATAGTTCCCAAAGTTATAAATTCCGCTGGGAGGAATAAAATGCAGACTCAGACATATGATTTTAATTGAATTCACGGTGACTTTTGTAGGATGTGTTCCAAATCAACAAATAGAGAAAACATTTAGTAGTAAGGGCACCCAGAAATAATTTATAATATTTAGAAGAGGAATTTTAATCCTTCAAAAACCATTAAGGAGTTAATAATAAGCAATAAAAATGAATGTAAGGTGTGAGCTACTGATATTTGGATTCTAAACCTAATGACTAGAGCAAACTATGAGTCATAGGGAAAAAGGGACATTTCCAGGGTCTCCTAGTCTAGAAACCGACCATTGTAGACTCATTTCCTGGAATTATTTCCTACTTTTTCTGGGCAGAGGCCTTTAAAGATGATAATTACCTTGAAGTCATTAAAGCTTCAGTGCAAAGTAATTCGTTAATCACTTGCCTCTAGTAAGATATTGGAGTTGAAAGAAAATAGTAGATACCGTGGAAAAAAAAATCTAAAAACCTTGAAATCAGGAAAAGAGCCCAGAAAAGGGAGATAAAATGGAAGTAGTGCTGCGAGTAGAAGAGAAACGTCTTTGTTTTGATCAAGAGAAGATATTAGATTTTATCCAATCCTTTTCTTTTTTTTTTTGCAGTTTTTGGCTGGGCTAGGTTTGAACCTGCCACCTCCGGTATATGGGGCTGGCACATTACTCCTTTGAGCCATCTTTTTATCAAATACTTTTTATGCATCAGTTAAAACAATGTGTTTCCTCCCCTCATTGCATTAATATAGTACAGGGCATTGATTTATTTTCATGTGTTTGGAAGCACATTGCCAAAGGCTGGGGCCATAGCTGGCACATGTACCTATACTTTTCTTGTATGACTTTTTTTTTCAAGTTATTGCCTGGGTTGAATGATTTCTAAGATGTTCTCACATGCCATGGGTATTAAAAAAATTAAAACTTTATAATGTTTCAACTCAACACTAACAGCTAGTTCTTAGTCATAATTAGTTGGTTTCATTCAAGTTAATACCAAGAGTTGAAGCTCTTTCCCTTCAAAGAAATAACAAGATCTAGAATGGCACAGAGAGGAATGATCTATAATGGAAAATGGGGTAGGTTATGCAAAAGGAGGATACTGTCATGTGGGCATTTACTTGAAAAGACTTAACCAAAGTGTGGCAGCCTACGAGGGTGTTAAGGACAGAGGACTGCTGAACCCCACCCCTCACTAGTGCCCTGACAGTATTTCAACACATGTTTAATTCAGCCAGTTTCAATGGTCCCAAAGCAAACAAGGAGGCCCAGAGGTGAGGACCACCACACAGTTACAACTTTTTTTTTGTTTTAAATCACTTCTACAATACCAAAGCCAGTGCAAGAAATTGATTAATAGCTCTTTCCAAGCACTACAGTTTCACTTTGCTAATTTTGCATTTCTGAAATCTTTCTCTTTTCTTTTAATTAAAAAATGTAATCCCGTAAAGCATAGCTAGAACAAAAAGCTTATGTGAGCTGACTTACTCTCTTAAATGTAATTGTAAATGTTATAAAAAATATTGGAAAACATGGGGGAGGAGGAGTCCACCCCGAGGGACACCACGCTTCTATAATTACTACTATGTTTGAGGACTCACTTTTGACATGTTTCATATTTTTATATAGTTATAATCTTGGTGAATAAATGATTTTGTCTCCTGATTATTGCCACCTGTTCCTCTCTGCCACTGTGGGGTCTTTTTGTTTACAATGCCTGTCTTCTATTCGCTTCAGTGAAGACACTACAATGAACTATTTATATCCCTTTTTGGATTTTTACAGTTCTGAACTTTGATAAATAATTCGGTGACAAGCATTTTCACAGGGCACAATCCCCCTCCCCTCTTTTTGATTTCCCCAGTGTAAGTGCAATGATGAGATTAAAGACTATGCGTTTTTGCATGGCTCTCACTGTATCTTGAATTGGCATATTCTAATGTGTAATCTTATCTGAGCACTCAGCATATCTACATGTTTTTCTCAAGAACTAATCATATTACATTGATTTTTATCAGACAATGAGCACATGTTTTTCTTTTTGCCTTAACTGCCAGGAAACTCAGACCTAAAATTCAATCCAGTAATGAGTTCATCTCAGGTGACCTGTAATATGTTTCTTTTTTTCTTTAGGTTAATTTTCCACTTGATTGTTCCTTTAAAAAAAAATAGAGAGAGGTGCTGAATTTTAACAGTTCCCTTAAATTCCTTTTATAAACAGGCAGGCTATAGATCTCACGAGCACACACAGCCATACATACCAACAAATATTTATTGTGCCTCACATAAAACTTCACATAATGAGCATCTGCAATGAAAAGTTTTTGGCCCTGGAGTCTATGAAATGATCCAGGGCGATCTCTTCCTAGTGTGACAGAGACACTGAGACTAGAGAGAGAATGTGATGTGTCTAGGAGTACAGAACTATTTGGAGTCAGAGCCAGAGCTGGAAGCCAGGCTTGTGCACGCCGGATCCTGATCAAAGTGTGGGGAACTGGTTATCTTCTGTGTCGTAGCCCTTGACACTTCTGCCCTGGGCTCAGTCAGGAAGCGTCTCTTTCTTCCCTTGCTCATTGCCACCATCCTCTGCGAGGCCCACATCAGTTTATTCCTAGCTCTTACCAGTTTGCCAAGGCCGTCATCACCCCGCATCATAAACTGGGCCGCTCCCACAAAAGAAATTCTTCTCTCCCAGGTCTGGAGGGCAGAAGTCCAAAACCAAGATGTGGGCAGGGTTGGTTCCTTCCGGGGAGGTGAGGGTAAGGTTATTCCCGCTCCCATGGGCTGCGGACGGCTGTCTTCTCCCCGTGTCTCTTCACTGCTGCCCTTCTATGCTTGCCTCTGGGCCCAGATTTCCTCACTTTCCCTTTTCATAAGGCCTCACCCTAGTGACCTCTCTAACTGGGTTATCTCCGTAAGGTTCCTATCTCTAAGTAAGTCCCATTCTGAGGGACGGTGGTGTGGACGTCAACGTAGGAATTCAGGGGCAGACGTAGTGCACCCGCTCTTGGTTGCAAAGGTCATTTAAAATTCTTTTCAATTCCCCGCTCAAAGTCTTTCATTGTCCTGTCTTATCAAATAAAGTCCAAATTCCTCACTCAGGCATTCAAGCTCTCCCACAACCCTGTTCCAATGTGTCCTTGTTATTTATCTCCCTACGTGCCGTGCCCTGTGATCTTCTAGACCACGGTCCATCTGAGTTACTCTCAGATTCCAACCCACCCACCCTCCTGCCTCTGCGCCTGCACTCGTGGGCTCCTTCTGCCCAGAACGCCAACTTCTTCTACTCCCACGGGCCCGTCACCTCCCTAGTCCCACTCAGACACGTCTCTTCCTCTACAGCAGTGGTTCTCAACCTTCCTAATGCCGCGGTCCTTTAATACAGTTCCCGTGGGTCGTGACTCACAGGTTGAGAACTGCTAAAGGGCTCTGTTTTGCTTACCTCGCTGGCAATTTGGTTATGATTTATGTTTTGTTTGATTTGTTTTTGTTTTGAGATAATCTCACTCTTTTGCCCTGGTTAGAGTGCCACGGCATTATCATACCTTACAGCAACTTCAAACTCTTGGGCTCAAAGGGTCCTCTTGCCTCAGGCTCCCGAGCAGCCTCCCTCCAGGGGCCTGCCACCACACCCAGCTTGGTTATGACCAAGTGTATGGCTATCACTTGTGTGTCCCTCCTGCCAGGCTGCACCTTCCCTAAGAGTAGGGCCTGCTGTATCCTTCATCCTTCTCAGTGCCTGTTCTTCCTCAGCTCCCCTCAATGTGGTTGCTTGTACCTTTTATGAACACATAGGAAATAAGAGAAATATCCTGCTACAGTGATGAATAATAGTAAAACTTCAGGGTCTTCTAAGACCGCTCCTGTCCTAACATAATGTATGTTAATAGACTGTAGAATTAATAAAATAAGGGCTGAGCATTAGATTTCAGATTTTTGGTGTGTGGGATAGTCAGTATTGAATGGGACATATTTTTTTTGCTAGGAAATTCCCTTTGTCCTCATCATTTTCCCCTTTCAACAGAAAATTCCATGAAGTTCATTTCTAAAGAAAAGTAAATATCCAGATGGCCAGAGGGATGACCTTTCTCTACCAGAGGAGATGGATTTTGTTATCCAGCCAAATGTTTGAAATTCTTCCACCAGCATGCATAATTGAGAGAGATGTGTTAATTACCCTTCTGTGGCAGCTGGTAGGACTTCCCAGACAACTCTGAGAGGAGTATTGATCTGGAATCATTGTAAGTCACTGCACTGTGGTGATAGAAAGGTAAGGCCCTTCAGCAGTGTCTGAATGTGCAGGTCAATGTGCAGGTCCTCTGTGAACTGGGACCTGCGGGCATATGGCAACCAGCCAACGCTTGTCAGGCAACAAAAGCACTAGTGTAGCTCGTTGCATGACATTTAAATGAGTGACACAGGGAAAATCCCAAAGATGTAATCCCTATTATTACAATAGCTCTGTGGCTCAAAATGGGCTGTTATCAAAGAGAAACACAATTCCAGAAAGCAAGGATGAGATTTTTCTCTTACCCCCTATAGCTGTGAACAGTATCCACATCATTGGCTGTTATTTAAGGGAAGTGAGCACAGCTTTTGACTCAGCATTGTGGACATTTTGAAAAGGGAAGCAGAAAATATGATCCTTGCCCTAGAGGAGTCACTGCCTTGGCACTTGGATGGAAAATAATTTAATTCTCTGAAGTCTTTCCCAGGTCTAAGACTTTACGATTCTGTGATCCAGAAAGAGAAATATTTTATCTTTAAACAGCAAAATGTCATGAATATTCTTTTGTCTAAAAAGCAATTCATATTCACTGACTAATATCATTTATCATCTTGCTTCTACATTAAATTGCTCAGTTTTTATATCACAAATCTGCACAAGAGAGCTTTTGAATTCATTTTCCCCTTTCCTCTTGCTGACTAAATATTTTTTTTTTCACCTGGAATCACATGAAATATGGGATTACTTGATTTTTCTGAAATCCAATATAATGGTATGTCAGCTTCCAAAGTAACCACTTTGTTGTTCATTTATACATTTCTGGGAAAACTATCTGGTTTTGGTTTAGTCTAGGGAAAATATATTCAAAGGGTGGTTTTTTTTTTTTTCTTAAAATGTGTAGAAGAAAAATGTACATCTCTTTTAAGCAACTGGAATCAATTTAAGGCTCTGGCACACACAGTGGAAAAATCAGTGGAAGTTAAAAGTTGAAAGGCAAAGTTTGCCTCCACAAGTGTCACTAAACTTGTGTCCAACAAGAAAAATAAAAGGAAGATCTTCGACAACCAACTAGGATTTTAGGTCAAATAATCACTCAATGCAAAATATCAATATGGTTTTACTGAAGATACACTATATGCTGGATGCTGGGAGATGGGTCTCGTAAGATTTAGGCTTCCTTGCTATTCAGAAGGGTTTCAACTTAACTATGGAGATAACAGGGAAAAACCTACAACAAGAAAATAATGAATCAAATGCTGTTTTGGTAAAAAACCAAGAGTCTACAGGGATAGGCAGGCAGGAAGACCTCATGAAGACTTATGCAAGGTTGAGCTTGCATAAGTTTCTGAAATTCTCTTGAGAATCCATCCACATTTGCTTCCCAAATAGACACGAATTTATAGTCCTTGAGCCTTGTTCTTTTTCCTTGGCAACAACATCAGGCTCTGCTGAATCCCAGGAGACCAATGCCCAAAGACTCTTTCGTTCCCATGCATGTTTCTTCTATATGAAAAATGAGCTAATAAGTGGGACTCCTACTCCCCCAACTCCTACCTTTCTGGTGCTAAATGCCCTTTAGGTGTTTCTAGAAGGATTTTCTCCTTTGTTCCTTGCTCAATGGAGCAAGTAAAATGAGGACCACCAAGCAGTGAGTTTCCCGTCTATGTCCCAGGTCTTCACACTGGTGTCCCAGTCCCAGACTTTCCATAGTGTCTACAATTTGTTGCAATATAATGTAACAGATGTCATTTAAGTCATGGCAGTAGGAAGAAGAGGCCATTGTCAGTCTAGTTTCAGAGGGTAAGAAAAGGAAATATACATCTTACAAGAAAGGAAAGAAAAAAGGTAAGGCTTAAAGAAAGTGAGACTGCCCAATAGTGTCAAATACCACTAAGAGGTCAAGGAAAATTAAAGGATGCAAAAAATGATCATGGCATATGGTAATGAAACTGTCCTTGGTGATTCCATCAAGGGCAGTGTTGGTGGACAATGGGAACAAAAACCAGGTTGAACTGCAGTGAGCAAGGGTTGGGAAGTGGTGAGAAGGAAAGTTGGACATGCCTTTCATGGCACACAGTGCATTATATTAGGCTCTTCTGGTAGGAGATGGTGGGGGAAGAGGTCAGAAAATGGTGCTTAATGTCCGAACATTTCTCCACTTTTTCACCTTTCCTCTGTGTGAGTAGAAAAAAAAGGGCATCTGTGCAGATTAGCAGGATGCCGCCATGTTGGGGGCAGAGAAAGCCCCAACTAGAACCTGTTTTATTTTGTTGTTTTTTTTTTTCCTTTAACCAGTGTATGTGTGTGTGTGTGTTGAAGTATTTGTTCTATCCCTTTATTTTTATCTCTTCTCTTCCCTTCCCTCCTGGTCAGTTCCTCTTGGCCATAATTATTACTTGGGTAGCTTTCTGTCAAATGTCTTGAACTTTTCATAAGAAACCTATCATAAGAATCTGACAAAAAATATACAAATCCTACAGATATATGATTTGGGACTTTAAAAAGTAATGTTTAGCCTTTTAAGCAGCTAATTTAAAATTCTGTCAACCCATTATTAGCTGAGCATGGGGACGGATTAGTTTTCTGACTTGTTTATCTTTGCTTGATATGTCTGTACCCCTCTTAGATTTCACTCATTTCCAAGTAGCATATTATAAATAGGAATTCTCTTAATACAGCAATTCCTTAATTGCACATAGGGGTAGTAGAGAGAAAATTTGAAAATGAGGGTAATTCATCTAAAACTGAGCTTTAGTCATTAGTTTTAAACTCAACCAAAGAATTTAACCAGAACTTCTGACAAGAAGTCAAGGCAGGAGGCTAACTGGAATTTTACCTTTTAAAAATTTTTGTAAAGGTGATAATTAGTAGTTACTTGATTAAAAGGGGGCTGGCAATTAAACAATGGGAAAATATGGGCAGAAAGCCCACTAAAACAATGATTTTTCAAGATTTTTTTTTTTTTTTAAGCAGCAGATTTCCAAGGAAGCCTTGTTTAGGAAATCAACAAATAAATCAGATATAAGGCCTAAAGGTCAAACAGAGTTTCTCTAAATTAAGCAGACCTGGTATTCCTCCAACTTCCTCTCCTCAGGGACTGTCCTGGAGGTAACAGCATAGAATTTATCATTTTAATTCTATATAATAATGCATTATGCTCATAAGCATTCATTTGATAGTTTGCAAAGTCCTCTCAATTTCATCATACCACCTAAATTATAAACAATTCTATAGGCAAACTATATATCACCATGATTATTGCCACATTGCAAATGACTTGAATAAAGCCATCCAGTTTATAAATGATACATCTGGGATCCAAAACTAGTGCTTCAGAGATCTTATTCTATGATACAGTATAAAATCCTCACTGGCCGTAACATCGCACTCCTGCTCAGGGTTAGGTGATGTAAGATAATCTGAGTAACATACCGAAGGATAATAGCAAACATCACTGGATACTAAAAAGTAAATAAATTAAATTGGCTTTTACATTCTGATGTGTGTAAAAAAGGTAAGGAAATATTTTTAATATACATTTTAACTCAGAGGAATAGTTACTGTAGGCAATGATCAAGTTACTACAGTAACTTACTGGGCCACACCAAGTCACTCCCTGCAAAATCCAGGTGAATAAAATGTGTGACAAAGGTTTTCTCCCTGAATAACATAAAACTGTTTTTGAAATATGGCTTTCCAAAAAGGCAAATTCCTATCCCCTCAATTAAAAATATGAGCTGTTAGGTCTTACTTGGAGCCCTTGTTCAGATGTGGGGTCAGGATGTGAAAACACGGTTATGAAATCGTACAATGGACTCAACCTTCCCCCTTACTTCTTGAAAGTGAGCTGGAAGTTTTGAGAGAGGGCCTGTCAGGCCACAACAGTATCATTTATTCAATTATGTCATTAAATTACATCCCTGTGACCGAAGGAGTTGGTGCATATCCAATTATGCCTAATTTATACCCTGGGACGTTCTGGTTCTGGCTCTATGCAAAATCCTGGGAGAATCACAATTTACCAAGCTTGACAGGACATCGCAATTGCTGTATTGTCTTCAAACCTCATTAAATGACAGTCTACACTTTCCTATAATGTTCAGAGGGAGTCTGTGCTGTTCTTAGTTTTCTATCTGTTTATGGAAGGCAAACGTTCAGCAAATGCTTTATTGGCAAACAACCAGTCAGAGGGAGCCACTGTAAAAACAAGGTGTCCTTCCACCAGAGCAGGGAAGCCAGAGCGAGGACATACTTCAGCGTCCTTCATGCTTGCAGCATGTAATGGGATATAATGTATCCTAATAAATTTGATGTGATCCAAAATATCACTGTAGCAGCCAGGGCAGGCTGGAGGGAATGAGTGACAGCTGGCTGCAGAGGTGCGCCTGGGTCCTGACCTTCTATCCCCAGGCTCTGTGTTGAGTGTCTGACCTGGCTGGATCCCCTGTGGTGCTGACTCTTCCCCATCTCTGCTGGTACCTATGTTTTCTCCCAGCCCTTACGGAGGGCATGCCCAACCCTGCCACCCAGTCCCCAGGGTCCTCCTGACGCCATTGGTTTCCCTTGGGGGCTGGCACCTGCCTCACAGCTTCTGCATCCCAACTTGGCACTGCCACGTGCCTGTCCCTCGAGACTTAAGGAATTTCTATCTGCGTGGACTCCTGTCACCTCCCCATCAACACACCTGTCACCCCTGACACATACATTTCCCCCCAAGGCGATTTGCCTATTCCTGGAAATGGTATTATAATACCCCCTCATGCCCAAGGCTCAAGCTCAAAGCCATCGCGAAGCAGGGCAGAGAGTTGCAGAGTGCTGCATTCCGGAAGTCACCCAGGGCCACGTTCGAATCCTGCTCAGCCACTGGGGAGCTGCTGAGTTATCTCAGATCTCTGAACCTGTCTCCTCAACCACAAAATGGGTAAAACAAGAACTTTCTTAAACAGGTGTTGTGGGGCTTCGTGACATTTTGCTCCAGCGGCCACATCCATAAAATGGGCACAATCTCATAAGGTTTGACATGAAAGTTAAGTGAAGTAACACTCTGAAAATGCTCGCCGTTGTTCTGGGCATCTGTTAACATTCTAGGCTAGGGAGGCTTTTCTTTTCCACTTACAATTAGTCCTATATCCTATCGCCAGATTACACATCATAAACATCCATTTTCTCCCTTCCTATCATTCTCCTGCTCAGGCAACTCCAAGGCTTTTCCCACTGAACCACCCTCCACTGCCAGAATACCCTTAGGAGGAAGGACAAGTCACTCCTTTTGGCATTCAGGTCCCCATCAGATAGAGCTGGTGTGCCGACAGAGCGTTATCCACCGGACTTTCTAACGGAAGGGGCTTCTCTTTCTCTCACTTGACCAATCAGAATGATGAGATACTTCTAGAAGAAAGCTCTTTAAAACGCATTTGAAAATTGAGTCAGAGAATAAAAGAGGAGGAAATAGTCTAGAAAGACAACTTTTATTTGGCTTTCCAGAGCAGAGAAGCTTCACGGGGAAGAAGCAGGCAGAGAAGGCTGCAGCCTCAGGGAGAAAGCGGTCTCCAGGTGCTGGGATTCCCAAGCAGCTGCTGCAGAAATCTCAAGGAGTTTCAAAGGGCATGCATGATGCCCGAGAAGACACTGAACACTGTCGCCCCATGAAGAGCTGGGAAAGAGTCTACCAGGAAGAAATCCGGAGGACTAGAGTTCACCGCCCTAAAACCAGTAGGCCTGAGACCAGAAAGACCCGCCTGCCCTGGTTTCTGGTGACCACAAGTAATCCAGAGAGACCCATGCTCACGAGACAGGAAGGGTGCAGGACTCCCAGTCAGCATTTGCTATTGATGAACTAATGTAGGCCGGTACTGGTGCATTCTGTTAACTAAACCCTGCATCTGAACTGGGTTGTTAAATTGGGCCAGTGGAGCCGGACTGACTTGTAGGGTTTCTTTCCCCCAGGGCTGGGCGAGAGCTCACTGCCAAGCGAAGCATGAGACAGCACTTCCTGCTAGTAACTTAATTCTCTCGTACCAGAACCTCAGACACCAGGGTGACCTCAACCTAAAAGCATATGGAATGACATCCCGCCACCCAACCCACTCTCCTCCCTTCCACCTGTCCCGAGACAAAGACGGACCACACTCGGCTCCTGTCCACCACGCTGCCCCTGCTTTTCCTCCGCCCTGAAATGCTCAGAGACACAGTGAGGTAATTTGCAACAAGACAGATCCAGGTCTGTCTAGAAAAGAGATCCGGACACAGATCCCACCTCTTCTGCTTGCCAGCCTGGGATCCTGAAGCATTCACATATACTCTCTCTGCTTCATTTTCTTTCTCTGTAAAATTAGGCTACGTATTTTAATGATGTGTTGTAAGGATAAATGGAAAAGCACAGGCAAAATGCCCGGCAGAGTGCACAGCACATAGCAGGCAACTAATGCATGGTCACTGCACCCCCCCCAGGATGTGTGAATATCTTTATATCTAGTCAGATATCACATATGCCTGGGAGCCCAATCCCAGTCTCATCTCATTAGGGGACTTTCAGCTCAACCTAGTCATCCTCTCTCATTCTGAAGTCCTATTTAGCTTAAAGCTCTGCCACTAACGTGGGCACATCAACTGCCATTGTTACTCATCTATTCCGATGTAGATGTTTTGTCTGGCCGATTAGATAGATGTTTCTTGAGGGGACAGCTAGTGTCGATGTCGAGTCTGTCTCACTGCTTTAACTTCCTACTGTATCTATCAATCATTGTTATAAATACCCAATTTATTTGTGGGAGTAAAGCCATGAATGAAAAACTCCCAGTGCAAGGGTAACAGGCCAGTGCCAACACGGCTTCTTCCGACAGTGACAATCCAGCAGCCATTGAGCATCCCAATTCGTGAAGCAGCTCTATGGTGCTCAGCATGGGGAGGGCAGTGGAGTAAAAATGCTGTAAGTGAAGAGTCAGATGAAGAGAAAGGCAACATGCCAGAGCTACGAGAGGTCAGCCGGAAGGTTCACTGGGCTGTTTGGAGCTATTATTGACTCTGAATTAGGAGATTAGGCAAGTAGAGGCATGTGACCTTAGTCATAATCTCTGCCACTCACATCTAACAATTCAAAGAACAACCGCAAAGCAAGGATTTCCTTTAATGTCTTGTCTCATCCTCACTTTAGAACAATCTTCATGTTCCTCTCTGATTTCGAATTGTGTTTATGTTCTCTATATGGTGGAGGACAAAGCTAATCCACCCAAATTCGTTCTATTTTACCTTCACTATAGGAGAGTTGTGGTTGGGTACATGATCTTGCCAGGGCCTGCATTTCCAACCCTCTGTGCTATAAAGGGTGGCTATTCGGCCATAGGGTGTAAGGAGAAGAGAGGTGTGCAATCTCTAAGTTGGAACCCTTAAGATAGTAAGCAGGCTACTTCCATATTTTCCCCTTTCCTTTAAGGCTGGTTCGTTGGGACTTAGCCTTAACCATGCAATTCTAAGTACTTTACAGCCTAAAGAATGGCAGAATCACAATATGGAAGGAACCTGGGTTCTGAAGGATGGTGGAACACCACTATATCCTTTGATGAGGGAGAAATAAACTTCTTATTTGTTGGTCTATGTCATATGGTTAATAGCTGAATAACTGTTGAGCCTCTTGCTACAGCTTTGCTGCTGAAACCTGAGTAGAACATTATATATGTACCAATAGAATGTGTCTCTTTGAATGTATTTTAAATACAAACAAATAATAATGTGCAAAATACTGCAGCAAGCTTTTTTAACTCTAGTAAATAATATGATTTGGAGATTTTTCCAGGTTACGGGTGTACATGTTTAATATGGATGATAGATAAGTTCTACCTTTTTAAAAATATATAGTATTGCACAGTATCAACCATATTTCACTTAACTAATTCCCTCTCCAGATTACCTTATTGATTCTCACTGTGATTGTTTTTACTTTTTACTATTAACAATACTGCCCATGAACGTCCATGGGCCTGCCTCTTTGTGCATATACCCAAGTATGTCTCTAGAATAAATATCTAAAAATGAAATGGTTGAATTGAATAGTATGAACATTTAAGGATATAGTATATATTTAAAAATTGTCCTTCAAAAAGTCTAAAGCAGTTTATATGTTCATTGTATATGAGAGTGCATAGTTCCCTATAAAATTGCCAGTATTAGAAATAATTAAATTTTACTCAGCTAATGAGAAAAATAGAGAGAAGAAATTATTAAAGGAAGAATGGAGAAAAACTAGAAAAATGAAAGTAGCTGGAATCTAGTAGTAAGGAAAATAATCCATGCCCATGCTTCGTGAAATTCTTTTGGACTCTTCAGACAATCAGAACAATTTTCAGTCCTAATCCTATAATTTCTAACATGCCATTGTTTTCCTTATGCCTTCCTCCCAAACTAGCCAGGTACATTACGAGATATTCACTTCACCACGCCAAGTACACTATGAGATTATAGCCTGCCTGCATATACCAGGTTATCATAATGATTTTAGCTGATGATGAGAGGGGACAGTGATGCATCAGTGACCTTGGCCTTGCATTGTTAGGACTAACCCGCGTTGTCATTTGTAGCAGAACCGCCCCCCCACCCCCCGCCACCCTGCAGCTGTAAGAGGCAACAGTCCTTTATGCCTGTGCATTTCTCTAGTGCTTTTTTAGCACAATCTGGAGGGATGTAACTTTTTCATCTCTTCCACTGTAATAGACATGTGCTAAATATTCACCAGTGCATACTATCATGTTAAATCCTTTAAATCCTTCATGGTGAATTAACAGAAAAGTATATCTGGGATATGAGCAGGCTTGAGATAATTACAGAATGATTTGGGGAAGATGAAGGAAAAGGTGAGATAGGGGTTATGTAGAGGGAGGAAGAATGTGGGCTGACTTGATTAGATCCCAGATCTTCCCACCTGATGTGTGATTTTGCATAAAGCACTGAATTTTGCTGAGTCTCAGTTTTCTCATCTTTTAAAGAAGACATACTCATTGAGTGCCCATCATTTGCCAGTCTCCTTTATAAGTGCTTGGAATGCAGCAGAATTCAAAACTAGGCCCCTGCCCTCAAGGAAATTACATCCTAGGGAGGGAGAGAAGAGACACACACTAAGTAAATAGATTTTACTCATTTGTTCAAGAAATAGCTACTGAGTTCTTTGTGCCAAAGACTGTTCCAGAAGTTTGTTTTTAGGAATTTGGCTTCCAGGATTGTTTTAAGAATTTTATGCAATATACCAAAAAGCGGCATCAACCCTGCTGTGTCCTCTACGCTGGAAGACAGAAGCTGGTGCGCATTAGGCCCTCAGTAAATTCCTGTAGGCAAATGACTGGAGGCAGAGAGAGAGGGAGAGAGCAGGCAAGTGAGCCTGGCCAGGGCCCAGAGGTATGAAATCTCCAGAAGGAGTGAACAGGCAACTTTGATCTTCAAATAGTAACTCACTGAACTGTACTACAAAACCAAAAAAGGCCAACCAGAAATTCAGACAAAGCTGGGGCCACAGAAG
>NW_003852429.1:6875527-6880517 GCF_000181295.1 Otolemur garnettii | reverse complement strand
CAACTTTGATCTTCAAATAGTAACTCACTGAACTGTACTACAAAACCAAAAAAGGCCAACCAGAAATTCAGACAAAGCTGGGGCCACAGAAGAGAGCTCCAGAGTGGGATGCCCTTTCCCATCAGAGGAAATGAAATTGACCTCTTGTCTTTGAGATTCACTTTTCTGTCTCTTCATCTACTTTATGTCTAACCATTCAGATGAGTCCACTGTTTAAAAGGCAGTGAGTCAGGTTGACATCATGCCTTATTTATAGACTCTCTTCAACTTCCTCAAGTCAGACTTAATGTTTGGGGCCAAAGACCTGGAAACCTCAGGATCTAGCCTTCCTAATTGTCTGGTATGTATGTTGAAATATTCACATAGACCATCTCTATTAATAATAGTATTTTTTTCTCCTTCCAGCACCTTTTGAATCTAGCTACAAATTTCAATGAAAAAGAAAAATTGATAGCATTGTCTTTACTATCTTATTAAACCATCTCTGTTAATGATGATTCACTGAAGTTCCAAGAATAGATACTCTGAAAACTTCTATAGCACAGCATATTAACGTGCATCATGCCACACTTAGCTCCTGATATAATTTTAAGTTTCCTCTTGGGGAAAAAACAGTTTCTCTGAATTCTTTTTATAAAAAGCACCTTGAAAAAGCTTTCAAATATTCAAAGACATGAATCTTGTTCTGTTCCCTTGTGTATATCTGATTTAAAGGTTAATAAGTAATTAGGAAGAACACTCATCCAAAAATTACCAATTAATATGCCATGATTCTCATTAAAAATGCTATTAATTATATTGTTGTACAAATGTCTTGGACTGGCTAATAAAAAGCTACCTAAAGCAGTCCTAAATCTTTCAGGGAGAAAGAGAAATTAATAAAAATCAATCACTTTTTAACATTATGATTTGGGTTTGAAAGATCAAAGAAAGGAGAGGAAATGAGCGTCGCAGTTATTCAGAGTGTATAGAATCTGACAGGGTGCCATGCTTTATTTCATGTCCTGAGTCATTATTACTAAGAAAACCTAATAAGATATCTTGGCAGATATTTAAGGTGGAAGTTTGACAAATAACAGTTCTTTGGTTCTTACAATATAAAGCAGCCCTTTGTAAATGAGATCATATTTTTAAATTGTCCAGATATTTTGTTGGTTTCCTAGGAGACTGTGAATGAAAAGTTATGGTTGAAGTATGTTGGGTATTTAAACTCTGTTCTGTGCCTTAAATTCTGGTATTAGTCACTTATTAAAAAGTCACCAAACTTCAGAGTCGAGGAGTTCACTATCAAACTTGTACCATCATTCCAAGAACCCTACTGGATTTAAGTGTATTTAACAACTTTACAGATCTTCAGACTGTTACTGTGCTGTTGTCATCCTATGCGGCCATGTCCTACGTGGATCAAACATCTTTTTCTCTTGTGCTCCTGATGGCTAAGCTAAGCAGCTGGCTAGTGTTTGACAACGATTACAACTGCGCAAGAGGCAGCTCAACACCATTTTGATAGGTAACAAGCTGTAATGGGAATACTTGTCATGGATGAAATGAACCAAGTGTGGTGTTAAGAATGATACAATCAACCCAGGCACAAACTGATGATTTTCCAATGCATCATACATATTTACTGGTTGCTAGGCAACCAAATATCCCAACAGTGACACTGGGGAAAACTTCCATTGTTAAGCTAGGATTGGCCATTTTAGTAATTATAATAGTTCTGTGTGGGACGGTCTCTTAGTATCTTTTGGTCTGGGAAAAACCTTAAAAGACACTTACTCTAAAGACCAGGCTTGCATCTATTTGAGCAGCTGCTTCTGCAAGGTATGTCTATATACTTTCTCCTCATATTGGACAAAGATATGTCTCCTCACAGATCTCATACATTGGCCTTATTCTTTATGTTGAGCAAGTTTTTTCCTCTTCGACATGCCAACCCTGAGTATTTGGAGAGGGCTACCATGTCTTCTCTGAATATTTCTTTCTCCAGAACAAACATATCCAGTTCATTCATTTTCATTTTTTCTACATACATTTTGCTGTCCCATCCCAAGGGCACCATGACATTTCAAAGTGACAATAACTGGGATTGGTGGTGGTTGGTGAGTTGATAGTTAGTGACTTCTAAGCTAGTGCATTGCTGGACACCGTACATAAAATTGGCACAGGAATCAGAAGTCAATGGGTAGAGGGAAGGGTGCCTGATCTTTTTTCATCCTGACTTGGAAAATGGTATTGATGAGTTAAAACAGTTTTTGTGCCTCGTTTGAACATTGTAAGAAATGGAAACTTTCAGTAAAATCTTTGGGGAAACTGAATAGATTTTTGCAGCATAATAACAGTTTCAGACTATGTGATGAAATCCTATAAACTAGTGATTTCTAAATCTGGCTGTGTATCTGAATCACTGGGGAGTTTCTAAAAAGATAGATTACTAGTATCTGTACCCAGCCCTACTGATCAGGTGTCTTTGTAAATCTCTAAAGGAATAGTGTTTGGGAGCCATAGATATAAGGACTCTAACAGTCTTTCCTTTTAGCTAAATTCTACCTAGCCCAGAAAGTTCTCTGCCATGACATTTTTTTTTTTTTTTTACTTTCTATTGCAACTAACACATCTCCTCTTTTCTTAGAAAATCTCTTTGCTAGCAAATTGGTATCAAATAGTTTAGTATCTAATCATTAATTTTCCGTGGCTATTTTTCTCCTCTGTTAGTTTACAAAATCCCTAATGTAGCAGCCCATATAGCCTATGGCTGAGAGGAGTGAGAGTTATAAGAAATACCTGTAATGGAACACCTTGGTGAAAAGGGCATGGAGAGAGATTTTGTTCTAAAAAGCATGAGTGAGCTCGCGAGATGAGAGCAGTGGTGAATTGGCAGTGTCTACACCTGTGGTGTTGAGAGGCACGAGCTCAGCCTTATATTAGGCTGGAGGAGAGGTCAGTCTGTAAGCATGCGCATTCTGTCATGGGCATGCTTACTCTGACTCTGTCTCCTCTCCTGCCTGCAGAACGCCAGCACGGCATCTCTGCTGAAGATTACCAAGCTCTGCTAAAGACTAAGAGCTATCTGTTCTAAGAAGACCTTTACTCTCTTTAAGATTCTCTCTTTCTCTCTCTCCAGCTATAGTAGCTAGCCCTCAAGCACCTACGAGAAACTGCTCCTGAGCAAGGTCGCTTAGTGGTCCGTGTCCAGAACCTACCTAAGCTGGGCCCGAGACCTGGCCAGTCCTGGGCCCTGAAAAGTGGTGTAAGAAGCGGGATAGTGAACGCCACTGATAAATGGTGCTGTGAGCAGGATTCAGTGAACGTGGACTGAGAGGGAAATAAGCTTTAGCAAAATAAGAAAAAAAGAGAAATAGAAATGCTTAGAGGGGAAGGAAATATCTAAGAAAGACAGCCAACAGCAGGCCTTTCTCATTCGGTTTTTCCTCTTCTTTCCTGCGTTTTCTCTTTCCAAATTCTAACTACTACTTCTGTGGGGGGAAAAGCTGGTAAAATCCTTCAGCCTCTACTGTGAAGTGGCTGGAGAAAAAGAGAAAAAAGCCTCTAGACAAGAGGGAAAGAGAAAAGCTGGACCTAGGAGATAAGAATCTTTAGTAAACAAGCCTTTAGCCTTAGGGGTGAGAAAAGCCTTCGGTAAAACAGCAAAGAGAAAAGTCTGGGAACAGGTTGCAAGAGTTTACTAAGTTAGGGAAGAGAACTTCTAACTGCCTTCCCCTAATACCTTCGCCCAATGCCAGCAGGAAGTAGCTTTGGAGAGACCGACGCCCCGATTCCCTTTTTGGCAGTTAAGAGTTCTGTTTAAAAAGAAAAGAATTGAGGTAGATTGAGGCTGGTGAAGAAATAGTGGAAGTAAAGTTTCATAAAACAAGACCCCAGAGTAAAAAACAGCTATAGAGCTCCTGTCTCTTTAGGGCAGCCAAAGGTTCTAAGAATTGAAAGGGAAAGATTGTAAGACGTAAAAGGCCAAAGGAAAAAAACTAGTAGAGAAAAATCATGGCAAATGAGATGCAGCAGTTGAAATACATTTGCAACCTCAGATGAATCTTATAGTAGAAGCAGGTAAATGCTATATTGACATCTCAAACTGGGCAGCTGGAAGATCAGAGGGTAAATCCCCCAGTTAACATCAAATGCCATGAATGTGGGAAGCTAGGCCGTAAGAGAAAAGAGTTTAAAAGGGAAAAGAACGTTGAATGCTAAAAAAAAAAAAGAACAAAAAGCATGTCAACCTCCAGGTGTATGTCCCAAGTATAAAAAAAGCTTTCATTGGGCCAAACAAATGCCGTTAGCAACTTGATAGAAGATGGAACACCTTTATTGTAGGGAAATTATCAGTTGGGCCAGAATCGGGACCCACTGGTAAATGAAAGAAAAAAGTTTAACATTTTTATTTCAAACTATTCTCAGAAAAAAACAGTATAATTCAATTCTATGCCATGGGAGCACTCTGCCAGCTTGCTTAGACCTGTGATGCCTTAGTGTAAAATGGGAAATTAAACCAGACCAATGGATGACAATGGAGAATAATTAAATGTTTGTGGAATATTAGGTTATCCTGTGTGGTGAAGGGGTAACCGACCTCTCATCAGTGTCTATGCACTACAACCGGGTCCAGCTAAGGAGACTGGACACGGCCCAAAGGGGAAGTGTCACCAGGAAGCAAGTGAAGCCTTTGGAAGATTGAGAGGTGAGAACAAAGGGAGGGAAGAGTACAAGTTAAACCACCTCTGTGCTAGGGAACTCCATTTGAAAAAAAGTCTGGAATCAATTAGCAAAAATTTTGCTGGAAAAGCAGCTTGAAAGCAGGAAAAACTCTATCAAGGAATTGTGAAGGGTGGTACTTTTTGGACCACCAGTAACAGTTCCTCTCATGGAAGCAAGTGTGGAACCATTAATCCATGAGTAACAGTCTTTTGCGATCTGTGAAGGGTGGATTTCAGTACCTCGAGTAGCAAAACCTTTGGAATAGCAAGAGAAAAATCCT
>NW_003852429.1:6866172-6875499 GCF_000181295.1 Otolemur garnettii | reverse complement strand
CAAGTGTGGAACCATTAATCCATGAGTAACAGTCTTTTGCGATCTGTGAAGGGTGGATTTCAGTACCTCGAGTAGCAAAACCTTTGGAATAGCAAGAGAAAAATCCTTGCTTGCAAAGATTGCAAGGAAAGCGTTATTTTTTGTTCCTCTGTTAAGTAAATATCAAAGGAAAGTCCCTACAGTTAAATGATAAATTCTATCAGGAAAGATTTCAGTTTTCTCCATTTAAAAAGACCTTTAAGGGAATTAACATCACAATCATTCTCCTCTAGCAGTGGCTAATAGTTTACATCTGTATTGGGCTTCCTCACTTAAAGAGCCCATACCTGGAATTCTGAACTCTGATAATTACCATCTTTTGCCTAGAAAGAAAAGGTCTGGATAACAGGAAGAACCGCCCTTACCACATTAAAAGTTATTTTGTTTGTATATAAAAAGGGGGGGGGAATGTAGCAGCCCACATAGTCTATGGCTAGGAGGAGTGAGAGTTATAGGAAATACCTGTCATGGAACACCTTGGTGAAAAGGGCATGGAGAGAGATTTGTTTCTAACAAGCATGAGTGAGCTTGCGAGATGAGAGCATTGGTGAATTGGCAGTGTCTACACCTGTGGTGTTGAGAAGCACGAGCTCAGCCTTATATTAGGCTGGCAGAGAAGGCAGTCGGGCGCCTGCGCTTACTCTCACTCCTCTCCTGCCTGCAGAACGCCAGCACGGTGTCTCTGCTGAAGATTACCAAGCTCTGCTAAAGACTTAAGAGCTATCTGTTCTAAGAAGATCTTTACTCTCTCTAAGATACTCTGTCTCTCTCTCTCTCCAGCTAAAGTAGCTAGCCCTCAAGCACCTATGAGAAACTGTTCCTGAGCAAGGTAGCTTAGTGGTCTGCGTCCAGAACCTACCTAAGCTGGGCCCAAGACCTGGCCAGTCCTGGGCCCTGACCCCCTAAGAACAAGAACTGAGTGTTGTTACATTTCCAAGCATCTCAAGGAATATGGCACAATACTGAACACAGAGTCATTCATTAATTGGGGAGAAGTTTTGAAGGCAGTGCGAGAAAAAAGAGAAGGCAGGTATGGGAGCTTAGCTGGAAATATTTAAGATTAGGGATTAGAGAAGGCTTTTTCTTTTGAAAGAAGCTTCTTTCACATTGCACTGGCAGCCTACTGCCATATGGAAGTGACAGAATCGATTCAGGTAACTTTGTCTCTTTTCCCATAGAACCTGGACAGTAATCTACAAGACAAACTTACATAACTATGGACATTGGGTCTGTTAGTTTTGATGAGTCTAGCCCATCTGAAACACCAAAGGTAAATGAATTCTCCCTCTCTGGGCACAATTCTATTACCTAACATAGTGAGGGAAATGACCTAGATAAAAGTTCCAAAATAAAGATGCAGAAGTTCCTTAGGCAATTACAGACTTGTTCAAAAAAAGATATGTCTCAGAGAACCATAACATTTCAAGATTAATTCAAATTAAAAATCAAATTCAAACAAATGGTGCTTCCATGAGGTGGAAAAAGATATAATAGTGTTGAAAACAAAAGAATGGAACAAGATCTACAGGGAAGCAGGAAGAAAAAAGGCAGGTGTGATACACTTATGGCAAAGTATGAATTGTACAGCAAAGGTCAATTGCATACTGATCATAGTGATGCGGGGTAGAACCGAGACTAGGCAGAGACCCGGGAAACGCTAAGCAGGGAACAACAGTATCAACTCTAAAAAGTTGTCAGAAACACATGAGCAATACTAAAAATTTTTGCATTGCCGTAACCCTCTGCCAGGAGAGGGTTTTGTTCTCAAGGAGAAGAAAAATAATCACAGACACCAAGCCCTTGAATTATTGAAAGTTTGAATAGATATCTACACATTGATATAACCTTATACCTAAAGAAGAGAAAAGGCTGCTTCTCAAGTATCTTGTACCATGAATAAACACTGATCACAATGTGGACCAAAATTTTAGTGTATTTCTAAAATGAAAATGGCACAAGTTCATCGTCTTAATGATAAACTATTTCTACAAACTACCAGTAGAATTTCTAAGGGAAAAACAAATTACTTAGATATTTTAGACGTAGCTGCATAAATAACTGGATTAAGCAAACTAAAAATAACAAATGTGAGATTATTGAACAAAAGTGTATAGGACACAGCCAAAGATGGTTAAGTAGTTGATTTACAGCCCTAAATAAAGAAAAAGAATAATGAGAATAAAACTAAATCATCTGCTCAGAATTTGGGGGGGGTGGAGACAAAATAAATTAAGGGAAGCTGGAGAAAAATAAACATAGAAGTAAAAAAAAAAAAAGAAATGTAATAGAGAAAATAAATTTACCTTTTGTAGACTTGGTAGCTAAGACCAACAACAGGGTCTTCAGATAAGATATTTAATAATAGAAGATTGATTTACAACAGTAAAATAAGTTATTTTGAGTGGTAAAATTGGAAAGCTTAGTGAAATACTTCTCTGAGAAAGATATAGATCATGATCAACTTAATGAGAAGAAAACCAACAGAAAAATAAAGGAGAAAAGAACTGGAGTTACTTGATGGAGATTTTAGAAATTTGGGGAGGACCTGGGGCTCTCTGAGAGAGGCATTTGGATACTGGCAGCAGTTTCTACAATATCGTTTAAAAAGCGGGTTTAAATTCCATGTAAGAATAAGCTAGGATTTCATTTAGGATTGAAACTGGAAATAAAAAATAATTACAGAAAACAAACGATGAAATAGAACTTCCTTCTTAAAATGTGTAAGAAAGAGCTAATGAGTTTGGACCCAACATCAAGACTAATCAAGGGAAAACCATAAATCACAGGAGCTTCAGTTATACCAGATATGTGGAGAGGGATTTCTCACTCAGCAGGCCTGTTTAAGTCTGCTCAGATCACAAACCAGGTTCTCCAGTGAGCTCTGCTTTACAACAGGGTCTTGAGATAAAATATTTAATGATAGAAGATTGATTGACCGGGTAAGAATAAAATGACCGAAGGGCAGGTAGGGCCGGGAGAGATGCCCCTGTCAGAGGAACGGGAGGTTCCCTCTTTAAGAAACCAGCACGGATGCGGCCAAGGGAAAGAACAAATAGAGGCAGCGTGCATATTAAGTGATCCTTTTAATAGCCTGTCACAACGCACCCCCTTTTCTCCTAATTCTACCTCAAAATACATTTTCAATCTGCACTTGTCTCTCTATCTCTGCCGCCGCCACCCAGCCGGCGAGCCAGGTGCATTACCAGGGATGTGAACAGATCTCTGGGCCTTGCCCGCTCCTGCCACTCCTTCCCCGGGCGGACCGGCCTTCCCCTGAGACGAGTCAGAGCGTGTCATCTCCGTCTCAAGTCTCAGCGCTGAGTGGAACATTCAAACTCCCACGCAGTTTTCTCTTCACCATGTCAGGCCTCTTGTTTCCAGGAATTGGCAAAGCACTTTCATCTCCCAGCTTAGAGCTTTTCCCCTGCGCCTGGGAAGCTGTTCTCTGTCCTCACACGTCTCCTCCTCCTCGGGTCTCGGCGCAGAGAGAACTGGGTGGAGAACGCATCCCGGACCGCCCTTTCTGTACAAGTCTCCCCAGTCCCATTGTTTTCCATCAGAGCACTTTGTTAATTTCCTTTCTAGCACTTGTCACAGTTAGCGAACAACTTTTTGGTGGGAAGAGCGGGGCTGTTTCTACCGATTTGTTTTGGTCACTCCCGTTAGGATGAAAGCCTAATGAGATGGAGGAACGTGTCTTATTTTTACAACACGCTGTATTTCCAGGGCCAGGCCCACGGCCTGCCATACTGTGGATACTCAAGACTTAGCGAATAAATAGCACTTTTCATGAACTGTAAATATTTTATTAGTTTGTTTGCTTTTAAATAAACTTGGTGAAAAGAAAAAGGTTGTTTAAGAGTAACCTGAGGCACAATAAAATTTTAAAGCATTTATTTGAGCAAACAGTGACTCACAAATTGGGCGGTGCCAAACCAGACTGACTCAAGAAAGCTCTACTGACGGAACACAAGGGGTGGCTTTGATAGGGTGAACGCCGCAGGAAAGCAAAGAAAAGATCGGATGGGTTGCATTCCTACCGCTGCCTTATTTGGTCTATCCTGTTGGAAAGTTGTATAATTACAAGTTTGTTGGTTGCTTCTGATTGGTTGAGCTTAAGTTCTGTTCCTTAATATGGGCTTTTACAAGAAATAGCTCAAGTTAAGTTCTGCTTATGTTTGCAAATCAAACAAGACCGAGGTCACATATGAGGCCTAACTGGCTTGGTCAGCTCAGGTTTTTGGGCCTGGTCTCTATTAGAGTCGAAGTTAATACCTGGTTGGGAATGTCAGCTGCTAGGTTGATTTATAAGTTCCACGACACTTGTTTAGGGACCAAACTAAGTGCTTGGCACTTAGTAGTGACTCAATAATGCTATTAAAAGTCCCCTGCCTGTTAGAATCCTTCATTAAGAATCCCATTATCCCAATATTTTTCAGATATCCCAGCTCCTGTTAGCAACTGAACATTAGCGGGCATGGAAGGGAGGCTATGTGAATTAAAGGCCTCACGTGAGGGCTCTACTGATTAATTTTAGATCCTAAGCATCTGGGTCAGTGCTTAGCTTTATGGCAGGTATGGAAATGATCTTTTTAGTGTCATTATTAATGTTTTAACTAAGGGCTGGGAACACTTGAACTATTCCTCTGAATGAGATTGGAGATGTAGATCAGATGAGGGTTTTTTAAAAAGCCTATATTTACTGTATTCTACTTTTCAACAAATAAGTTTTTATATTAAGCTTGATTACTAATGTACCCACATCACTTACTCTGTCAAAAATCAGACACAATGTATTTTTGTAAGAATAAAAAAATGCTCTGCCAAGACTATAGTTGTCTAAGTGAAATCTAAACAATCCTAAAGTTGAGTCCAGCCATTTTGTTTCAGTTTAACTAGGTTAAGGCCTCCTAGTCATTTTCTTTTTCTCCTTCCCCTGGCCATACCTCATCATCTACAGGGCTTAATATTCAGCGTGAGTGCACAGCCTCAGTCAGAAGAAAGAAAATGGTCTCATCAGTCAAATCCCCAAAACCTGGTTAGTCAGGCAGGATGGCTTAGGGAAGTTTGATCACAAATAAATATGTCAATATCCACTCGTTCCCTGAATCCCCAAGGTCAGTGCCCAGGGGAGGATTTGTCCTCAGAGTATCAGTTTTATTCTTCTTGGCCATGACTGTGCTGAGAAAGAGTATAATCTTTGGGCCAGAGGAAATTGAAGCAAACCAAGTGGAAAGACTATGCTATTTGGCGTTAGCAGGGTCAGTTCACAGGGAAATTGTGAAAACAGGTGAAGTTCATCACTGGTCTCGCTCCTGCAGAGCAGGTCTCCCGGCCGCAGGGGTGTGTTTCCCTGCTGTGGTTTGGTGTTTGGCATTGTCCCTCGGCTTCTCTCGGCTTCTTGGGGCCTTGGTCCTGCACACTGAAACAAAAGCATTCTAGGTCTCAAAGTCTCTGGTGAGGCTCTTCCCTCACTGGCCCCCAAGTGGGAATTAGCTTATTTGATAAATCAAACTGTCCTCATTTGCTAACAGAAAAAGGCTTGAGGAACTTGGGAGGTATTCTCAGGTAATCTGTGGATTTAACAGTGACTTTGCTTATGACAAAACTCTTCTGGTGACTCCACGACTTAAAGGATGAGTCTGCTGGTGTGGGTTTCAGTCCAAGGAGTATCCATAGGCAGGTCCCTGTCTTTGAATTTTAGGGAACAATAATCACTAAGGAGAAGAGTGAGAAACTGACATAGAGTGGCCTATTTTTCCTCTGCCAAACAAGGGCACTAAGGAACAAGGACAACAAAACTCATCTATTAGGATAACCATTTTATAAAAGAAAGAAACATGACGCTAATCAGAAAAATAAGGAAGTCTTAGAATAAAAGCAACCTTTAGATAAAAAAATTACAGTGAGAGGGGTAGAATGTCACTTCTAGTGCTCTGTCACTGGAGATGACTACAGTTTACAACAATGCATCACATAGTTACAAATAGCTAGAAGGTTATTGAATGTTCCCAATGCAAAGAAACTGTAAGTGTTATAATATTTGAGATGATAGATACACTAATTACCCCATCTGATCACTATATCTTATGTGTATTGAAACATGCCTATGCACCCCTAAATACATACAATTATTGTACATCAATTAAAAAATACTTTACATTGAATGAATTTATCTTCATGAGGAAAGCATATTTCAGCATCTTTATTTTATAATATACTAGTGAAAACTTTATCAAATATCAGCATTAGTCCAGGGCCACATTTTGAGCCCCATAAGCCACTCCATGGATTTTAATAGCGCTTAGCTGACACTTGTGAACAAGTCTTCATGTGACCTGCCTGTTAGGACAACTATAAATGTGAACATGGCCCATAAACACCTTTTGAATTGTAAACCAGAGTCCTCCCTATTTATACAAAACCCTTAACGCTGGTGTTTTTATGTTTATAAATTATTAGAAGTTACATATAAAAGTTTAGAAGACAAAGGCAATATTTATCCACTTACAAATATGATTGTGTATCCAACAGCTGCCACGTACAGGGATACAGCAGTGAGATCTCTGACTTACAGTTTTACATTCCAGTGAGGGAGATAGATAGTGCAGAGACAGGTAGTTAGATAATATCACTTTAAGACAATTCTGGGGCCAGGTGTGGTGGTGCACACCTGTAATCCTAGCAGTTCAGGAGGCTAAGGTGTGAGGATTGCTTGAGGTCAGGCATATCAGACCAGCCTGGACAACATAACAAGACCCTAGCTCTACAGAAAATGAAAAAAGTAGTCAATTATGGTGGCACATGTCTATAGTCCTAGTTACTCAAGAGGCTGAGGCAGGAGGATGGCTTGAGCCCAGAAGTTCAAGGCTGCAGTGAGCTATGATGATGCCACTGCACTCCAGCCTAGGCAATAACAAGAGCTTATGTAAAAAATAAGTAAATAGATAAAAATATATCTTGGTGCTGTTTTCATGGATAGATATGTGACATTTAACAAAGACCAGACTAACACAAAGCACTGAGGCTTGCAGTTACCTGGGGCAGGAGCATTCCAGGTAGAGGGAACAGCCAGTGCAAGGGCCCCAGATAGTAAACAGGCCAGTGTGACTGGAGCATGGGGTGGTGGGAAGTGGCTGATCTATGAAATGTAGCAGGTGCCAGATCATGTAGGGCCTTAAGGGACTTTCAATTTTATAAATGGAAACTACTGAAAAGTTTTGAGCAACAGACTGGCATGCTATGACACAATGGTCACTGTGTCTGCAAACCCAGGGGATGGCACACTGAGGACTGCTGGAGGCTACTATGAAGTCCATAGGAGAGATGGTGGTAGTTTGGGTCAGGGTGGTTGTCAGAGAAGTGATGAGAAGTTTAGGATATATTTTGAAGACAGAGTAGGACTTATAATGGTTTGGTTATGGCAGTAATGATAAGAGAAGCACCAGGCTGAGTCTTAAGGGGTTGATCCAATCAATTGAATGAATGCTACCGTCTACTGAGAATGGGTCCCCTGAGAGCAGCAGTTTTAATGGGGAAATTAAGAAGTTGGTTAGTGGGATTATTAAACTTGAGATGCACCTAAATATCCAGGCAGTGATGTCAAATGGGCAATTAAATACATGATTCTAGGGTTCAGGGAAGAATTCGGGGATAAGATAGGTCTTAAGCCGTGTTCATCATGTAGGAAATGTCTGTGATCATTGGATTGAGTGTCAAGTTTGTAGATGGTGTAGCGAGGTGGGCACAATCTTTTTTATTTTCTGCCACACATTGGAAGAAAAAGAGTTGTCTTGGGCCGCACATTAAATACACAAACACTAACAAGAGCTGATGAGCCAAAGGAGAAAAAGATCCATGCATGCTTTTCACGATATCACATAAGCAAAACAGGTCTCAAATAATCTGTATGCAGCCCCTGGACTGTAGATTGGACACTTGTGGTAGCAGATTCAAAGGCTTTAAAGCAAGAACATGCTTGGTGATAAGAGGAAGATGTTTACCGGAGGTGTGGAGATGTAAGGAAATGTGGAGAAGATGCTGAGCCTAAAGAGACATTAGCATTTAGAAGTCAGGACAGGAGGAAGATTCAGAGAGACAGAGAAGGAGTGGCCAGGGGAGGAAGGGGAAAACCAGATGAGAGTGAATCACCAGAGTAGCGTGAGTAATATCTTTCAAGGAGGATTAAGAACAGTTTAGAAATTCACTGTGCTCTCAATAATCCCTACTGGTGGAAGAGGCGGTGTATGCTGTAA
Organism: Otolemur garnettii; assembly: GCF_000181295.1. Lineage (NCBI taxonomy): Eukaryota > Metazoa > Chordata > Mammalia > Primates > Galagidae > Otolemur > Otolemur garnettii. The sequence goes on along the minus strand of NW_003852429.1, from coordinate 6,867,205 downwards.
GATTCCTAGTGGTTAGCACCACCTGATCAGAATTTGTTTATTTCATAGATTAAATATGGCAGTCTGCTGGCGGAATCCAGTAGCTATCTTTGGTTTGGAGTCCCTAAGGTTTAAAAATACTTCAATTAGTTGTGAAGATTCAGAAATTGGGAAACTTCATATCAAAATTTAAATCCCTGACTCACACCTGTAATCCCAGCACTCTGGGAGGCTGAGGCAGGAGGATCCCTTGAGCTCAGGAGTTCAAGACCAGCCTGAACGAGAGCAAGACTCTGTCTCTACAAAAAATAGAAAAATTAGCTGGGTATTGTGGTGGGCACCTATAGCACTCTTGGGAAGCTGAGGCAGGAGGATCTTTTGAGCCCAGGAGTTTGAGGTTGCTGTGTGCTATGATGCCAGGGCACTCTAGTGAGACTCTATCTAAAACAAACAAACAAAATCACCTAGATTATCACAAAGACAGCAACATCTGTCATCACTGAGTGGCCCCTGCCATCAGTTATGTGCTTTCCACTGAATTTTCTGCAGTCTATAGCAATCCCTAAGTCTCCCCAACACCAATAGCCAAGTTAACTCATTCATATGGCCTTGCTAGTTCTTTTTTAGTTTTCACCTTTTTGCTTGTTTAAAGAGGGAGTGGATGAATGGAATGAATGAACTAAGGAATATTTACTAGTGAGGCACTGAAAGCCCAGAGAGAGGAAAGGATATAAGGTTACACGCAGCAAAGGCAGGGTCAGATAAGGATTCCCAGGGCAGGGTCTTTCCTTTAAAATCTTTGCTTTCTATTCTGCCATTGTCCTTTTTAAAAAGTCCTAAGATAAAAACAAAAGTTTGAATGGAAGAAAATGGGTACTGACAAAATGCTAGAGTAAACAATTCCTCTAACGTGATAAATATTTCTTTCTCCTTAAGCCTTAATGAGAAATACACACACAGACTAACAAAAGTTAGCAACTGCCCAAGGCGAAGGGAATAATTTGTGTAAACAAATGTAATTATTTAAAGAATGTAATTAAAGTTCAAATTGATA
>NW_003852429.1:6817704-6865991 GCF_000181295.1 Otolemur garnettii | reverse complement strand
ACTTGAACTAGACCTGATGTTCTCTAGGTTGATATATTATTATGGGTTGGACTGTATGCCTCAAACCATATGTTGAAATCCTACCCTCCACCCCCGTTCCTCAGAATGTGACTTTATTTGGAAATACGGTAGTTGTAGGGATAATTTGTTAAGTTAAGATGAGGTCATACCAGATAAGGTGGGATCTCGAGTTTAATATAACTCATGTCCTTATGAGAAGGAGAAATTTGGATACAGACTCAGAGTGCAGGTGACATGAAGAGCAATACACTGAAAGATGGCCTTCTGAAGAGGGAGGCAGTGATTGGAGCAGCGCTGCCACAGCCAAGGCACACACGGGGCAGCCTGAAGGTGGAAGAGGCAAGGAAGGATCCCCCGACCCTGGCTCTCATGGAGAGAGTCGAGGGAGCATGACCTTCTCAACACCTTGATTTTTGGACTTCGAAGCTCCAGATCTGAGAGAGAATACATTCCTGTTGTTATAAGCCGCACAGTTTGCAGTACTTTGTTACGACAGCCCTAGGCAAACAAATACAGATAGTATCTTATCTAAGTTTTAATTTTAAACTGGGCAAGAATGTGGGAATCTGGCAAAGTGGCATTGCCCATGGCATGTATGTGCTGTCCCTGAGTAAGACATATAAGTGGACGCTTGATCCCCTGAAAATCCTTGTTCCCTTGCTCCCTCAAGGCCTTGAAATTGATTCCACCTGCCTGTAGATGGGGAATGATGGATCTTCTCTTGTCTTGAAAGCTAAATGTCTCTGCTGCTTTAGCAGAAAATATCCTGACTATTAGGAAGAATTTGTGCTACCCTTGGCCAAATTTGTGAAATAACCACAAAGAATCTGTGATGATCCTTTAGCCTTCTTGTGCCCGCTTTAATGTTTCAGATCTCCTTAGATGAGGGTTTCTTAACTGGCAATCTACAGATAGCTTTTAGAAGCAAGTATGAAACACTGGAGTTGCAAGATTGTTTGCTATAGTCTATGAATATGGACCCTTTTCTCGGTAAAGGTTTTTAGTTTTGATTAATTCTTAAACACATTATACTTCCCTACAACCTGAACTTTTAAAAAAAGAAAAAAGACTAAGAGTCTTGGCCATGGGGATCAGCTTTTGTGCCCAAGGAACAAGGCATTGTGTGGGAGAGGGAGGTGATGGCTTGTAATGGTGGTAGGCGGAAGAGAGGATTTAGTGAACTAGAGGTTATAATGGGGCATTCCAATGGGGAGGGATGGTCAATAGATAGTTGGAGCCACGGAGGTGGCGAGAAAGGACACACACCAGATTCAGGACTCATTGCCACAGAGAAGGGAGCTAAATACAGGAACACAGCTCAGCTTTCAGGGCGGATGACTGAACCTGAAAGAGGCAAGACCAATCCTGAGTCTTAGAGAGATGCTCAGTTAGGGAGAAAGGAGAGGCGGGGGTGGCATGAGAGGTGGAACAGGCAGGGAGGTGAGAGTAGGAAAAGAACTCGGTAGGGGGACACCACTGGGTGTTCTTGGATGACCACGCCTGCTAAATGAAAAAGAGATGTTGAGGAAAATGCTGAACGTCATGTAAAGAATCTGGGGGGTCTAGCAGCCACTGATCATCAGTAAGTCCATTTTAAAAGGACGAGGGGAGTTCTTCGATAATTTCTGCATTGGGGGGGGGGTTTACTGCATTTCTGCTATGAGTCGTGATAGGTGCTGGGGCACAAAAATAAGACACAGTCCTGTCTTTCCGAAGCTCTTTGGCTTGTACACTGGGATACAAACTTCCAGCAGTAAACTGGGACATGGACATCTGAGTAGTGTCCAGGGAGGGCACACAGGGGGAGCAGCTGATTCACCCAACAGGGCAGAAGCCTAATGTCAGAGAAGTGGACTTGCTATGACAAGGCACACTGGATGGGTCCGAGAACCCTGAAACCTTTCCTGCACTCTCTTACCTGAAGTCAGGGACTTAACACAGTGTAAAGCTCACTGGCATGTCTCAGAGTCTCATGGGCACACACACACATATACACACCAACACCTTGGGGGAAAACCATTTTTGTTAGAGATGCAGTAAGTGATAGTACAGTGTTTGTGCACAGATGCAAACAAAAATAAATGCAACGTGGGCCCTACTTTCTCTTGCAGTTTCTCTCTTTTTAAAATATTTAAATGTCTGGTACCTAAACAGGTTTGTTGCTGGGGCTTCTATTTTAGGTTTTTTGTTTTGCATTTTAATAAGCTAATCACAACAGAGTTATTAGAAGGAATAGATAATGCATGAAAAGGGCCCGGCATTTAGAGGACCTATCTGGCTACAGTGATTTACTACTGCTAAGACAAAATTTGAGATTATATTTGCAAATCAGGCAAAAATTAGGCCTATAATTTAGAATACATTCAAGCAATTTCTACAAAGGATTAGCCTCTATTTAAAGAGCTCAGTAGCAATTCAGGAACATGAACTTAAAATCAAGGCCAATTACCTGTTTTGATATCTTTTTTTGATATGTTTAAGAAACCGTCCAAAATGATCACACATTTACTGCTTTTAATTGGGAAACTGTCACCCCTAAATACTAAGACCAAATTTTATTTGCTATTAGCTAACTTATAGTGAGCATCTCATTGGTAAATGAGCAATATCTACTTTTTGATGTCCTTGAAATTTAGAAAGAATGGGAGAGTAGGAAAAAAGTAGTTTCCACCTCACATGCAGCTTGAATTACCCTGCAGAGAAAATCGGATGATTGACTTGTCGATTTGTTGTCAGCGTGGCCCTATACTCCTGGTCACATCTAGGTCTCTAAGTTCCTACAGGGAGCTCCCTGATACCTACTGGGTTATTGACAACAGGGCCACAGCACATGGTTGCACAGGTTGTGCACTGCACAACTCCAGGGTGTATTGGTCTCATAGACTACAATGAGAATGCAATGCATCCCCAAACAACCCTGGGCAGCAGCCCTGTCTGAGAGGATTGATACTGTCCTGATGACCATGCTGAATATGCCACTCAACAAATATTGAGTATCTGTTATGTGTGAGACATTGTTCTAAGCTCTGGAAATACAATAGTGATCACAACAGATATCCACATGGAGCATGCGCTCTGGGATGATAAACAAGTACACCAATAAGTACCTAGTATATCTGACGCTGGAGTCGGGGAGAATAGTAAAGCAAAGTGAGGGGGAAATGAGATCCCAGCAGTGGCAGAATTTCCATTTGAAATAAGTTTGGCAGAAAGGCTTCGCTGGTAAGCTGGCGTTTCTGTTCAGAAGCCTGAAGGAAAGGAGGAAACAAGCTGTTCACTCCACCCAGCAAGAGTGCTCCAAGCAGAGCACAGAGGGAGTGCGGCCACCCTGAGGAAGGGCGGCTTGGCGTCTTCCAGGACTACAAAGCTTCAGGGTAGATGGGAAACCCCTGAAAGGTCTGCAACAGAGGAGAAGCATCATCTAATTTAGGTGTTAAAAGAATCCCAAAGTCTCTGAACCAATGTTTATTATAAAAGGTTATGTCTACATTTCTAAAAGTTGTCTCAATGATTTTTCCCAAATACTCTAAGTTTTTTTTAACCCAAATGAGCAATATGATTTTAAAAATTATTTCCATGTTTAAAGCTGTTTGAATATATACTTGATGAAAGTGGTAAATATTGAAACCTTTAGGCTCAGTAAACAGTAAAGGTAATTCATGTATTCCTTTCCCGGTGTTTCTATTTGCCAAGTAGTCCAGATTCATTCCTACCAATGGCAACAGAAAGAATCTGAAAAGACAAATCTCAAACCGCTTAACTGTGAGGAAAATGTTTTGAGGATCACAGAGAGTTAACTTGGTCAAGGCCTTTTTGCTGCAGGGAGTTGATTGCTCTCGAAACAATTTGCGTTTTATCACGTTAACCTAACCGGTGGAACACACTGTTCTGGAATGTAACCTGGCCTTCCGGAAAATACTTAAACACAGTCTATTGTTCATTATAATACTGGAAGCTCAAAAAAAAAAAAAAAATCTCAGCTGCTTGGATGGTCTGTGTTTCACAGAAAATGCAACAAGATTGTAAATAATGCACAAATGTCACCGAAAGAACTCTATTTTCTAAAATATTTTTTACAAATGCATTTATATATATATAGTTCTCTTTCCAAAGACGTCAGCAAAGCTCTTTACCAATTTGTTTCAGTACATACTTATGGAAGCTTTATGCTTATCTACGAATAATGTAGGATAAGAACAAAAAAGACTTACACGGACTGGTCTCCAAACTGATAAGCCAACACAAAGTCCTTGCACAGTTATGTATATAAATAAGATATATAAATACATATATACATAAAGATCTAAATAAATAAGATATATAAATACATATATACATTACAAGAAAACATCTTAAGGATAAAAATAATGTCTGCCTCAAATCTCATTTCTTTTCTCATGACTAATTCACATGGCTGAGTTACTATCATTCACATTGTTGATTCTTAAGAGTTGGGACACATTAAGAAGTGGACACTTCTTTCCTTTAAGCTTGTCATCAAAATGACATGCTATGATAGTTTATAAAGAAGGGAAAGAAACCAACATTGCCAGTTCCTACTGTGTTCATGCGGGATACCTTCAGCCAGGTTAACTTGAAGTTATAAAGTAGGAATTAGGATGCCAATATTATGAAAGGGGAAATTGAAATCAAGGAGGTAAAATAACAGGTCCAAATGCCACAGCAGCCAGGATTCTTCCCAGCTCTCAGCCGTCCGACTCACAGGCTCCTGCTTCTTTTCTCCACTGTAGGTTGGTTCCACTGACAGCACTGTCTTTCTTAAATATATTAAGTAAAATAGCTTCTTAAGTATCATCACCACTACTTTTCTTTTTAGCTGCTATATTTTGAGCATTTTTCTAATTTGTCAGTCCTATCGTCAGAGTTTGCAATCCTTACAACAATTTTGCAAGGTGAATCTGCCAGCGCGGTGGTGCCAGGGACTGTGCGTCCTTTAGCCCATTTCACTGGTACGTGGCCTCATGTTACTGATGAGGAGGCAAATCCAACACAGGGGATTGTAAATAATCCATCCAAGCCTGGGAAGTAGTTGAGCAGGTATGTAGACTGGAGTCTGGATCACTCCTGTGCCAGTGGGCTCTTTTCACATTCTTTTTAGTTGGACAACTTTAAAAATACAGAACCTCTGTAAATTGATCGTAACAAATTGGGCAATATGTAGAAGTGGTCAACATAAGGAATTAGTCATACTGTACTGATATGCACACGTGGTACCTGTCTGGACTATGCAAATTAGGTCAACTTAAGGAGGTGGTCAGCTATGGAGGTCTTACTGTATGTGACCCTGCACTCAAACTGAATAATCTGAAATTTTACAGTTCTATAAGTGGATTGATAACTTGAGACTCTTTATAACTATTCTTTAACACCCCAAGAAGTTTCTATTAGACTCTTCTGAAAATCATTTTTAAGTGCCTTTTAACTTGGTGTCCAGCATTCTCATGGCTTCATTCATGTTTCTATGGTAAATGTTCCTTATCCTTTATCCTATGGGTTGGACTCCTCCAAGACCTGCAGTCCTAGTGTGTCCACAGTGAAATAATGAGTCGTACAGAATAATGAGCAGGCAGAAGTTGTTTCCCTGTTGATGTTCAGGAAATACTTGGCCTTAACAGGTTGGGAATATTTTCCCCATATTTACCTAACTAATTTAAAGATTATAAAAGTTTAAGAAACTTGCAAAAAATGGTGATATTTAATATTCAATATCCAACCAGGGAAGGCTTGGATTAATAAAAATGAAGGAGTGGGGAGTGACCTGGAAAATTAATTTCTCATCTCTGACCTGTTTTTCTAACTTGAAGCTCTTCTGATCTAGTTTTCAATCCACACTGCTTTTTATAGTAAATGTTTCTAAGATGATAATCATAGAGGCAAATACAGAATTGGTTTACTTTTTTTTTTGGCTGGGGCTGGGTTTGAACCCACCACCTCTGGCATATGGGGCTAGCGCCCTACCCTTTTGAGCCACAGGCACCGCCCTGAATTGGTTTACTTTTTGGACTAAAGACAAAATAAATACTAATGTAGAAATGTACTGCTATTTTTTTTTTATGAATTGTGATTTCTCTGTCCATTTCCATCTTAGGCAACATGATTCATATTTTAAAGTTAAAATGGAGTCTAATAAACATTTTATGATGATAATCACAGAGGCAAAAAAATAGGGGTAGCTATTGATGTAGATAACAGGTCTAATTTTTCAAAATTTTACTCTTGAATGACTTTTGTTGTGCTAGAAATGTATTTTTCTGCTTTGAGTGTATTGACACATTTTCCCTTTAAGAAATACTTAAATATAGTTTGAAGTCTTATATCTACAAGAGTGATGAATTTTGACTTAAGAGTCTTAGAAGACACATTTTTTTACTTAAGATGAAATTCTCTCAAAGGACATATCCATTCCCTCTGACACTTAAGCATAGGATAAGGTAACTATTTTATAAACTCACAGCCCTATAATTTCTCAAATTATATATCAAGAGCATTGATAGACAATTTTGTTAACTGTAAATACACTGAAGTCTTGCAGAGATGTAAATATTAAGCTCTTTTTATGCTCATTATTACTTATTTGTCACTATTGAAAACTAGATTATGACTACAAGACTGCCCTGGACAATCTGGGATTTATAACATCAAATATTTGGGATAAAACTAGATTGTTTATCAAAGCTCAATTTACAATCACCAAAATGTGGAAATGACCTAAATGCCCACTAACCCAGGAACGGTTTAACAAACTGTGGTATTTGTATACTATGGAATACTATTAAGCCACAAAAAAGATGAGAACTTTACATCATTTGTATTAACCTTGATAATACAAATGAGTATGTGAGTTTGAACACATTCTTCTCAGTAAAGTACCATAAGAATGGAGAAGCAAGAATCCAATGTACTCAATACCAATATGAAGCCAGTAGATGATCTAATTCACACCCACATAAGAGAAAAATTCAAATCAATTCAAGGTGGGGGGTGGGGGAACCAGGGAGCAGGCAGAGGGGAGGGAGGAGGGGGACGGGCATGTTCCCACTTAATGGGCACAATATCAGGGTGTATGGCACACCTCTTGGGGATCGGACATTATAAGAGGGACTCTACCTAACAAATATAAACATTGTAACCTAATTCTTTGTACCCTCAAATTAACCTGAAACAATAAAAAAAAAAAAATTGACAGTGAATCTAAAGAAAAAATTTTAGGCTAACCCCCCTGCCAAAGCATTATGGATTGAATTATCCCACTTAATAGATACTTCATTAAATTCCCTTATTTCTTCAAGTCCAAACTCTAATCAACTCAGTACACAGCTCAGGTGCCATGGCCTCCAAAAATATCATTTTCTCTCTCTGTTCCTCCCCCAAGGCACTGTCTCTTTCTTCCTGGATTATAGTTATTTGTTGATGTGCTGTATTTTCCTGGCCACAAAGTAAGCTCTTCATGTGTGCTTCTGAATCACATCCATTTCTTTTGTTATAGAACTCACATGAAATAGGTTCTTGAGGACCAAGTATTGAATGTGTACTTAATAATTTCTGTTAGCCATGACAAATTTACAAAAGAGGTATTTGGGGAAGCAGTTGGTCAAGAAAGAAAGCCATAAGAGCAGAAAATTCCCCAAGAAGTAAGTCCGGATAACTGGCACATAAAAGTGACACATTCAATTTCTTCACCTTTACATAACCTCTCAAAGATCAAATGTTAATAAAATATTTATCTTCAGTTGTCACAAGCCAGACTTTGATTTAAAACTCGTGGGTACATGAATGTCATCCCAGACCAGAAATACATCATCATGTATTTTTAATTTAAACATGGATATGTAAAAAATTTATATATGCCTGGTAGGAAAAAAATTTGAGGGGAAGTCTTTCAACAGTCACCACAAACAAGAAAACAGAACCTAAAAGTGATTTTTAAACTTCGGGTCAAAGAGCAATGGCAAGCTTTCCGTCTGAAAGTCCAAAGCGGCATTGGAATGACACATAAAACGCATTCTCTTACCTTTAAGGAATCAAAGCAGGCAATTACTCTTCCATTTTCAACCTGGCAACTTTTAGGGGGATGAGCAAATTTGCATTCTTCATCAGAGCGCGAGCATGTTCCTCTTTGAAACTGCCTACAGACTTCCAACGTCAGCCATTTGGTATCTCTGACTGGGGCAACGTTCAAAGCCATGGTGACAAAGTAGTTTGGACTGTAAGTTTCTGTTGAATGATGGAATCAATCCAAGGTCTAATGATTCCAAAACTACTGTTGTGAAAACTCCCACATGTAAGTCTGAAGGTAAAGCAATAAATTGCTTAATGAAGTCCAACCCAGGAAGCGGAGTGGAGAGAGGATTTATCGGCAGGCAGTCACTCATCAATCACTTTGTCCCACTTGAAGACGGCGGGCCGCACTAAAAGCATGCTCAGTGTCATCTCTGGCTTTAAATGTCCAAGTCTCTTGACCGTTTTGCAGATATAACTGTTTTTAATAAAGTGACTTCAATATCATGGCACTCCTGGGGAGAATATTAGTTCTGACACTCACAGCTATTGATGATGCTGCAGCATAAGCCACTCAGATGTTCATATTTTAGCAGAGTTTTTTTTCTTCCCCCTTTAAAAATTCTTTAATTAAGCAATTGGCAAAGTCAGACAACTGAGGTATCTTCATCCGCTCATGGGATCAGGGTAAAGAGTATTGGACAGAACAACAAGATGTGAACACACAAAGAGCTCCGAGGCTGCAGTTTCCAGCAAGAGCGACTTCACACAGGCACTTTTAAATCACGAACCTGCAAAACAGAAGTCAAATGTCAGCTGACCCCAAACTCAACGACATCCACACTCCAACAAACTATTTAACTCTTATCTAAAATTTGCAAAAGCGCAGTTTAGAGCTTTGGGCATTGAGCATAATGAGAAAAGTTATGCATTAAGGAAAAAAAGAGAAAGAATACAAAACTGAAACCGTGCTGCAGAATGATCCAGGCAGCAGTCCAAAAGTTAGGAATGACTCAAACAGATGAGTGTGGGAGACACAATAATTAGGCCTTCTGAAACAATTCAATCTAATGTGCTTAATCGCCAAAACAGTGTATTAGAACTGTGGCTTCCAATTAATTTCACATTTAGGCTATTGATTTTATTGTTGGGGATACTATAAACAATTATTTGGGCTGTGTCTTTCCTATGTAAAAAAGATATTGCCATTTGGGAGGAAGTGTGGGCTCCTGGTTCTTTTCATCCTCTCTAGTTCATAGGGATCTGAACTTAGAGGTGGAGAGGTAAGAACCTCATGCTACTCATTTTCAGATACCTTCCTGCATCCTCTATTACCCGCTTAGTGCCAGTTGCCCCTTTATGCTGAAAGCATTCTCAAGGGTGAGAATGAATCCTGGTAGCTTTCACTTCCGTTATTCCTGGTACCTTAGTCTGTGGCTTATATTAGATTGTCAAGAAATACGGACTGACTGATTTAACTGATGACTAAATGAATGGAAGTTAGCTTTGGTTTAGTTTAATTTTTAACTGAGTCACCTAAAAATGCTCCATTACATGGAATGCTGGTGTTAAGACATGTCTATAACATGAATACAGTTAGAGTTCAGATTTCCGAGCTAAGCATCTTCAGTTTAATTTTTCAAGCATGAAGTTAAGGTGGGCTAAAGGATAGCAAAGAGGATAGATGCAGAGTTGAACATTTTTATAAAGTACTACGTGTATGTGCCGTGTGCTACATTAATACCTGCTCAGCCTTGATGTCCTTCAGAGAATTTATAGCTAAGAAGAACTTAATGAAAACAAGAAATCAATTATTTAAAATTGGCACATACCAAGTAAATTCAGAGAGCAATAATTTTTAAGCGGTCTTCAAGTGTTCCCCCAAAGTGTGTGCCCCCCAAATCAGTCAAGTTCAATCGACTTTGCACAAATCCTGCTAGACAGGCTTACTTGCACGAGGGCTGTCCTTGGGGGCAGTGTCTGACCAGCCTGGAACAAAGGGGAAGCTGCCACGGGGTCTGAAGCATCTCTGATCAAGGGGCTTTCTTTAGCAGGTGGGAAATAACTTCTTCATCCCGACAATTCTTTCACGTAGTAAAAGTGTTTGTGTGAGTTATAATTTAAGGAAATCGGCAACCTTGAAAGCCGTGACACAGAGCTCACTTCAATTATAAAATATTTGAGGGATCCAGGCAGGCTCCGGCATGTCTGTTTGGCAGCACGGTGTTCCCCGCAGCTAACATCAACTAGCTTAAGTTAGGGAGCTTAAGAAGATGAGTTTAATAACCAGATCTACTCTGGGTCAGGTTTCCTAGACCAGCCTGGACCTGTGTCTCCGTTCCCTCCACCCCCACCTCTACTCCCCTGGGGAGAACAAAGAGTGAGGAGAACAAGGGACCAGGAAACATTCCTGCCTGTGCCAGTGAGATCAGGCACCAGGTCGAGGGGTTTCAATGATGGCTTGAACTTACTCGTTTCATATCTGCAAAATATTATAGAGAGTCCCTGAGTCCTATGCACCAGGCCCCAAGTGGATTGTAGGATAGCAAAGATGGATAATGCTCTTCCTCGAAGGTAGTGGAGTCTCTCCCAAGGCTCCACATGTAGGAAAAGAGCAGGAAAATGTAAGTATTTCTGCATGGATGGCATGAATATGCCTCAAATATGCCTGAAAACCCCACGAGAGCCGTGCTTTCAATGGGATCCAGTGACTAGCATATGCTTCTGCTTATATGTAGTATTTTTAGATTAAAAAATTGCCCCGAAACAGATTCTCATTTCTACTCACTATGAAAATCCCACCAGCATTTAGATTGTCTGACTCTATCAAGGTAAACTTGCATTCTACAAAACAAATTATGCATTTCTTTTAATTGGCTGATAAAAATTGTGTTTTGTGCACAACACGATGCTTTGCAATATATATATATTGTGAAATAGGTACAAGGAGCTAATTAACGTCTGCATTAGCTCATATGCTTATCATATTTTAGTTGCAAGAACATTTCAAATTGATTAGTGGGATCGTGTGGTATTTGTCTAGAAGATGAAGCCCAACCTTTTCATGACCAGAATCACTTACAAGTCAAAGGAATCCAGGAAAGAAAAGGGGTGTGCCTTGCAGCACACATAAACATACTGCTCTCCTACTCTCTTCTGAACCCACACTTTGCCCCAGTTGTTCTCTATTCCTATCCTAAAAGTTGTATAGCCACTGCTGTCAGAGACACTGCCGCTCTTGGCTGGACACAAGGAGTGGGGACAGGCAGGTGGCTGTAGCAAAGTGGAAGAGAGAGCCAACTTGCATCAGGCTAGCATGGGGCCACCAAAGGAGATGGACAAAGGCGGGGAAGTGTGGGAAGGCCACATTTTAACGTCATCACTAAGGGGCAGGATTGAAATATGCCAACACAGAGACATAACTGAATATGGGCCCTACTGGATGGTGAGTTCCTGGGAGGAAGGGGTATGCTGGGCCGCGCTGTCCAATACGGAGCAGCCAGCTACAGGTGGCTACAGACCACCTGAATCATGCCTACTGCTCTGAGGACCCAAATTTTACATTTCTATTTATTCTTAATCTAAATTTAACTTAAAAACTGACCCTTGATTCAGTTATTGAAAACCTTTCAAGTATGAGACCAATCTGAGTATATGAATCTATCTTTTCAATTGCAAATTTTATGAAATCTAAATACAGATCAAGTGTTTACAATGAAAGTGTAGCATTCAAATTGAGATGTGCTCTAATTCAAATGCCTACTATGAGAAAAAATATATCTTTATTATTGATTACATGGTAAATTGATAATTTTTTTATACATCAGGGCAAATATTCAAACGAGTCTCTCCTACTTCTTTTTTTTATCACTGGAAAATTCAGAATTATCTATGTAGCTCCCATTCAATTTCTATTGATGGTAGTGTCCAGGGCTTCTGCATTTCCTCTATCAGTCAACAGAACTTTCTGGAATGGTAGAAAGTACTCTGTTCTAAGAATCAGCTTCCAAGCCTTTCTTTTGCCAAACTTCCTTGCCATACAACATCCAGTAGGTTAATGTTTCTGAGATCAAACTTTCTCATCTGTAAAATGCTGGTAATAATTCCTGCCTACACTTACACAGTTACTGCCATGAAAAACAGATTTTAGGGGAAATATAAAAGTACTTTTTAAACAGTAAAGTGTCCCAGTGCAAAGTGACACAAAAAAGTTGCTCTGTAAGTATTTATTAATAGAATTCATGTTCAGGCTTCTCTCCCTCTTCAATAGTTCTGTATGGACGGCCAGGACTGTGCCTGGAGTGGACCTGCTCCAGCCACATTCTGAGAGCAGGACAGTGCCTGGAGATCAAAGATCTGACCACAGAGGGGGTCCCTTATCTGGAACCTCACTTCTCAGCCTCCTTTATCCTGTGTCCTGAGGGATGCTCAGTGTAAAGCCTACTTCCTTGCTCCAGCTGCTATTAACCCCCAAACATGGTCCAGCTGAGCGGTCACGCTGGCTGGGAAGCATTCGTGGAGTGCTCTGGTGGCTCTGCCGGGAACCTGCTTCCTGGGTGAGCAGGGAGGAAGGGGCAGCATTTTCAAGTTCCTCTACCCAGAGGGGGCCTTGTTAACAATGCATCTGCCTGGAGGGGGCACCTTTTTCTAATGTCCCAGGTCTCATGCCATTGGCCCTGGTTATACCCCAGCCACCAGTAACCCTTCCCAGACGTTTCTGGGCAGCACTGGGAAACCTGCTCTCTGTTCACATTATTTCCCAATTCTTTCTGCTTAAATCTCCGTCGCTGGTTTGCTTATTCATCTATTTTTCTCACTTCTTTTAACTTTTGTTTCAGTTTTATTTCCAGTGTCCCAAATAATCCCGCCCTAATTAGCTTCTTCCTGCATGGAATCCAGCAGAATTCGGAAGTAGTTGCCCTGGTTATTTCTCTGGCCTTCCGTTTCTTCCTTGGCATGCCCTTTCCTCTTCCTTTTTGGGCATTCAGAAACTCCCAGCTAAGCCAAGGACAGGAGCTTGCCCTGGGAGGGTCAGCTGAGTCTCTCTTCCTCTCTTAACACGGCCTCGAAGTTATTTTTAAGCCTTTATCATTACTCCTTAATTCACAAGAACTGTACGTATTGATTTCTCCAACTGCCCCTACCCCCAGTGTAAATTCCTACAGGGTTTGGCCTTTGTATATATTTGATAATAGACTTTCTCTATTATTTTTGAATCCCCAGAACTCAGCTCAGTGCCTGGTATGTGGAACACACTGGACGAATGTTTGCTGAATGAGCTCCTGATCCTCCCCCAAGAAACATTTGCATTTTACTATGGACCAAAGTCTAAGCTGAAAGAATAATGCTCTGAATGGAGAATTTCAGTGTTACCTGTAGGAAAATTCCAGCAGGTGCTGTTGGCTTACCCTGCTACTGCCAAGTAGGTTGAGGGTGGGGAGCTGCCCCAAGAACGAACTAGATGCGCCTCAAAACCCAGAATCCTTTGCCCAGTAATTTTCAAAGTGTAGTACCTGGGTGAGCAGCAGCCACTGGGAACTTGTCAGACAGGCAGACTCCCAGGTCCCAACCCAGAGGTCCTGGGCCAGAAACTCCACCTGTGAGGCCCAGCAATCCCCATTTTAGCAGGCCCTCCAGAGGGTGACTGATGCCCACTCAAGTTTGGGCACACTGGGATGCTCAAGTTTGGGAACCCTGGGATAAGCATCCCTTGTCTCCTTCTACATGCAGGAGGAGGCCTGCTGGCTGCTGGCAGAACAAAAAGGGCAGCTCTGAGTTGCCTGTAGGATCCAGAGCTCCTGAGGGCTACTGAGTGCTGGCTGCTGGCTGGGAGTTCCCTCAGAGACTATATTTCTGATCAATAAAACAAAACAAAACAGAGCTAGATAACAGAAAATACCTGAGAGGTTTGTTTCAGATAAGGCTTCATTCTAGGAGAATTAGAAAATAGGCTAGCCCATAGCCCTGGAGACTGGATTCTGGATGAAGCAGGCCTTTGGTGGGGGTAGGTGGGGCCTTATTTTATGGACCCTTGCCTGAGAAAGGACCATTTTAAAGGGACTAGTGGGACCTGGTGACCAGAAGCTCGGTCCATAGTCAGAAGAGGGGGCTTTGTGTGGCCCACTCTCTACAGACAGTGCTTGATATAGGGAAGATCCAGGTTCACTGCTTGACTCATCTTTAAAGGAAAGGCAAGATTGAAATTGAACTTTTGAGCATAAAGAAACAAGGCTCTGTAGTATTTCCTGAAATGCCAAAGGACTTGCAGTTCAACTCTACAAAATAATCCCCAGCTATTTTTAGGGGTTTTACTTATGCCACACTTCATTTTACAAAATGTATTTAAAACTTGAAAATCTAAGTGTTAGATTTTCAGAAAGCTGTGACTTTTCATTGTATAAAGGAATTTATTGCTCACGTTCTTTTATAGCTGCTAAATTATGCAGGCCGAGTTTGGAAAGCCTGGCCTTGCACTCCGCAAGGAGGCGACCTCCCTTCATCCCATGGCCCTCAGACAAGACTGGGCTGCGGACCCCAGGTGTCCCTACCCGCCGTGCCAACGCTTTGTAGATAGTTTGCACATTTTTGAGGGAGAAACATCAATCATCTCTGATCTTGAGACAGAGACTGATCATAATTTAAGACCGCCTTAAGGGAACTAATTCTGCAGCATGCAGCCCTGGCAGTTTACTTTTGGGTCATCGAGGATATTTTTGCTGTCTGCCAGACTGCGGCCTCCTAGGGAGCTGATTAAAGGATCCTTGAAAAACAAACCTATCTCCAAGTTAGACAGTCAAGGACTCGTTATCCATTAAGTAATTTAGAAGATGCCTTTAATTTTATTTGGTATAAATCTAATTACAATAAAGAAACCTTATCTCCCCGACTCTCCTAATTCTAATGTTCAGAATCTCTGGGTTTCCTATTTTTAATTTTTAAACTCTTAAAATATATTTTTCAAAAATAATTTTCCCTTCCTGCGAATGGCTGGATGTTCGAGCATCCCCACCTCTATTTCTGGAACCTCATTTAAAATAGCTCTCAATGTGCTCTCTCTGCTCATCAATGACTGGATGCTGCCTGAGCCTATCAGATGCGGACGTCTGGGCTGGAGAGGGACCGGAGAAGCTGCCAGCTGAAGTGCTGGGGCTGAGAGGCACTTGACCTCCAGGAGTGGGGTGTAACACTGCCCTGTAATCACAGCCACTGAGAAGCGGTTCCTCTCGGGGGCATTCCCACAGGAAGCTCAATGGACCAAAAAAGATAGAGACGTGAGAAAGATTCCAATGCCAATGAAATAAAGACCCCGATTGAGGCGGGCAGCAAAAGAGATTGTCTTTTAAAGCATTTTTTCTGTCTAGACACCTTTAAATTGGCTTTTTAAAATAATTATTGGATATATAAATAAAATGGTGCTTTGCCCATTCTTCTTCATTTAGGGGTAAGGAAAGAACAAACTTTTCTACCCTGGATTCATCTGTCCTTTACATCTGAGGAGCCGGGTGATGCGACCCAACCTGTCTGAGCTTCAGTTTCCTTCTTTGTTATCAAGGAGATAAGTAAAACCTAAATATGTGTACTGTGACCAAAATATCTTTAGTAGTGCTAAAATCAGTACTCTCTATGTAGTAGCTAACCTGTATCATCAACAGTAGTTCTTAAAAGACGTCTACGTGTGTGCCTACACACACACACACACCCCTCACACGTGGCAGGTGAAAATGACTGCTATTTACTGAAAGTAATCATTTTCTCCAAAATCAATGAAGTGTAAGAGAAAGAAAGTCAAAAGGCTCTTGCTCCAAAGGTGAGTAGGAGCTGTGAAGTCCTGCCTGGAATGTGAGTTAGGGACTCCCTTTCACAGGTCCTCTTCTGAAACTAACTCGGAACACTCACTGTCTTCATTGTAATGGTACCCTGTTCTTTTGTGCATATTTTTAAGTAAATTTCTGTAAGGGAAACAAAGCAGAGGGACCCCGGGGCGACACCACGAGTCAGATGAGACACCATGTGTTCCATGATAAAGGCAATTAAAGGAGAAATTGCCAACTAAATTTTTGTCTCGTGTGTCTTATATCCTAAAATACAAGTGAAGAATCTGTAAAATCTCAGGCTCATTTTAAGATGTGAAAAATTTCAACCCCATTTTCATTGCCATTTCCAGGAATGGGTGGAGGACAAAAAATCTTATCTTCAGTGTGAAGAGGGAAATTTTCTAAATATGCTTCTGAAACTACAGCCAGATGTAACAGATTCAACACATTTTTGTATTCAAATTTTGTTTTTCACTGCATCTGTGTTTTCTATCCAAATATTTATAATTTGGTTAGGAGATGCTCTTATTAGGATAAAAGCAATTCTATTAGATACCATTGAAGACTGACATTGCACTGGCTGGTTTCCTGGATGTCCAGGAACCAATGGCTGCAGCCAGACAGCACAGTTATCGATCTGCCGGCTGAAACTGAGCCCTGAATTCCCAGGGAAGTCTCTGTTAGAACTTCCCCTTCCTTCCTCGGCCGCAGGCTGTGGTGGACGGGGCTGCTTTGTCTTTCCGTCCGTCCACTTCATCTGCCTGTACACCTCAGATACAGATTCCCCTTTGTGGACATTTTTCTGATATAAATAAAAATCATAGAGTAACACACAAACACTTTTCTTTTTACAAAAATTAATATATTTCCATGACTATAACTACAGTAGTCACTAAGATATCAAAGGCAAGCAATTTTGTAAAATAAATAATGTGCTAATAAATAAAATTTCAGCGCTAAAGCACAAGCATACTAGAAGACATAGTGAAGTTCCCAGCAGTTGACACCTGTATGTTGGTAGCACTACTGTGAGTCTGGCGGGCACAAATGCAGACAAATGACGCGGCCTTTCAAGATTCTGAGCAATTTCTGATGAAGTCCCTGTTAAGTTTAAAGCAGTCTTATCTCAATGTACACAGCCTGTCACATTCACATTCTCATTCTCTCTTTTTTTTTTTTTTTTTTGAGACAGAATTTTACTCTGTCACCCTGGGTAGAGTGCCATGGCATCATAGATTCAAGCAACCTCAGACTTCTGAGCTCAAGCCATCCTCTTGCCTCAGCCTCCTGAGTAGCTGGGACTATAGGTGCTCACCACAAGGCCTGGCTAGTTTTTTGTTTTTCTTTTTTTCTACTTTTTAATAGAGATGGGGTCTCAGTCTTGCTCAGGCTGGTCTCAAACTCCTGAGCTCAAGCAATCCACCCGCCTAGGCCTCCCAGAGTGCTGGGATTATAGCCATGAGCCATCACACCCCGCCAGCCTATCATGTTCTTGAAAAAATCAGTTATACTAAGACTGTCCAGAAATTTAAAAATAGAACAAAACGTGGTGTGAATGTGTAATCTGGAGTTAAGATCATGAGCATGTCTGGCAGGAGGCTCAGAAGTCACATGAGATACAGGTTGATTCCTAGCTCTGAAGGAGTCTCCTTTGCCAAGATATCAAGATCCTTTACTCTTGTCCACTGAAGTCCAGAGGTGCTGCCCAGGCATGTGGATGATAGAAAACAAAACGTTCCTTTCAGCTTCCACAGTGTTCTGAGGACCTGTGATTTAGCAAGCAGTGATTTAGACTCAGGAGGCTGAGTCTGACTAGTGAACTTGGGTGTTAACACTCAGCACAATGAGCACAGTGGGCTTGGAGAGAACAGAGAGGACTCAATGAGACCCCAGCAGGGGCAAGATTTTTCTGGAAGCAGCAACCAGGACATATTAGAATTCAGAGCTCTTGGGATAGGGGTGGGGATTGGCTAAAGGTTACAACAACGGTCAGGGGAAAAGGAATATATGAGGCCAAAAATGACATTGCAGTGGTGAGAAAGGAAAGAAGGAAGGTACTTGCAGATCTCTGCTGAGGTCAACTCATCAGAAACAGGTGATCCTTAGGGACTGGCAGTGGGGAGTGCCGGAGAGAGAGGAGTCCAAGAAGACTTTGAAACGTGGGCCCTGTGTGGGCAGGACAGTGAGAAAGCGGATAGAAATAGGGGTGTGGAAGGTGTGGTCAGAGTTACAGAGCTGGAGTTCATGTTCATGGACGTGACAGGTAACACCATGGAATGGCTAAAATGAGAAAGAGACACGTGGGGAGGGGAGAAATAGAGATAAGATTTCTGTGCATATATCGGGGAGAGAAAAGTGACTTGCACAGGACCAAGGACAGTTATGTAGAGGTGACAGAAGAGCAGTAAGTCAAAGCACAGGGAAAAATAAATAAAAAGAGGCAGAAGCTCCTTTGAATAGTGTGGCATCAAGGGAGAGAGGTTCAGAGCCTCTAGAGGGGAGAGAAGACCAAGGAGTCCACCACCACAGAGACCAAGTCACGGGGCAATTCGCCGTGGTTAGACGTCATGACAAGGAAGCCTGCTGGCTGCTGTGTGGTGGCTCTGCGGCACACAGCTATGGGGAGCAGGGGAAGGAGCTGTAGGGGACTGAGGAATTTGCAGTCCTTGGTGCTGCAAGATCACCACACAGTGGCAAGACGAGCCTCCCACTTCTTTGCTCCAAAGTCAGAGACTTGGGCTGCCCATGTGATCCCGGGAGCTACCCTGAAACCTCGGTTTGTGCCACCCATACCACTTGGGCAGGTAGGTGAGCACCTGCTTCTCCCACTACCCTTCCCATGCTCCTTTATTTTCTACGTAGAAGGAGAGAAACAGGACAGGAGCTTGGGGAAAACGGCAGGATCCAGGGGTGGGCCACTCAGAAGGGGAGGCCAAGGCCCAGCACCACCCCAGTCACAGGACCCAGAGAAGACGGGAAGCAACGGAGCCTGGCTGGCAGCTACGTAGATAGCATGGAAAGGATACCAGGGAAGCTTCTGTCTTGTGGCTTCTATCCTCTCAGTGAAGTAGGCAAAATTCTATCTGCAGAGACAGGCAAGGTGGGGCTGGGGCCTTCCAGGGAGTGCCTGGAGCTTGAGACATCCCTAGCATGATGCGAGGCAGAGAGAAACGCAGGGAACACCCAGTGGTCCGGGAGGCACAACTTCTGTGAAAGAGCATGAACTCATTCTGAGACAAATGATTATGATTTTGTCATTCTCTATCTACCCTTGGCCAGCCAAGAACAGAGTAAAAATAAAGAGAAAAAATGTGTTGCCAGTTTCAAAGATCAAGTCTCAGAGATGGGACCATTGAAAATGACAAAAAGCATCCTGGCGTGGTGACTCACACCTCTAGTCTGAGCACTTTGGGTGGCCAAGCTGGGAGCATTGCTTTAGTCCAGAAGTTTGAGACCAGAATGGGCAATACAGCAAGAACCTGGCCTCTACAAAAAAATTATTAAAAAGTTAGCCGGGAGTGGTGGTGTGCATCTGTAGTCCCAGGTATTTGGGAGGCTGAGGCAGGAGGATCACGTGAGACCAGGAGTTTGAGGCTACAGCGAGCTACGGTTGCACCACTGCACTCCAGCCTGGGGGACAGGGAGAAACCCATCTCTAAAAGAAAACAAAAAATGAACAAACAAAAAGAATAAAAGAATAAAAATAAAGTGACAAAAATAATCCCAAGGCATGATGATTATATACAAGGAGGCAACTGCAGTTAAGGGGATGGAAGAAAGGGCTGATCTCTCCTGGATGAAAATTGTGTCTGTAATCATGTGATTGTTTCTGAGTGCATATCATACTACTCTGATGTGTGTGCACATGTGTGCGTGTGTTGATGACAAGTTGCAGAGGAGAGTGATGTCAGAAGTGGGCATGGCTGGTGTTCGGGACCAAGGGGGTCTGTACCAATTGTGTGCTCAGCACATGATATTCACATGTGCTCTGCACAGGGGTGAAGAGCCAGTATCTTCCCTCCTCTGGGACTAGGTAACCCCGTAGAAGGTGTGACAAGGAGTTCCCCCCATGTGTCAAGGAGCAGAAAGAGTGAATGCTGGGTACTATTGGGGTAAGCCACGTGGAGATCTGTGGGTAGATTACTGGAAGGAGGTCAGCATCTTTAGTGGTGAGATAAGACCCAGGTAGAGCTCAGAACAAACGTTTACTCAGAACCATCAGAGATAATGTTTTTAAGGTGAAAGGTAATAAAGATGAGAGCAATCCAAGGGCTTGTGCCTGGTGGCCTGTGCTAATTGGAAAAGGAGGGGTTAGCCGCTCTGCCTGGGGAATGTGGACGGGAGGGGGAGAGGCTGTGGAGTGCAGGCAGTTTAGCCAAATCCACTGGGCCTCTCTCTACCCAGTGTCTTGTCCAGTTTTATAGCTTTGACAGCCAACTCCCAAATTTGTATTCTTTTTTTTTCTCTCTCGTTTCGTCATTCCCTCCCTTCCTGTCTCTAACACCTTCTATCTGATCCACTGGCAGATTCCAATAGTTCTACCTCCCTAATAGATGTGCAGTCTGCAGCGTTCTCCCCAGCTGCACTGCGACCCCCAAGCTACCACTGTCTCTCACGTGGGTTAGTGGTCAGCACACTCACCTCCTAACCATTAGCTGATGCTTCTCTCTGTACCCCTGCTCTCATATCTCAGCAAATTATCTCGATAATCAGATCATGTCATTTCTTTGCCCAGGAATCTCCAATGGCCTGCATTGCCCTCCACGGTCAGCCCTATGCCTTCTCTGCCTTCCCTCCAGCCACGCTGGCTTTTGACTATTTCTTGAACAAATAAGTCCTGCTTCAGAGCTTTGACCTTGCTGTTCCCTCTACTGGGAATACGCTTGTCCCACATAGTTACAGGACGTTGGCCTATGAGGAGGCTGTTCCTGATGTAATATTGCATCAGTCTTATCTTCTAACTCTGGCTCACCCTGATTTATTTCCCTCCAAAGATCTTATCATCATTTCACATTCATATATTTACTTGCTTATCTGTTCATTTTCTCCCCTAAACAGAAAGTAAGGTTTGTGAGAATGGGATCTATCTGTATCCCCAACATCTAGACCAAAGCCTAACTTTTAAGCTAACAGTGAGCACTCAATAAATATTTGTTGAATGAGTGAGTGAATGAATGGAAAAAAAAAAATGAATGAACATGCTACATAGCTCACACTTTGTGCCTTCCTTCATGGTTTGCTCCGTCTTCATGATATGATTCAAAATATTTCTCAACCATGTGGTCCTTGCTATTATTTCCATACTCTGGGACTCCTGTTTCTTATCTTTAAAACAGAGAGAATGCCACTATTTCTAAAGCCACTCCTGTCCTTAAAGTTCTGTGATTGTACAGTGATTGGCAAGGCTGATTTAAGGAGAAATGTATTTTTAGGAACTCTTCTGGAAATCTTATCAGCTCTGCTGGGTTTGGCCTAGATTTGTGAGCAGGCCTTCAGAGCCGTGAGATCTAAAAGGAGCATCTGTATTGGGGGAAAGGGGACATCGGCAGAGCCCGTTTTGTTCCTGCTCCAGAGTCCAAACCAGAGGGGGCAGCACAAAAGAGGACCCAGGGGGGGCATGGGAGGTGGCTGGGGTCTGCCTGTAGCACTCAGCACCTGGGAGGAGCAGGGGGAAGAAAACTGTAAAGGCATGTGTGGAATGCTTAAGCCCCAGGCTGCGGGAAGGACAAAGGTCTAGGGACCTGGCAGCCCAGGTTTCATTCTCCCCCTTTATAATTTCCCTTCTACTAGCACAGCCTACAGAATGCTAGAATGCTGCTGTGCACCAACACCTCCCAAGCACCCCAAGCCCAGTCTTCACCGTGTGGCAATGGTCCCAGACCTAGAGGAGGGTCTTGAACTTTCCGAATGGGAGCAGCGCTGCTGGCTCCCCAAGGCTGTCAGCAGAAAAGGTTGCTGGGAGCCCGAGTGGATGTGGATATGTTTTCTTAATAAGACTGGGCTCCAAGAGGCCCAGCCCTTTGACCTTGGTGTTCTCTAGCAAGCAAGGACTCCATTTTTGAGCCATCTGAGCCTTCTCTGCAGCATACCCTGGGTGTTAGCGTATCTCTGAAGGCAGGCCCGAGAACCAGGCCTTCCTCCAGCCTGGTCCTTGGAGGCAGTGTGGCCTTAAGACTCCTTTTTGAGATGTGTGACCCAGCTGTGGAGTATATCCCAGAGGTGCTCTGCCAGAAAGAACCTTCGACATCTGACTCCACCCACCACCTTTGCGGAACACAGAACCAGAGGGGGTGTGTGGCTGGAAGCACCCAAATGTTCAAAAGACTCCAGAAGGACACAGATGCGCCTGACTTATTTGAACACCACAGGAAATACGTCGGCAGAGTCAGACAACATGAGAGATGGTGTTTCCTCAACACCGAACACAATAAAATTTCCTCGCAGCCCACTACTGACTTTAGCACAAAAGCAGAACCCAGGAATTCAGCATGAGGAAGAGGTCAATTTATTAAAACAAGATTTTGTTTTGTTATTTCACTCACCCCAGAAGTTGAAAAAAAAATCAATTTCCTGCCATACTTTTAAATATCACCACTGACAAGGAATGACTCAAGTCACAAGCATGAAGGAGGCTGTAGAAATGAGTCAACAATCCCTCTTATCTTTCAGGAAATTGAGCTAACTCCTCAATATTGAAATCAACAACAAATATTTACGGTGTTTAAAGCCTTGAGCTGTGATGAATTAAGAAACCCCAGCAACAAAGTGTGTATTCTATAAAAACGTTAAGCCCAGTGACCCCGGGCTCGATTGAGTGACATTATTGCTGATCGCAGGTAGCATCAGGCTGGACTTGTGACACAGGGGCCTCCCCTCCTTCCTTTACCCCGCCAGCAGTTTCCTTTGTTACCTCTCCGCCCAGACAGGACACAGCACAGAGGCTAATCACCACCTGGCTCTGCTTCCCAGCCACCACCAGTTGTCACGATTTCTAAGCAACATCACCCAGTGCTGTGTCACCATGGTAACAACAGGCCACCACTTTGAGGAGTGCAACACTGAAATAGGGAGAAAGGAAAAATCACAGCCACCGCCTGATCTGCCTTTGGCACGAGCAACTGCTGAGGTTGCAAACGTGGTTCTTCCCATTTTATGGAAGGGGAAACTGAGGAATGGGCCAGTGCTCTGATAAAACCCAGGACCAACACCCTGCACAGGAGGCTGTGCTGGCTGACAGCATGGAGCATCTGTCCGGGCATCTGCCAGGACCACGACAGGCAGAGAACCAGGAAATCTTTACACATCTGTGTTAGCACATGAAACCGTCCTCGTCACTATACATTCTGCATTTTTTCTCAAACACACACTTCTGGTTTCAATGTCTGTAGTTTCCCTTTCTCAGGTCCCTTGGCCTGTGGACTTCACTCAGTTCTGTAATCCCCCTCTACCAATTACATTTCTCTCAAAAAACATATCCATTTCCCTTTAAGTGTTTTTTTTAAGAGGCATACTGCCAAGTTGGAAAATTAATAACCTGGCCTAACCTGTGATACCACCCTCCAGACAAGCTCTCAAGTTACTTGTTCATTATTTTCCAGAACGATTTTATCATCTGCGTTCCCACGTGCACACTCCAATGGCTCTTCTACTGCTCCTCATTCCTCAAACTGGTCTGACCTCCTTCTCTAACAGAACTGGTAGCTTTGAATCAAACCAAACCTGACAAGATAAAATGAGAGGAGAGAAAAAATAAAGGTCCATTCTGAATAATGCCTTTCTCTGGCATGCAGACTCCACACGTCTCCCTACTTGGACTCTGTATATTTCAATAACTGAATTTTTTTTTTTTTGGTCGTTTAACACTGTGTATAACAAAGTAACTTGACCATGCAGTAATACTTTTCTATTTAAAGTATCATTTTGCTAACATGGACTCTTTTTAACTAGGGATGAGATAAATGCAAAATAATTTTTAGGATTATAATGAAACTCTCCGTGTGTGCATATGTGAATAATGTTTTGCTTATCAAAACGTGTCTTGTTGGTGGTGATCAAAATGACTTAAGGCTGAGCGTGGTGGCTCACACCTGTAATCCTAGCACTCGGGGGCCGAGGTGGGTGGATTGTGTGAGCTCAGGAGTTTGAAACCAGCCTCAAGAGCATAACCTTGTCTCTTCTAAAAACAGAAAAACTAGCCGGGCTTAGTGGTGCACACCTGTAGTCCCAGCTACTTAGGAGGCTGAGGCAAGAGGATTGCTCAAGCCATAGAGTTTGAGGTTACTGTGAGCTATGACTCCATAGCACTCCACCTAGGATGACCAAGTGTGACTCTGTCTCAAAAAACAACTACAAAAATGACTTGCTTTGGCGTTTAACAAAAGTGTGCTTCTAAAGGAGAAATGGAATGTTGGCTTAAATCCACACTGCTGAGAGTCAAGATGTACAGCTTTTATAACTGTGTACTCTTGGGCAAGCCACTGAACTCGAAACTTCAGTTTCCTCACTGCTTCTAGGTTGTTGGGGAGACTGGAGACACCCTAGGGAAGATTTGGGAGACACAGGCGGAACATGCATATAAGGCATTATCATTCGTGGGGTCCTTGCCAAGCTATGGTAGGAAGATTACAACACGACAGGTGGACATTTTGGTTAAGGCTACTCTGCAGTAATTTTTCCAATGTGAATGACTCAGCAGCAGCAAATATGCTTTAAGCATGTCTGTGAGTTCCTCACTACGCTAGTTGCTATAACCAACTCTCCCATCAAGCCTGCTACTAGGCATTTAAAAGCTTCAACCAGCTTCAAAACAGTAATTCCAGTATTTTCAGAGGAAACTGATAAAAATGATCCCTGTCTCCAAGCTGGCAGTTTTAGGGGTTTACTGTTATGTGTCTTAAGTTGATGCTTCTAGCTTCCCTAATGGTCTTCAGGAAAAAATAAAAAAACCCACTGTGGTTACCACAAGTTGGTGAGTGTGTATGTCTCTGGACAGATTATGGATGCTTCATGGATAATTGGCTGGTTCTCCTCATCCCCCACCAAAAACACAGTCAGCTCATTAGGGCCCAGGAAATTTCTAGAATGAAAGAACAACCCACTTTGTTTTCCAAAGTGGGAAGTGTAAAAATGAAAGCACTGTGAAATACACCTGGCTGCCCTTTGGGAGTAGCCTTACTGTTTGTTAGAAAACAGGTGAGGTTGGAAGTTAGAAGAACTGAATATTATTAGCTCTTGCACAGTCACAGGCTACCTGGGAACTTCTGGGCGACACATAATTCCTGCCCTGCCTTCACTCACCCAACCATCAGAGAAGACTCTGGACTGAGCCGTGGTCCGAGGGGCTCCGTGTCCCAAAGTGAGCGCAGTGTGCCTCAGGAAAGCATGGGTTTTACTTTATAACTTGTTAGGGACAGAAGTGAAAGTCAAGTCATTGAAGAGGTAGGTAAGCTGAATTACTTTTTATAATAATTAGAGCAAAGATATATAATGATGGCAAGATACAGAAGACTTGTTTAGATAAGTAAGTTGGTTTCACAGGCTGATACTCCTAACCCTGGGCAGACCAACTTCCCGGTCCCCCCGGGTTATAAGGATGTGTCAGTGGAAAAACTTGGGAAATACCGAATGACCTTGGACTCATGTTTCTTGCCTAGTAGTGGGAGAGATCTTTAGAGGGATGTTTGTGACCCATGGGGTTTGGTGTGTTAACCTTGCAGTAGAAACACAGGTTCATTAAGGCTAATGATTTCATCGGAACCACTCACCCTCCTGGAGGAGAAAATAATTCATCTCCATGTTTAAATGACTGAAGTGATCATAGTGTACACTCTGGCTTTAATGTTACCTTTGAGACTGGGAAATCCAATGGATTTATTTATTTGCTGGAAAAACAAGGCCAGGCAAGAGTACCTGGGCTGTCCATGCCATTACAAAGTAGCATGAAGGAGGTTTTATTTGTATTTGCTTTAACTTATTGAGATTCCATCTTCTTTTTTAGACAGAGTCTTGCTATATTGCCCAGGCTGGTCTCAAACTCATGGCCTCAAGAGATCCTCTTACCTCAGACTCCTGAGTAGCAGAGATTATAAATGTGTGCCACCATGCTGGGTTAAGACTCAATCTTGCTTTAAGAAATCCATCAAGTTAACTGTAGTTCTTAATAATTTACACTATGATTGAGGATAATACAGCAATTATCATCAGTTACTGGAATTACAGAGGACCTCATATCCCTAGAACTCTAACAATCAAATATAAAAGGAGGGGAACAATAGGGCCTAGGTTTAGGGTCAGCAATCAAAAGGCAAATTCACATCAGATGTTTAAATTTTAAAAACTTTCTAAATAGAAGCAAATGCTTTTCAGAGGACAGTTTAGAGACAGAGCAAGTTAATAACATTTAATAACATTAGCCTTTGTTTTAACTAAAACTCTTGCAACCAAAATTTTCATGAATTACTTCCAAAACATTGCTATATATTTTCCTTTTCAATCATAAGGTATCAAAATCCTTGATAATGCTTCAAAAAATGAGAGGTAACTATTTTATTTTATATCTTTAGGTGTGAATTATTATTGTATAAAAATAACTACTTCTGAAATATTAACACATTTGGAAAAATGTGAAATAGTAATACCCTCAAAAACTATTCAGTGTTATATTTTAACCTAAATGCTTCTTATCAACAGCATTTAATAGTTAAAATTTCACATCTGAAAAACTTAACTGAAAATGCCTAAGAAAAGCTATCAAGTGTACATTTCCAAAGAACACAATGTGATAATTTCTATGCTATGTATTAATAAGTACAGTGTCACTATCTCAAAAGAGAATTTTGGTGTGTCATTATTTGGTGAAGGGAAAATTAGCTGGAGGATTTTATTTCACTTGAAATATATTTCATTTATTCATCTGTCTCCAAAATCTCCTCAACTGATAAACGTCGATGAGAATACAAGGAACTGGAAAGTACAAACGGATAGTGCACAAAGGATATCTGTGTCTTTATCTCAAAGGACTAAATTTTAACTTATAAGCATATTGGAATATAATGAGATCTTAAAGAGTATATGAATTTTCACTTGAAGACTTTCAGGGCCCAGAAAGTTGTTTCTAGAATGAAAGAACAACCCACATTTTTTTTTTTTTCCTCTGAAGTGGGAAGTGTAAACATGAAAGCACACCAAAATGTCCACCTGTCATTCAAGGCGTGAACAGTTTGGGACACAATTATGTGAGCAGGACTATGAATCCCTAAAAAGAATAGGCTAGCGTTTTGTAGGACTAGTACTGTATTTTTTTTTAAATTTCTTTTCTTCAAGCATAGAGTTCAAAAAATATTTGTTGAGTAGATAAATGGCTCTATGGATGGATAGAGGAAACAAAGCAAAAAAAAAAAATAAATAGTTGGCTATCTTTGTTTCAAAATTATATATCAAAGTTGTATTTCCTAAGAAGCAGGAAACCAGTGTGCATATTAATCTTAGATGCACTGTCCTGAACTTTGTTTTTAATATCATAAAACTAATATTTATGAGATGCTTAAGTGTCTGAGATTTCAGTTAGTGAGATGAAAAATCTGCTGCTGGTTACTATAATTAGTTTAAAATTCCCTGTGGGAAACTTGCATTCATAACAGGAAATAAAATATAGAGGGACCTCTGTCACTAGCCATTTATTTTTAAGAGTTTCAGAAGATAAGCTTTTCAAAATTTTCAAAAAGTCAAGAAATGGTACAGCCACGGCATTAATATGTAATCGTAGTATATGGCACAGCTATTGGAAAAGAGGAGAAAATGTTATCATGATCGTCAGATGATATGATTATATACCCAGAAAAGTCATGAGAATTAAATTTAATTCTCACAAGGAGAAAGTGAGTTCAGTTAAGTTGCCAGAAATGAGATAACGAAATAAAGTGAAATGGAACCAATAGTTTTCTTGTTTTCTAGCAATAACTGGGTAGAATATAGACTAGACAAATATTTCATTGGTAATTGCTTCATAAACCATAAGACAGCTAGGAATACAGCTAAAGGAAAATGTATTAGATTGGCATAAGAATTAATAAACTTTGCTGAGAGATATAAAACAATTTTTGAATAAAACTGAGAGATACTTATAGATTAGCATTTTTGTCATTTAAAAATATTAGTTTCACTAAATTTGTAGATTCAGGACAATTTTGATAAAATCTCAAGGGTTTTTTTTAATTGTTGGGGAGGTTGTTACGAGTACATGGAAGAAGTTGAAAAATGATTTTGGCATTTGTCTGGAAATGGCAGCAGATGAAGACAGAACATAAATTTTTTTTTTTTTTTTTTTTTTGAGACAGAGCCTCAAGCTGTCCCCCTGGGCAGAGTGCCGTGGCATTACAGCTCACAGCAACCTCCAACTCCTGGGCTCAAGCGAGTCTCCTGCCTCAGCCTCCCAAATAGCTGGGACCACAGGTGCCCGCCACAACACCCGGCTATTTTTTGGTTGCAGCCCTCATTGTTGTTTGGCGGGTCCGGGCTGGGGATTCAAACCCACCATCTTAGGTGTACGTGGCTGGTGCCTTAGCCGGTTGAGCTATAGGCGCCGAGCCAGAACATAAATTTCTGAAAAAGAACCACAATATGTGGGATCATCCTTCATGTATCCAGATGCATGTACTATTAATATAAAACAATGAAAACTATTATTCAGAAGAAATAGATATATCAGTGAAACTGATTAGAAATTTATTGAAAGAGATTCCACTGTATATTAGAGCTTAAGATGAAAATTAATAAATAAAACATATGCTCTATAAATTCAACTTGTACTATCACCAATTGATTCACTAATTGATTTAATTAAAAAGATAATCCACAAAAAATCAAAAGAAAACATTTTTCTCATTGTTTTCTCATTGATAACAGGCATAGAGGTCCTTCTAAGAATCAAAAGCATTAAATTGAGTTCCCCCCCTCCTTGGGTGGGTGTGGATTAATCTACTGGCTTCATGTTAGTACTGAATACATTAGATACTTGTGTTTTCCATTCTTGTGATACTTTACTAAAGAGAATGTTCTCCAACTCTGTCTAGGAAAATTCAATTTAATTCAAGTTGTGGGGAGAGGATAGGGAGAGGGAAGGAGGGATGGGGACTGGTGTGCTCCCACCTAATGGGCACCATGTAGAGATATGTGGCACATCTCCTGGGTGAGGGGACACAACCACAACAAGAACACTACCTAATAAACGCAAACCTTGTAACCTAATTGTTTGTATCCTTGAACTAATCTGAAATAAAAAAAATAAAAAGCAGTACAAAAAAAAGAACAAAAACTCAATTGTTAAATGCTTCAATGCATAGTTACATTTAGCTGGGAAAACTCCTGAATTTTGCCCAGTACCTACACCAAACTCAAAACTAACAGGTCAATAGCTCTTCCCAGTGCAGTGTAAATAGCAGCAGCGAGGAGGGATGGCTGGGTTATAGATTTGGCAGCCAGGCTCAGCAAAGAAAAAGTTGGGTAGTGAAAAGTAACCCCTCATGAGAAGAGAAACTTGGTAGAGCGGACATGTCCCTGCTGGATATACCATGGCCAGAACTCGGTCCACACACTACAGAAGTGACTGCACCACTGAACTAAATCAAATCTATATCAAGGAAGCGTCTACTTAATATTTGAGGGGAGGATTATATTGATAGTCAGCGAGTGAATGGGGAGCTGCAAGAAGATTTCTCTGCCCTGCCTTGAATCAGAAACAGCCATGCCTGGACAAACATCTCTTCATTCAAGATCAATGAATGAATAAAAAACAAACAAACCATAGCCAGAAATGCAACCAAGATCCAATATGACCCATGGAAAGATCTTCAAACTAAAAGTGGAGTCAAAAAGGCAGCTCATGGTTTATCATCAAAATGTGAAGAAATGTTCAGACAACATCTTGCTTTGTATTTTCAACAAATTTCCAGAAAGCGCATCCTTTCCTCGTGAAGCGAGGAAAGAGGGGAAAAAAAGATGACAAGTAGACAGACTGAGCTGAAAGGGACCCAAAGACAGCCAGAAATAAAAGTGGTGGTTGGCTGACACAGAAAGAAATGATAGGAAACCAACATTACCGTAGCAGAATCAAAATCTGGACTCGACGCAGGAAAGTGCACTACCCAAGTGGAGTCAGCGAAATGGAGACTATACCTGAGACATATTTATTTACACAACAGAGAGAAAAGTAAGAAAGAGATTAAACTGATCAGAGAGCTATTGACAGATATGGAAGTCAGAAAACAGAGATGCAACACAAGGACTATTAATGTTCCTGCCGAGAAATAAATAAATAAACAAACAAATGAAATTGAAGCAACCATTAAAAGGTAGAACTAAGGGAATCTTGGGAAGTTCTAAAAAGAGCTGAGAAAAAGATTCAAACAGATTTCCACATCCTGGGCAAAGCTAGTGAAAAGCTTTGTGAACCCAGAACCCGTAGACATTATGAAGATGATGGAAGATTTCTAAAGTTATTTAGCCTCCCCCCCCCACCCAAGGAGCTAATTACAAACAAATTGACTGGCTTCCAACTTCTCTTTTGTGGCAGAAAAACAGTAAAAGTCAATAGAAAAATATCTATACAGGTTTGAGGGGAAATTTTAATAATCAAAATAATATATTCAATCATATTATGTTTCCAACATGAAAATGAAAAATATTCTCAGATATGCAAAGGGTAAAAACATAACAGTTCCCAGGAATCCCACTTTGAAGGATATATCCAAGAGGAGAAAATCAGCCAGGGGATTAAATACGTATGTATCAGAATGTGGTCACAGCATAATTTGTGAATATAAACAATTAGAACCCATGTAAAATGTCAAGCAACAGGAAATGCTAAAATAGATTCTATTTTCCTATCATCAGACACTAAGCAGCTCTTAAAAATCATGTTGTCTAGCAATGTAGAATCTTAGGCCCTGATGTTTATCATGTGATATCAAATATTATATATTTTTTCTTGAGAAAGCCAATGTTTTGTCACCAGAAAATAAAGCAAACATTCTAGGACAAAAATTCTAAAAATACCCCCTGGGCTTTTATTCTCGTAAACATGTCATTTTCTCCTTTAAAGTTAAACTACGGGTCAAATGTTACTACCATCTAGGGACAAGCATGTATGAAATATGGGTGCACTTTCCAGGCTGAACATCTTGAAAGGGAAGAAAGTTGAGAACTAGGGGAAATCACATTGTTTTCCTGAGTTGGACGCATTTTTGTTACTGTGAACCGTGCTCATTTAGAGGATATAGGGATATCACAGATTATAATTTGTTGTCCAAATTGTGTAGCAGAAATTATGTGCTGCTGAAAAATAACTCTCAAGATAAAATATAGTTTACTATTTAAATGACTTGATATCAATATGAATAGTTCCAACTCACAATGAGTGGATTGTTGAGGGGTGGGGCATGGCCAACTTTTAAGAAAAGAGATTAAATAAAAGAACGAATAGAGTGACAATGGCTTGCAAATTGTAGCTTTCTAATAACAGCAAAATTTGCATAACACTTTTCATAGAGTTGGCGTAAAGCTGTTCAATTATAACTACTTATTATTGCTTCTAATAATAAAGCATAACTAATAGAAATTAACCACTAAGAGACCACATGTGACAATTTGAACATTACATTTAGAATTTTGCTCCTCCTTATCTTTGCCTCCTTTGATTTTACAAGATTTTAGAAGAAAAGGGAAGATACTAAGGGGGGGAAAAGGTATTTTTTATTTTATTTTTTTAACAGCAATAATGAGCATAGAATTTCCTTCTTTCTGTGTTTTATATACTTAGAGATACTATGCTATGAGTTGGTCCCTTTGGAGACTCAGCACATATTTTTGGAATGGTTGGTTAAGGTTTGGGGTGAAACATGAGTCTACAGTATCAGGTACCTGTAATCGGGCTTTAACCAACTAAGCTATTGAAGACCCTCAACCACAACTATAAAATATCATGAAAAGTAAATTGGTGTACAAAAAATAAGCAGACATTAAATCCAGAAGTAATAAATAGAGAGAGGAATATTGGCCAAGAAATACTGTTTATAATGCATCACAGAACACTGGCTGGAATGATAAATCAAGGTAAGTTTGGAACATATGATGAAAGATTTGCCGTATATGTTTTGATTCACACTCAATGTTTCCTAAGCTTGAGTAAACCTATATTTAGGCATAAAATTCACATGTAGAGCAATTAATTTGCTTGCAGATTCAACTGGGAACTGCTTATGAAGCTGTATAAAATAAAAACGATGCCACTGAACCAAAACTGATTTGAAATAGGGAGCAGAAGACATCATTACTTAATTATTTTGCTTTAAGTAGCACTGTTGCCTTAACAGCTATGACCCTTCACATTGGCATACACATACATTAATGCTCTAGGTTGTCACATTAACTGTAATAAAATAAATTACTAATGAAATCAATAAACAAGAGAAACAGGTATGTAAGAAATGAAACCATCCCTAACAATATCAGACTCCAACTCCAGCACTTCCCTGTCCTAAACTCAGAGCGTATCTCTTCTCCTGTTCCCTTTAACTCTTCCGTCCTACTTTTAAAGGGAATCAAAGGAGAATTTAAAAAATCAGAATAGCCTACCATTTTTAAGAAAAAAAAAAAAGCCTCAGTTCCCTGCCAGTTTTTATGTTATTAAGATAAAGCCAGGATTCGGGTGCTTGTTTCTCCAAATATTTTTGAAAATAAACTAGTAAAGCACGTTGCAGGTCTTAGTGAATCATCTTTCTGGAGAAACCTGCTGGATAATCTCGGAGCTCTCTTCATGTTTTAGTTAAAAATTTTAATGCAATTATTATTAATCAGTGGGCATTTACATAGAATTTATACAGTGAACAGTGCTTCTAGCACGCATTATCTCATTCAGTTTCAGAAGTAAACAGTAGGTACCAAATGGATTGGTTTCGAGACTGTCAGCCTCCACAATAAGAAAGAATTCCAATTACTGGTTTCATTATTTAGGGTACCTAACACTTTCTTCCCAAGATTACCAGTATCAGTCTCATTGTGACCCCGTAAGTGATTCAGATTCATGATTGCCTCAGTGCTATTTACAGAACAGCAATAAGTATATTAAGAAAATCTGCTGGCTTTACTATAAAGCCGACTGTAACCAGCTCATAAAGCCGATATCTGTGTCCTTCAGCAGGAAGGAAAAAGCTCGTCTGGGGGAGCTGGTCCTGTATGTGGTTTGGTACAATAGATCTCTTTTTCTTTATGGGGTCAAAAATTCAGCAAGAGAAATTAATAAAAAGCCTTCTGAGAGAGAGAGAGAGATTCTCTCTACCACCAATCTCGCTGCCCTCCTGCCACCAAAAGCTAGAGACTGGGAACTTTGGAAACAGAAGTTTATTCACAGTGGTTAACTAAAAGCAGACTTCTCTGGATCAGAAGTTCAATTTACATACTGTATAAAGCGTCAGAACAATATTCTGGTTTCTTACACACACTGCTGATTTTATTGTATCCTTTATAGCTTTTATCCTCATATACAATTTTCCCCATCCTAGGTTTTAGATAATTTTTTAACATAAAGACTAGTCAGTCACATTTTCTGTTTGAAATAAAGACACAAAGTGGTTTGGAGTAAATGTTTGAAGTTCAATAGTCATGCACCCATGTGCAATGCATATGGACGTGTGTGCGTGTATGTTGAGAGAACTAACAGGACCAAAGATACTGCGAGCTCTCAAAATGCTAAAGTTCTCAAATTCTTCTTAGTTGATCCATAAAACATTGATGTGAGAGTCCTGTTTATAAGTTGGGGCAGGCAGGTTGTGTTTAAATTCTGAACTCCAAATAGAAATTTCGGCCAAGTTTAGAGGTTAGTTCCAATTTAAGATCCACATGGAACAAATCTCTCAATTTTCTTATCAATAAAATGGGACAATACTAGATATCTCTTAGGTAACTGGGAACATTACATTAGGAAGAAACAATTTTTTGAAAGGAAATTGCCTAGGACATAGGAGGCTCTTTAAAAGGCATTAATTGTTTTCTACACTATTCACTATCTATTATTTAATTTCAAAACGAAGGAAAATTGTGCGGCTGTGTGGACTTGGCCTTGAATTTGTCTTAGGGGGAAGATATGAGCACTAAACTCACTTTCTTTTGAAAATTGCAACAATAATTACACAGGAAGTTAAAATATTAAGATACCTTGTAATAGCTCTCCCCTTGCCTAAATATCACATTCAAGAAAAAGAAGGGCTGTAAAATAATTTTGTTCCTCTAAGTTAGAAAAAATAAAAATAAATTTTACATAGGTACATTTACTAAACTCATTTTTTTTTACTCAGGGTTTAAGTAAATTAAGAAAGCGAATTGGCTGTCACCCTCATAGAAAGAGCCTCCACCTGCTGGGTTGTGGTGACACTTGGATGCTTTGCTAATTAATAAAAGTTAATTATCATTTTGTAGGCAATTGGGGACCACTTTTGTGAGAATCCTAACTTTGACACCACTTGGAAGGGCCTATGCCAAGGGTAGCAAATGAAAGTCATCTGGTCTTCCCTTCCCCCTCTCCTGCCCATGACAGGCATCACTAATTGATCCCAGCATTTTTCCCTCTGAGTCTAGACTTGGCAACCAAAAACTTTTCAAAACAAGTTTCAAGGCAGGCAGCCACCACCAACTGATCAGAATTCTCTTGTGGGTTGAAACCATCCCCAAAGTAGGCTGAAGTTTACTTTTGAACTATTTATGAAATCAAAGAGCAGAAAAGGTGTGCTTTCTGAATAAATTAGCAATCTTAATATAATCCTAATGAGAGTATTACCCTACTTAGGAGAGCAAGCTTCTCAGGAGTTTTATAACCATTTATTTAGAGGAAACACCTATAATAATACTTACAAATCATTCTTGTACCTTTATTAATAAGAACTTCTTAAGGGTCATTAGTAGATAAAATACTCCTGGCCAGCTCAAATTGCTGCATGCCATTATAATTAATAAAACCATACATCTTTATGAATAGTCTATAATTCAGGCTTTTAAGTAATTAAATTGAAGTTTTATTATATTTGTTTCATTTTCTATAGTAGGAGATAAACGTAACCCTATTCCAGAGCAGACCTGTCCTCTCTCTCACCCAGACAAGCCTCTGTTTTAAGGGCAGTGTAAAGATGTACCCAGAACTGATTTCTTCAAAACAAGCACTATGAAACAAACGTCTGATTCTTTGACCAGTGTGCACCAGCAGCGAAACAAACAGGCTATTATATTTGTGGCGAAGAATGAGATTACAAAGTCAGCGAGGAACAATGCACATTATCTGTCCGTTGGTCTACATTGTAAAACAAAGGCACAAAAGTGCTGTTAATATGCGGAAAAAGTCAAAGTCTCATGTTTCCCAACTATAACTTGAACTTCACCTTGGAAGTGAGAACAATGTAACCTAAACATCTGTACCCTCATAGTAATTTAAAAGAAAAAGAAAAACGAAATTAAATTTAAAAAAAGGAAAAAAGCTTCATGGTTCTCAGTGAACTTCAGTGGTCTGGAGGATCATCCTGAAGGCAAGCTGATGTGTCTCTACCCGTCTACATATTTTTCTTAGCAGATGACATGCTCTCCTTCGCTTTTCTGCTTTTGACCCATCCAGCAGCATGACTGGGTGCTGGCCTAGTTTTCTCTCTGCATTCTTTAATTTGTTGCTTTCAAACTTACAGCCTGTGTTTATTCAGGGCAGCTACAAAAGTCACGTTTGAAATGCATGAAAACTTAAATTCATTGGAAATATTTCACTAGTGGGTTTTTTCAATTTTTAATTCTAGGTATGTGATAATATTTGACATAAACTAAGTAGAACTTAAGAATCGCATTGGAATTTTACTAGCATTTCCATGACCTAATCCTGTAAATTAGCCTTGGAACTGTGAGGAATGTTGAAGCCACCATTATCCAATGTTACGTGAGATGAGTTGTTTTTCATTTAGTCATTCTTAGCCAGAGGCGGAGGTAAAAATGCTGTCCGGACTATGCCTGTGAACAAGGGTGTGGTTCTTTTTCCTGCCTTTCTGATTTGATTTAAGACATGTCTCAGGAAAGCAAGCAGGAATCCGCAGAGTTTTCCTCTACCCACTCATTTTTTTTTTCTTTCCATTTCTAATGAATGGTAACAAAACAAGGTCCATGCTGGAGGCTAGAAACCTCAGGCACCCAGCCCTGGCCAGACTGAATAAAATAGTTTTGTTTCTGGGCAAAATTAACTCTTAATTTCTTTGTTTTTCCTCCAAGGGTAAGGAGGAAAGAAGAAAAAAAAAAGAAAGAAAGAAAAGAAGAAAATAAACGGTACAATGCTCAGTTGCCTATGATTTCAGTTTCTACATGAGGATGGATAAACCTCAGAAGCAACTCATTAGAGGGAAGCTGTGGACTTCGACACCCTTCTCCCCTTTCTTTGCTTGCTGCCATTCCCTGCTTCCTCTAAGGCCCAGTTCATCTCTTCTTAGAAGATCATTCCCAGCCCTGCCCCCTGCCCCCTGCCCCTACAGCTCTGGAAAGCCAGACCTGCCCTCCCTGACCCCCGTGCCCACTCTCCTTTCTTCCTCATCTTCTTGAGGTCGACCTTGTTGCCACTGGGTCTGGCTAGAACCAGAACATGAGCCAGCCAAGCCCAGTGGCCAAGCTAATGCATCTTTGCAGCCCAGCACCCAGCACAGGACCCAGCACATACTAACTACTCACCTAGGGTTTGTTGACTGACTAAGCAAACGAACCACCTAAAAGCAGTCCTAAGAAGATGTAAGGACTTTGATTTTTCATCCTTTAGAACAAACTGAAAATGCCTCTACCTCAGCTGCAGGGGGAGTTGATGTGTCCAAAGAGCATTGTCTTTTGGTCACCTCTCTCTTCCATATCCACAGTCCACACCTGCCAGTGGCCACTACAATGACCATCACAGGGTGTGAAGCAGTAACAGAGGGGTTGACTGCACTGGTAATGCTCTAAGCTCATATCCAAGCTCTGGGGCTGAGACTGAGGGTGTGATGTTCACCCCTTTAGATGACAGTGAGGGGCCCGGCCCGTGCATGGTGGCTGCCCAGCCTGCATTAGCCTTCCTTCCTCCAGCACCACTCTCAGACGATGATGACATTGGACAGTAACTCTCTATTGCCAGTTAGAGTAGCATCCCTACAGATCTAAGCTTAACTGTCAATCAAGCACTATAAAGGAGAACAAAACCAAGTCCTGCTTATTCCAAGCTGTTTGAATAACTATTAGGTGTTTCCACCCCTCATCCTAGGGGCTCTTGGAAATTCCCATTTTTTATTATGTCAACTGAAGTGTGGGTTTCTCTTCTAGACTCTAACGTTCTTGGGGACTGAGAATGTCTCTGTCACCCACATGGGGCACAATGCAAGTCCCAGGCACGAGGGTGTGCCCTGCAAAACCAAAGCTCATGGTCAGGATTATATTTCCAGTGAAAGTTGGCAGGTGACAGGACTGTTAATGCTACTGTTGTCTTGCAGACAGGCCTGGCTGTAAAACCCCTCAGAGCAGAGCCAGCCACCTCCTCACCTCTGCTGACCTGACCCATCCCAGGGAGCCAACAGGACCCTAGAGGGCAGTGGCCCTGCTGGGCATGGGCTGTGCCTCAGCTGGCTGATGGAATCCAAGGAAAGGATGAACACTGGCTCCAAAGAAAGCAAAATATTTGAGCCAAGTACCTGCTCCCCATTCTTTCCTAGATCCAAACACCCCAAAGCGCAAGGACAAACATAAGAAATTACCTTTTGGGTTCCGAAGATACATTTTGTGATTGAAGTTTCTAGAAGTCTAGGAGTATGGATGAGTTTGCTAAAATCCTACCCATTTCCTTATAACTAACTCAGGGTTGAAGGAGACACGTGATGTGGGAACTCAGGCCCAGCCTTTCCTTGTAAGAGGCATCGGAAGTGTCTCGAATCAGGCAATTTCCTTTCTGAGGAACCCTATGTGTACACACAATAAGACCTCATTTCCTCCCATTGGCTTTTGTTTGAGCAGTTTCCTTTGAAATGGGATGTAGTCCACTCTCCTTCACAGTTGTCTAAATCCAGGCATCCTTCTCAGCTCAACACAAGGCCCACTCTAGGCAGTCAGACCCAACTCTCCCTCCCTCCCACCTCAGATTGTGCGTTGAATATCTGGGTCCAGGATGAATGGTGTTGGTCTCAAGTGTTGTGGCGCCTGCCTGTGTGCAGAGGTGCATCATGCTTGCACACGTGTGTCTTAACTGTAATTTCAGTTGCTGGCTACCGATCATTTGTGTTGTGCTTCCTTTACACAGCATCCGGGTATGAGGCACACAGTTTGGGTTTTAATCAATGCCTTTCGAATGGAGAGCCTGGGCCTTTCAAAAACGATGCACAATAGATTTGAACATTTGCAGATCTACGTTGATTTGGAAAAATTAGAAAATCCCTTCCCGAAGTGAAAGCTGAAACTCAGACTTTTAGATCTCCCGGAGTAGCAGACATTTTCCTTTGTGCTCCCTCCTCTATTTTTGAATGTCTTTTTCACTCTTCTGTTCTTATTTTTCCCTGCGTGCTGATCAAATGGATTCCGTACCACACTTCTCTCTTCATTTTGTGTGTGACCCAAATCTCATGACCCAGAGCTCCACCAAACACCTAACTTGTGAAAGTATCTCTACTGCGGATGGGTTCTCAGTGGGGGGGAAATAAAAGAGCAAGTGAGTCTCCCAACACAGGCAAGTGGGTCACCATATCCAGGAAGGAAGGAAAGTTTAGCTCCAGGAAACACCTTGAAGCAATTTTTACTTAGTCATTCTCTGAGCAAAAAAGAGGCTAACCTTTCCTTGGGGACCAGACAGCCAGAATGGACTGGCAGATGTCATGACAGTATTTCTTGGGCCCAGAGGAAATTCATTCATTCATTCATTCATTTATTTGTACAAGTTTGAGTTCAGGAGTTTGGGCCCAATGTGAACCAGTTACCATCTGCTTAAACAACCTAAAAACAGCCCGGGTGAGGACAGAAACAATTTTATCTGTGCCAAAACAGCTCAAGGCATGGCCAATCATGG
The DNA here is from genome assembly GCF_000181295.1 of Otolemur garnettii. NCBI lineage: Eukaryota > Metazoa > Chordata > Mammalia > Primates > Galagidae > Otolemur > Otolemur garnettii. Next base: position 6,827,057 of record NW_003852429.1, on the reverse strand, counting down.
AGCCCGTTCAAGTGCTCCATTTTCACACTTGCACTATATGAAACTTTCCAAATGTAGCCCAGCTCTGCTGTTTTCAAAAGCAACTACATTTCAATCATCCTGGAAATACTATAATTCCTTGAGTCTGGGGTAGCATGCTCCAGTGCCTTTCCATCTCATTCAAATGTAAACATCCCCCAAAGGCTTTTGTAAAATATAAAGCCTTCTTGCATTTTGCTAAAAGAACAATGAGGTCTTTGTGAGTGATAGCAAGACTTTGCAGAAATAGTCAAGCCGAAGTCCCTCCTTTATCTGGAATTGCTTAGAAGGTCTGCAGCATTAATTGGTGGTTATTCTCCAACAATTTTACGTTCACCCCACAGACACATATATTATTTATTATGTATCAAGAGTATATTCTGTGCAGTTGTAGAAAGTTTTTTTACAAGGGTGACCTCATTTAATCTTAATTATCACCCAAAGAAGTGGACATTATTACCCCTTTTTAAAGATGAGAAAATTAAGATTAAAACAGATTTCTAAATTTTCCTGAAGTTGTTGCACTTCATCTGTGGCAGAGCCAGAATTTAAATGGTCTCTTAACTCTTGTACTGGGGGGTCTGTGACTAACTTGTGTCTACATTTTTGTGTGTTCTTGTAATAAATGTAGATTCCTGGGCCCCTCCCCAGATCTCCCAATTCAGAATCTTGGGAATGGAGGCCTGTGATTCTGACTTTTTAACAAGGTTCCCAAGAGATCATGTGGCTATAACCCCCCAAGTTTTGGAGTAATTGTTAAGAGCTTTTGAAGTGGGTATGGAGTTGGGTGGAGAAGTGAAGATAGTGCAGAAATACGACCTCGTCCCAGTGGCTGCAAGTCTCACTCTGGCCCTGACTGTGGATGTGCTTGTCTTTTATTAAGTTTTCAAGTGGCCCTCAAGGGTGAAGAAATAGGCCAGTCCACTTTGTGAGATGTGCTGCACACTCTGTGCCACCGAACGTAACAGGAACGTTTCCTACAGCAATCAAGCAACTAAAACTAGTTTCAAAGTTAGGAGGCTCCAGTTTGGACATTTCACCATTGGTTTCCCTCTGCCCATTGCATTCATCAGCCAAACTTCTTCTCGGAAGTTTAAATAAAAGAAGATTGAGCTGGCCTCTCTTCAGGACTGAAGGATGACTTCGTAGGGAAAATATACGTTCTCTTTTTGTGGTACTAGAAACTTCTAGGTGTATTTGTGTAGATGATGGATTATGAATTTCTGTGAATATAACTCATAGCTAATAACTATAGACATGCCGGTTTGCATAATAAAACATCTCAATTGGAGGGCGGCACCTGTGGCTCAAAGGAGTAAGGCGCCAGCCCCAAATGCTGGAGGTGGTGGGTTCATACCGAGCCCCGGCCAAAAACTGCAAAGTAAATAAATAAAAATAAAACATCTCAATTATTCAACTGTATTCCAGAAACATTTGTTGAGCATATACAACTTATCAGACATTGGCTCAAGCTTAAAATGTGTAGGGATTACTCCAATAAGGAGACATTAAAATGTTCTGTATGATCTTGTGTTTTAGGATAAAAGTGCTGGGTTCGTGTATGTCTCTGCAATCCAATGCTAGGAAGGAAAAGGCCAAGGAAACAATAAAATAGCAGAAGCACAACAACTAGAACGCAGAGCATTCTAGTGATAGTTAGGCCTGCATGGATGTAGAGCTTGTCGTTATAGTTAGGCCTGTAAGGGTGGAGAGCTCATCTTTGGCCGGGGGATGGGGACCAAGGCAGGACATTAGCCTCTCCCCAACAGAGTTATTTTGAATATAGCAGAATTCATTTCAAGGCAAAGACTTCTGGGAGCTTTCTTAGAAAAGCATTTAGACCTCAATTTGCCACCTTCTTTCAAATGTATCTGATGTTTTTCACCTTTTCTGTTACAGCAGAAAAGAAACCTTTATTCTGACAAATTTTCAAAAACGATTTCTTCCCAGCCCATCCATTCCCTCCTCAAAGCTGCGCAGGTGCCACCTGCCAGCCTGGTACACGCTCCCCTCTAATCTGACTCCCTTTCCTTCACCTAGCTTTCTCCACTCACTGCCCTCTTTGCTTGCCTTGTCTATCCCAGGCTTCCTCCCTAACCCTTTCACTTTCTACTCCCCCAGTGCCTTGCAGCTCAGCTTCCCACTCACTACTCTTCCCAGAGAACTCTCCCCACAGTCAGGGGTGTTGTCTTAGCTTCTCCACATCATAGTGCCAGGCTAAGTCTTCATCTGTGCTGAACTTTCTTTATGATCTGGCATTATTTCCCATTATCTCTGAGGTTTAAGAAACTCTAATCTAGGACACAGTGAATAGTGTGCTGCTTTGTCACAGATCTGAAGGAAGCCAGAGAGGTTGCAGGCCTAGCCACCTGGTCCACGGTGCCTCCACCTTGGATGAAATGCTCTTCACCCGGGTTTCTATGCCAGTGGAAGCGAACCCAGAAAATTCCCTGAAAGGCAAGTGGTCCCCAAGGCTGTGTCTAGATTACATTTAGCCATCTCGATTCCTTTTATGTTTATGATTTCAAATATTAGTCCTCCATGGATGAATCTCAAACATACATGCAGCTTTGCACATTACAGAAGCCTCGGACCTACACTTCTAAGAGGACATTGCAACTTAACTTAACCTTCCTATCTTCCCCCATCCTCCTGTGTGCCTGTTGTTGGTGTCACTGATACTTCTGTTCCCTAAATTCGTGGTCACCAGGTCATCTTGGACCCCCTCCCTTTCCTTTGGCCTGAATAAATTCTTCCCAAGCGCTTAGTAAGTGGCTCCTTGGATCTGCACATCACCTCTCATCTAATTCTCACTGCCGCTCTTCCAGCTCCTGCCTTCATGACCAGCCCAAGCATCTGCAGTGCTTGAGTCTAACCTGTGCTCATAGAACGATTTCCCTAAAGCAATGTCTGAGCCCATTATTTACCTGCTCACACATATGTGGTGGCTCTTTGCTGCCTTCCGAATGAAATTAGAAATCCATAGGATGGCCTTCAAAGTCATTAACAATGTAGGTCATGCCAAGTGCTCTCTGGACTGTACCCCGTGTTCCAGGGAAGGCTGTGTAGCGGCTTTGTAAGTGTGCAAGCACACTGTTATCTTACCCACCCTCAAGGCCGCTTCTGATGCTGTCTCCTGCAAGAAGCTTCCCCACCTGCTAATTCTACTCACAAGGCACTTTATACCTCCCCTGTGGCGTGGAGTGCTGTCACCACGGTGATTTATTCACGCATCTTCCTAGTCATAGTACAGCACAAATTCCACGAGGAGAAAGAAAATGGGGGAAATTGAAGTAATACTTTCCTCATCTTCCTGAACCTTTCATACAGTGTTTTTTTTTTTTTTTTTTTTTTTGAAAACTGTCCTATAGCCAGTGAAAACTTCTGGAGCACACACTTGCCCTGGCAGAGCAGGCCAAGATTAATTTCACAACGGCATCAATCCCTTCCTATCAACAAAGGGTTCTTCACCTTGCACAACGCATTTCCAGTGCATTGTTTTACCAAAGCTTCACAAAAACCCCGAGAGGTGGGCACGGTCATCTCTATTTAAACACATGAAGAATCCACAGCTCTGAGCTATTTGGTGACACTCGTGTGTGTAGCCTACGGGAGTCCAGGATTCAAATCTTTATCACTGACCCACAAGCTTTGGGTTCTTACCATTCTTAGCTGCCCACTCTTATTTATTTTTTGAAATCCGCATGCACCCTCTCGACCTCCACAGACTTAGAAGCATCGAGGCCTACACAGCAAGAGAGAGCAAAGGACTTTGTTATCTGCAGTCCCCACGCTCTGCCCTCCCTCTGCCATCTTCACTCCCAAATAGGAGAAAAAGAAGCTCTACACAAAAACTTTCACGGGGTTGAATAAAACAAACAAAGGAAGAAGCAAGGAGATATTTTGTCCCGGATGACAAAGTGACAATTGTTATTGTTGTCATTATTACTGCCAAGATCCTAGCAGTTAACACTGACCATCTCCTTTCCTTTCAGGTTCCATGTTTGTGGCATTGACTTCCCAAGGGCCCAGGGTGGGACACTAAACGGGCTGTATGGGGCTTCGTGGGTCTGGTTATAGGTGGACTCAGAGATCCACTGCTGAAATCCCGGAAAGTTCCAGAGGAGAGAACCAGGGAAGAAGGGGAGCGGAGGTGAGAACAGAATAGGAATACAGGAGGCCTGCCAGCTCTGCTTTCTCTCTGATAATACACAGCAGGGTGGCCAGCTCCATTTTAAAAACTTTTTTATCAAAGACGAAACAGGCCTTTTAACCTCACAAGTGAACACATCTGCATAAGCCCTACTCAGATTAAGACATAAAATATTAGCAGAGCCCCCCCCCCCCGGGGTCCCTTGAGACACCAGCCGGTCCCCGTGGACAACCACTGTCCCCAGGGCTACCTAACCGGCTGGCTTAGCCCCCACCCCGCTCCGGCCGGGTCGCCTGCGTTCTTCTGAGACGCCTGTTCTGGCAGCGACTGCCATTTCAAACCAAGGAGAAAAGAAAGTGGTGTGCGGGAGTAATTTTGTGTGTAGGAGAAAAGTGTTTCTAATTTTCAGTCCTGAAAATGTGAGGGGAAGAAGAAAGAGGCGAAGGAGGGAAGTCAGTCAGTAAATGCAGTCAGTCCTCGTCCTGCTTCCTCCATTAGAAGCTGGAAGGCTTCCAGCGCCATTCCAGGCCATTTTGAGAAAGGAAGCAAAAAAAAAAAAACCCAGCATCGCCCTCCCCACCTGCCACGGCCTGGTCCAGACCGGCCGGTTCCGAAGCCCACAACCCCCAAACGGGTGGACAGGCTGACGGTTATTACTGAACAGCGACATGTTCACTAGAAGCCTGATACTGTATGGAACATAAGGTTTTGATTTTTTTTTTTTTCTGTTTTTAACCAAGGAGCAAGATGGGGAGTGTCACAAATCTAACTCCAGGATTTGCTGGGTTCTGCCCAACTGTAATAGGAAACGCACTCCCAGGCCCACGCCCTCCCGCCTCTGCAGCTTGGGGCCCCAGGGAGGTAGGGGCGGCCGAGGGCCACTCGTGATTACCCCGAAGGCTCCGAATGTTCTCGGAGGTGGACACCATTCTGTTGACCTGACAAACACACAGGTGACGTCAGTGTTTTCCCTGTCTGCACTTACTTGTTAAACTGGAAGGAAGAGATCAGAGTGTCCAGTACCAATCCACAGCCCCAGAGCAATTAGCTCAAGACCCCACATGTATCTGGCTAAAGGGACTAATATGAACTCTGGGATTCACAAGGTTTTTAAACAGCAATGTTCTCTAACTTTGCATCTTGGATTATTGTTTGTCAGTGTTTACCAAAATAATCACTCCTCTCGGTTACATTCTCTGCTCAGTTATTTAGTGTGGTCTGGGTTATACAATATAAAGTTCACCCCAAGGGGGTAGGTAGCCATGGCTTTTGAGTGGTCAGCTAGAAAACTGGCAGTTTTTATTAAAAAGGCAAATTTTCAGCATGGCAACCAATACTAGCGAGGTTTATAGGGCATTAATAAAACCAGCAGTAGTAGAGAGTGGAAAAAAAAAAGAGTGTGCAGTAGAGGGATCTTGAGGTTAAATACCAACCTGAGAATTTTCCTAAGCAAAACCAGAGGGCTTGTCGCAACTGAAGTCTGAAAGCCTCCAAGCAGGCCCCAGGCTTTCTGGAGCTTGAAACCTGGCCTCCTCAGGGGAAATATTTCAACACCCTCCTCACCCTTCTCTGTTTGCTCAGCGTGTTCCTGAGTAGGCCTGGGTGGAACTGAGGGAAAAATCCTTCCTGATGTCTCCCTTTCCGAGGAAGGAGGGCAGGTTAGCGCAGTCTGCTGTTGACTGGAGCTGGGATTAATTAGCTCCCTCAGTGACCTTGGCACTGCTGATGGCAGAGCGTGTCTCTGAGCTGTTGGGGACTCTGCTGAGACCCACAGAGAAACCCAGGAGGACCAAGCGCTGCTGCTAAAATGGTCACCGTTTTGTTGAGTGAGAAAACAAAAATGATAAAAGAAACCCCCAAACATGTAGGTTGTCTCTAATGTGTGTTATTCAAATTGCTTATGTGGAGACATCTCTGTATCCGTCTATTGCTGTGTATCTGTTTATCTAAATCTCTACCTACCTGCCTGTCAGTCTACCAATCCTGCTCGTAGTCAGTTGGCAAGTTAGCGCCCAGCATATTGCTGGGTATTTGTGAAGGGTGCTAGCCTATTGTTGGGACTAAAGACAGTTTGAAAGCATCCTGTGCAGTTGTAGAAGACATCTGTCCCTGCTCAATTCACCTTCATCTATCAGCTTCCCCGCCCCCCACCTCTTCCCATGCTCAGGCTTGAACAGCACTAAGGAAAAGCTAAAAGTCCCAGCATTTTTTCTTGTATCATAGCTGGTTTAAGGTTCATTATGGGTCAACACAGCTAGAAAAACTGAGGGTCTTGGGTTGCATAAATGAAGGTATTATCTCCTGAATAGGGAGGTGCCATACTGGTCCTATCAGAGGAAGTTGACGTCTTCAAATATGTGAAGGGGCTGGTCTACAGAAGAGAGGTTTGACCTGCTTAGGATTCTTCTTGAGCCCCAGACAGGGTGAACGGTAAAGGGTTTGAGGAGCCACATTTCATTGTGGCATGAGAAAGAATTTTCTAGTAACATGTTACGGCTTGTATGTATTATTCGGGGAAGACATGCGGCAGCCAGAAACTGCTTGCCAGGCCTACGGTAGAGGGTAGCCATAGATTGTGCTAGACAAGAGACCTTTCCTCCGCTGCTCTCCCACTCGGAATTCCTGTCTAATTTTCATCTTATGTTTGTGTTTTTTGTTGGTCAGGTGTATCTCAAAGAGGAGGGGTTCTCTGAATCTTGAGCAATGGGAAGAGCTCCCCCACCAACTTTAGTGTCTTGCCACAGCAAACCACTGCTCTACTACCTGTATACCCAGAGGAACAAAGAAACTGTGGGAGTAGCAAGTCATGGGAAGTAAATAGTTAAAAGACCAAAGCTCTAGCTGGTCCCAGCAGCCCCAGAGGCAAGGAGTCACTTTGATCCTGCCTCTTAATTGCAGCCTAGTTGCACCAGGGAACTTTAAAGAAAAGAAACAGGGAAACTCTAGAGATAGGCTTTGTTTTGTTTCCTGAGGGGATGGTCTTTGTGGTGGCTGCCAGGAAGCTGAGCCTTTCGGGTTCACAGGATTGGTTTCCTAAGGGGGAAATGCATAGCTCCCCCACCAGCTGAGCGTCAGATGTGGGAGAACCTCAGAAACGTGGGGGTCTCTGTGTGCCATGCACAGGGATGCCAGGCACAGGCTTGGAAGAGAGGACAGCAGGTGGGAGAAGGCACCAGGGGTCAGCACAGATGGGGGGAGGCTGCGGAGAGAGGAGCGGGGAGACAGACCGAAGCAGCCCTGGACAGAGCAGCCAAACACCCGGCTGGGAGTATAGGGTCAGGTATGAAGGGAAATAGCGCTGCCCCAGGAGGGGAGGTCAAGGAAGAAGAAAGGATCTGGAGAGGGCAGCCGGGTCACAACAGTGCAAAACCTCTCATTTTTGGAATGGGTCTTGCAGGTGATAATGAGCTCTTGCCTGGAATGCCAATTTACAATATCTAAGTTGTGAAGCTTCGCCTTCTGTAGGTTCATTCAGCCTGCGAGCAGGTGTGCACACACGAAGGTGACTCGAGAGCAAGGAAAAGGCCAACCAGTAATGACACCAAATCTGGCTCTGCTGCCTAAGCCATCCCTGGCAAGTCACCACGTCCCTTTGTGAGGAGGGACTTCTGGCTGAAACTGAACTCAGGCCTGCACACTATGCCAGTAATTGCTTGTTTATGTTCTATTTAATGAGTTAGTGAGTTCTGCTCACGGTACTTGCAACTGTGAAAGGAGTTTTTCTAAAGCAAACTCCCTTTTGTCCCAAACCCCAAGTAAATACCTTTGGACAAGGGGTGTTTGGATCCTACCTACTTGGGTTTCACCCTTTGTCACTGGTCAGGGTGTGACCTTGGCAAGTAACTCGGTCTCTCTAAGCTTCATTTTCTCTCTGAAAAGGCCTAAGTCGAGGGCTTGCCTCATAGTAGTCTCTCAGTAAACTCCACAGACATTTGTTCTGTTTCATTCCCAAAAGGTTATTGGTACATTAAAAATGCATTTAAATAAACAGCCATCTGTGTGTGGACTAAATGGGCATCTGGGCAGGGAAGACTTCCTCCAAGTCAGGTTAACTGGACCCCTGGCTCTGGGGAAGGGGGGACCACGTGCAGGACACACAAGCACATGAAGCATCCAAGGAGGGGGACAGACAAGGGACACGGCCAGGACATACAGGGAGATAGGAGACTGCCCACAGTCAGCCACACCTGCCTGAACTTCCCTCAAACTATTCATTCCATAGCTACCTCATCTAATGATGTCTTCATTTCCATCACAAGACTTTAAAACTAGCACTTTTAAATAAATGCAATTTTAATGGTGAATAACACTTCCTCTACACTCTTCTACTTCTTTGGAGAGCAGGAGGAGAGAGTGGCATTATCTCACATCTGAAGGGAGTGAGCGAGTGTGTTAGAGTTCCTGGAACCAATTCATTGAGGGGGAGTAGGAATATCAGACTTTCAGGCTCCATTTCTGACCACTGGCTAGAAATAAAAGAATCCAAGTTGGATTTAGAGCACCTATATTCCTTAGGATAAATTAAAAAACTTCTGGAGCAGGTGTGTCAACAAACAACCACTATTCCCTGCAGGTGGCAACAAATCTCCTGGGGGATGTATGAGAGCCTGTGTCCTCAGAGAAGACAGACATCTTAGGAGCTAGAGACGCCCACCGGCTGGCTGGGTGGAGCCACAGAGCTGCGTGCAACTGTCAAGGACCAGCCTTCACACCTTCACCACCAGCAGTGTGGGCGCAAGGCGGGTGGGGTTCAGCCTCAGCTCTGTCCTCTAAGCCTGAGCAGCCTGGAAAGGCCTGCTATGCCCTGCAGAGAAACCCTAAAGGAGCTATCTCAGACCCAAATCTGCTACTTACACTGTCCACATCCCAGGCCAAGGGCAAGATTATTCATTAGGTAAGAAAACGGCTGAACTTACATCGTATGTATTATTCAGCTCATCATTTTAAAATGTCAATTTTCCTGCATGTTTGATAATGCATGTAATGTACTAACAGCATTGTGTGAGTTCTAACTCTTATACAGAAGTAACTGTCCTTATAACGGTTGTTTCTGCTATGTGTATATGTATATCTATATATATATTTTTTTTTTTTTTCTGGTAGGAGTATATGATCAAAAGAGATTGGAGAAGCCATAGGTCAAAATCTCAGGATGGAGGGACCGTGTGATGTGGGGTAGAGG
>NW_003852429.1:6815368-6817684 GCF_000181295.1 Otolemur garnettii | reverse complement strand
GGTGTCTACACTGTTCTCCATTCCCACATTGTCAAAGTATCCCGAAATAGCTGTGTGATATCTCCACTTAGATGTCCCATCATTACCTAAAAACACCATTCTCAAAACTAAAAACTCAGTCATCTCCCTTTCTTCTTCTCTCCTTCAACTCTGTTCCCATTTATAGGCCCCTCTCTTTGTCTACCCCGATTCATGTCAGGGTACCAGATATCCCTCCTGCTGGAAACTCTGACGTCACTTTGGCTCCTCTAAGCTCTCACTAGCTTCTGCTATTTTTCCTTCAAGACACCTCTTGGATTTGTCCTTTCTCCTCCGCCCTCACGTGGCCATGCTAATCTAACCCCTTCGCACATTATGCCTGGACTATTGCAAAAGATTTTGGGCCAGTGGCATCACTAGTTACAAATGGTCAAACCCCTGACCCTCTCTGCCAGGTCCCAGTTGGAACCTCACACCTGGGGAATAGACTTGACATTATAGGTAGTGAAACTGAACTCCACGGGGCCCCCAAGCTGACCTGATTTCCTACACTCCCTAACGTGGCATCCGTATTCTCCAAAGTCGAGGCTCCTCCCTGGCCTCTACCCCACATCACACGGTCCCTCCATCCTGAGATTTTGACCTATGGCTTCTCCAATCTCTTTTGATTATATGTTCCTACCAGGAAAAAAAAATAGATATATAGCAGAAACAACCATTATTAGGACAGTCACACAATGCTGTTAGTACATTACATGCATTATCAAACATGTAGGAAAATTGACATTTTAAAATGATGAGCTGAATAATACATAAGATATAATAGTTCAGCTATTTTCTTACCTAGTGAATAATCTTGCCCTTGGCCTGGGGTGTGGACAGACCCCATGAGAAACACTAATCTAGATGAAATACATCCATTCAGATCCAGAGGCAGTACCTCTTCCTTCAAGAAGCTCTATCTATGACACTACCCCAAATGGAGTCCCTGAACTCTCAGAACATTGAAAATTTCAAGTAGTAAGTCATTTATAGAATATATGCTTCACCAATACTCAATGTTTGATTAATTGAAGTATGCATCTAGGATGCCAGAAATGTCTGGATTTTTAGAATAACTCAATATCTTAATTAAAAATTATTACTGTCTTCCTAAAGTTGCTTGGGGCTGGGCTCAACTCAACTATGCAACATCCATTTAGAGAAAACTCCAAGTTGGACTTCAGCGTGATTTCGTCAAACGTCACGTACACGGGTTTCATGGATTTGAGAACTAACTTTTCCCCATTTTGGCTAATGAGACTTTTTTTTTTTTTTTTTTTTTTTTTTTTTTTGAGACAGATTACAGGTGTTTGCCACAGCACCCAGCTGTGTTTTTCATTTTTTTGAATGAGTCAGGGTCTCACTCTGGCTCAGGCAAGTCATGAACTCTTAAGCTCAAGCAATTCTCCCTTCTCAGCCTCCCACAGTGCTGGGATTACAGGCATGAGCCCACCGTACCTGGCTAGTCAGTACTATGTAGCACCAGAACCCAGTCTCCATGATACTATGGGGAAAATGGTGTAGCTACCTGCATTGCACCAACCTCCTGCCCGCAGCTCACCCTCACTGGCAGGAGTCTCTGGCAATAGTCCTGTTGGAGGCGAATATTGGTTCAACATCATGTTTAGATCTACAGATGGATAAAGGAAACTTCTTGGGCATATTTTTCACAGGTACGGTTGCCTTCTTGAAAGTAAATCTTTATTAATAACCAAAGAGAGCATTTGAAATCAATAAGTATCAAGACTTCTGCATCTATCCCTCAAAATACATATTTTAAGGATGTTACTGGTTAGAGCAGTAATTCTAAAGAGGAGATATCACTAGATATTGGTGGTCCTGCTCTCAAAGACCCTGGGGATTCATTCATCCCTGGGTGAAGCAGGTGTCAACTGAACCCAGCCATAAGGACCTCTCTGAAGAAAACAGCCTTTCAAGGTGAGAAAGTGTTTGAAGTATGCAAATTGTTGATGCCCTCATACCAGATGCCTATCATGAGTAAACCAGCCAGTATTTCTCAAACTTGCATGGGCCTGCCTGGGGAGCTTGTTGAAATGTGATTCTGATTGGTAGGTCTCGGGTGGGGCTGGGATTCTCTATTTCTAACAAGCTCCCAGGTGATGAAGATGCTGCTTCTCCTTCCGGGAGGCTCTGAAATACAATGGCTGCTTTGAAAGTGGCCGCTAGTTACAAATGGTCTAACCCCTGACCCTCTCTGCCAGGTCCCAGTTGGAACCTCACACCTGGGGAATAGACTTGACATTATAGGTAGTGAAACTGAACTCCACGGGGCCC
>NW_003852429.1:6811623-6814569 GCF_000181295.1 Otolemur garnettii | reverse complement strand
GGCGGGTCCGGGCTGGGGATTCGAACCCGCCACCTTAGGTGTACGTGGCTGGCGCCTTAGCCGGTTGAGCTATAGGCGCCGAGCCTAATGAGACTTTTAGTACATTACTTAACCTCACTCAAATTGAGTTTTCATTTCATTTATCAAGCAGGGACAAAAGGGAATTTTGTGACTATTAAGAGATAATACACACAAAATCTGAAGTGACATATACCCATGTAAGATGTCACTATTACTCCAACACTCAGTATTCGTGTATTATGAGGTAAACTGTGTAAAGTATATTTGAGAGCACTAACATCACTGATTTACCTCTAGTAGGAGATTTTATTCTTTCTGGTATGAATGATTTTTATTTTCCCAGTTTTACTTATTCAGGTGAAAACAAAATACCACTGACCTATAGGGCTTGGAGGCTCTGACGGGCCTGAATTCAGAATTGGCCCAGCCATTTATGAGCTGGGGGATCACGGGGTGCTATGAGCTTCGGGGGCCTCTGTTTTCGCCAGCCAGCTGGGGATACTGTTAACTTTGTGGGGCTCTTTTGCTCTTCTTAGGTTCGGATCACATGAGATCATACACGTAAAGCACCCAGTGTAGAACAGATGCTCCTAGAATATTAATTTCTTTTCCTCCTTCTAGCAGGCTCCAGAGAACTCAATGAGATGTTTTCATGGGAAAAAGAAATACCATGAATTTTCGGTTTCATTGTTGACTTTGGTTTTCCCCAGGCCTGCAGACCATTTATAACCATTAGGGAATGCTGTGTTCTTGAAGCAACCTGCTGCTTTGTGAGTGGGCTGGGGTGTGTCTCTGATGCCTTTGAACCTGAGCTGTGAAAGTGGAGCTCACCCACCTCTCTTCCTGCTCCACCCTGGCACCTGCGGCCTCAACGTTTTAGCAAATGCACGTGCTGTCTAAGAAAGCGCTTGGAGACAAGAGATAGTGACATGTATCTACACACCAGGGGCACCTGAAAGTTTTGCCTGTGCTTCAAAATTCAAGTCAATTAAGCACTGGAAAAAAATAGATAAATAAAAGTTGTAAAAATCCAGTTTATAGCTCATTTCCTCAAGAAGCTTTCTCTTAGGCACCCTTGCTGGAGTGCCCTAACTTTTAAACTCCTGCTTTTAAGCTCTCCATTTGAACTGCTAATTGAGGTAATGCCTCTGAAAGCCCTCTGGAAAGTGTAAGAAACGACATTTATGTTAATTCTCCTCCTGAAAACCTTTGTGTGTTTAACTGCTGTTATCTTGTTTGTAAATGCCTTGCCTCCTAGCTGGTGTGGATTGCACACTCGTGGCCCAGGGGCCAGAGGCTTGTTCAGGGTTTTGCAGACTTCCTTTTTCTTCTGAGGTCACTTACTCCCCACACTCCCACCCCAAGCTCTTCTACAATAACCAGCTTGCCTGCCATGTGCAAAACCTCTGACCTGCCCATCTGCCTGCCAAGACCCATAACTGAAAAGAATTCTTTTGACATCTTCATGCCAAAAAGCTTCTTTCAGCTCTCTTTGAAACTGGGGCCCTAACCACCCCCAGCTTGTCGGTGCCCCAAGCATGCGTACTAACTGGGATGTTAGGGCAAGACAAACAAACAAATAAGCAAAACGCCCCCTAAAACTTAGTGTTTGAAAAGGAAAATCGAGTTTTGTAAAGTAACTCTGCTTTTAAGAAAAAAAGAGAGGGAAAGCATACTCCAATCCCCAGAGTCTCAGGTTTCCTTGCTGGAGGTGGGGACTGGGAGATGAAGATGTGGCATGCCACCAGGAAGATGAGCACCGGCAGCTCAGAAGTGTGGAGGGGCTGTTAGATTTCCTACCTACACTCAGGTTCAAGGCTCTCGAGACGACGTGCCCGTTTCCCCAAGCACTTTGAGACTGCTGCTCTGCTGAGACTCTGATTGCTCTCAGTAGCCTTATATTTTGAATATTTTTGCAGCATTCTCATCTATTTCTCACCTTATGTCTTTAAATGTTATTTAAGCAGGATTTACCCTGAGCAGTGTACCAGAAGTGAAAAAAGTACATAAATAAAGATATCTAAAACTCACAATTCCTTCTCTTGTTCACTCCTCCCAAACACCAAAACTGTCAGAAGCCTAAAATTAGTGTCTGACAGTTAATAATGTTAAATCAATATTGACAATAATAAAGGTATTATTTGTAGTCTTTGACGTTTGCAAGTTTGCATCATTTGTGTACAGGTACCCGCCAACACGCACACATACACACACAGAGACGGATAGGTATTGGGTTACAGAGTTGGTATTCTAACGAAATAACAAAAGCCAGAGAACCCCAGAGGTGTTTAATAAACACTTGTTGACTGATTGATGGAACGTACTACCTACAAGAACTTAGACAATGCGTTCTTTGTGAAAATTCAAAGGTAAATTGGTGACTGCAGTTTTATTACCAAATGTTTCTGCCATAGTGAGAGGAACAGGCCGGCTGAAATATTGTCCATCAGCCTCACAAAGGAATCCCTGGGGCCTTACCTTTCACACCTGTTTTTACTCTCAGCAGTGGAGACAGAGACCAGTCTCCACCACCAGCACGGGGGTGCAGGCGGAGGCCCCAGGCAGACCTCACCAGACGGCGCCTCTGCCTCCTTACTATGCATGTTACCACAGCTGCAACGAACAGTTTGGGAACAGTTTTTAGAAAGAAAAACAAAAATTACGCCGAGTAAAAACTGGAGGAAAAAACCCCATAGTATTGTAACTAATTTGCAAAGCCCGGCTCTGTCTTCCTGCCTCACTCTTCCGAGAGAAACCAAGGCTTGAAATATCAAGTTCCTGGCTGCCACTGCCTGTTGGGTTCAGTCGGCCATTCCAGAAAGGCCGCCTGGCCTTGGGACACCTTTACTTCTCTCTGCCTTTGTCATTTCCTCTTTTCCTTGCTGGGCCTTTAGGCTGCGCCTTGGGCAGATTGTGTAAAAAGAG
>NW_003852429.1:6798575-6811272 GCF_000181295.1 Otolemur garnettii | reverse complement strand
TTCTTGTTATTGGTAAGAAAGAGAAGGAAGAGAAAAATGCAAGCCAGATGGAACCTACTCATTCTACTAGAAGGGAATTCTCGGAAGCTTACTATCGAAATTCTCTTTTCCCAATTCTTGCTTGGAATCTTGAGTACCTGATCTTGAATTTCTGCAGCGCTCCCGGAGCGCGGGACTGGCTGGTAGCCATGTGATATTGATTTGTTTTCACCATAGCAACAGCAAATTAAAACAACTAGCCGGGAGAAGGCAGGCTGTTAACCAGCAAAGCTACATCACCAGTGTATTTCGCAAGCATATTTTTCTCCTTTGCTCTCCTGTCCTCTCTTATTCACAAGTTTAATACACAAGTCAAGGGAAAAATAACACTAAATGCTTTGGGTACAGCAAAGCCTGTGTCTCGAATAGTCTGGTTTGCACAGCTTTTAATATATTAGACGAGATTGATGGGGAAAAGGCAAACAGCAAGGTTCTGATTTCCTTGGATATTTTCTTTGCGGGTCTAAGGATAAATATCCCTAGAAAATGTACAAGAGCACAAAGTAGAATGAAGGGTTCTGTGTGTGTGTGTGTATATTATGTACACACATGTGTATATATATACACGCACACAAATACACACACACACATATATACATCTGTACCTTAATACCCTAAGGCATTCGCCAACAGTTTCTTAAATCCCGAGGTTTTATCCCTTTGTACTTTAAATAGCTCACTGTGCCAAGAGACAAACAACTTTTTTTTTTTCTAGTACAAGGTCAAGGTCTCTCAAAATGCTAATTTATGAGGGAAAGTGTAGCAAGTATTATTCAACTCTATTAAGAGATAGAAAATTGAGGTAGACTCTTGCTCAAGGCTATATAAGGAGTTGGAAGGAGGGTACAAACTACCTTTGGGAACTCGCGAGAACTTCCCTGTGTTCTAACCAAAATTTCTCTCTTTCTTAAAAGGCTCTTTAGTAATCATTAACCTTCCCCTGATCTCTAAGCCCAAGGTTGCCACCTGTGACGTGGGATTCACAGCCTGCGGTGTTCTACTTCCTTCCTAGGGGCCATCTGCACCAGGGTATGGTGCTTTTTCTGTGAAAACAGCTGTTCCCATCATCACAACCAGCCATGAACTTGGTTGCACAACCTGGATCCTAGATAATGGCTCTGGGGGGTCTGGGAATAGGGTCTTGGGGTCTGTCCATACACGTGGCAGTGTGGGGTGCTCCCAGGGGAAGTCAGGTCAGGAAAAAAAATAAACAATGATGCTCACTACAATTATCTGATCTTTACTGCAATTATCTGATCTTGAAGCATGCTTTCTGTCAGCCCAGCCAGAGCCCTGCAGAAAACCTATGCTGACCGGCCCACAGCGAGGCAGGTAGGGAAAGATGTCCTATTTATGAGGGGGATCGTTTTAGGGTTGACAAAGGACAGGATAAAATCTGAAGACATAACTCAAGTCCTGCCAACAGGGAGTTAGAATGTTCCCGGCCAGGACATAAAGAAATATTCCTCTCCACAAGCCTGAATAAAGGAACACACAGCAGAAATAGTTGGGGGATGACGTCAGAAGTTCTGGGCTAGTGTCCTGCACTTCTCCTTGAAAGTAAAAACAGTGAGTCTAGAAGAATCTACGTGGCATTGCCCTTATTTACATGAGTGCTTCCACTGTTCTACATAAGACAAGCAAGATTGCTGAAGAAACTTCCTCTTATCCAAAGATTATAAAAATGTCCCTCTGCATATTTTTTTTACCAGATTGCCCCCCCCCCCCACCAAATGCACATATCACCCAGTTAACAGATATCTTTCCACTTCACCTTTGTCTTTTAAAGGAACAGTAATGTTTGAAGGTGGTGCTGGTTAGGCAAGTCAGATTTTCTGCTTCGCTTCAGCGCTTGCTAACTATTCTAAAAATGTTACACATTTATTGTAAACACATGCTTCCGAGGCCTAACAAAAAAGCACAGTTTCCTCATGCCTGGCAGAAATTTAAAGCGGAAAAGGGCAGAAAGAATTCTTTAGCAAATATATCCTTTCCTTCTCCTGGGCCAAGTGTGTTAAAAATAAATCTTCTCCATCATTTCTCACTGCTGCTTCTCAGCAAGAAAGTTGATATGGTTCGGCATAGTGAAAACACAGCTTTAAAAGCTAGCCTGCCCTCATTAAATTATTCTGCTGGCTGTGTGTTCTCATTAAAAATGCATAAAGATCAGATAATTGCAGTAAGCATTATTAACCCAGCTTTACTTTTGAATATAATGGTTCCACTTTTAAGCTGGAAACAAAGACTCAGACATGCCAGAAACAGAAATGTAAACATTGACCTACAGTATCAAAAACTTGCCAGAAAGCTGCCTCTTGCGAGGTTGTTAAGAAGGTGTTTTTGAAACTCAATTAAAGCCATAGCATTGTAGAGCTAGATAAGTCCCTCGTTTTTTATGCATTGACATACGTTTGGCTAAACATTCAATTGATAATTATTTACCATGAAGTTTTTTCTTTTTTTTCTTATTCTTAATTGCAAGTCTGTTTCCAAATAACAGAATGAAAATAAACTTCATCTGTTTGGGAGCTAACTGTGTCAGGATGACAATTTTCAGTAAGAAGAAAATGAGAATGCTCTTGAGAATTCAAATGTTTTTTCGGAATGATAAATGAATCTATGCTTTGAATAAAAACTCGATTGGATGCCTCACCCCAAACAGGCGGCATAGATTCCAGCTTTGCCATGTCTTTTTCTGAAATCAGAATGTTACGTAAAACTCCAGGGTCCCCCGCAAGTATTCCGTTTGAATTAGTGGAATCCAGTTTCCCCGGCTGCTCTAAGCAACACACATGGAATGCAGCATACTGCAGCAAACTCTTTAAACATTCAAAAAAAGGAGGGGGGTGATGATGATTCTCCTACCTTGTTTAGCTCTGCCTGTCCTTTTCAGTTACAGTAACCCCAGGAGCTTTGGGCAGAATCAAGTGGCCGAGGCTTCTCCACTACATCATGAGGAAGAAATTTCCATGTAAATAGTTCCTATTCCCTGTTTATTGTACTCTGAAAGCCGCCTGCCGTGTCTGGAAAATTTTACCTTCAGATGATGAAGCAAAGACAGTCTAAACTCTGTTGCTGTAAGCTGCAGCCCTTCCTTCCAGCAAGCCCCGCCCCGCCGGGGCCAGCCAATCCGCAGCCAGTTCGTCAGCCCTGCTCGTCTGAAACTGGCCCTAATAGGATGACTGACACAGCAACACAGCACTTGCAGTGTGTGAAAACAGTGCATCCATACTGATGAAAGAGGAATTTCCCTCTCAGAAGAAAGCAATCAGAGCACCAGTACAAAGTGGCACATAATTGGCAGACCAGAGAGAGGGGTAGCGCGAGAAACACCCTTCAAGACAGGCGGCTCAAAGCCAGCAGCTGCGTCGTAAACACTTCTGAAAATACAAAACTCCACAGATTCCAAAAGAAATCCAGGTTGTACATGAAACTGAAGTCGTCGTACTATTTCACAAAGCGTGTGTGTGTGTGTGTGTGTGTGTGTGTTTTTAAAGAAAAAAAACAATACAATGTCTGCCATGGAAATGAGTACCTTGTAAAGTATTTACATATGATTTCCATTATGGAGAGAGAAAGAGCTGGCCCAAGTGCATGTTCAGAATCAGAACATGCTTCTACCTCTAGCACACACACTTCCCTGCAGAACATCTGTTATTGCAGTGGTTAATTACTGGAGCCCATTTGTCTTCCATCTAAGTTTTCAGACCACTCGGGACTTCAATTAGGGAATGCTGAACAATAAAACTGATATCTATACAATACCCCTTTCTGCTCTTGGCAGGCACCCACAAGAGGATTAGGTGTGCCCTAACCGTCTTAGAGTCTTAGATGCCATTCGATAAATACTGTGCGTTGGTTCACATTGTCGTTAATGAAGCAATGATTATAGGAAGGTGTTCACTGTTGAATACACATGGCCCAGGATCTGAGGGCCACTATGAGGTGCCACTCCACAAAACTTGCTGTAGGAGGTACGGGAGTTCTCTAAGATAAGCTGGAGAAAGAAAATAGAAAGGTTAGGTAAGAGTTACTTATTTTTTTCCCTGTCAGCAGTGTCTTTGCATGCTTTCAAAACAAGAATCAAAACATATGGTATTTAGAAAACACAATAAGTATACATTTTCCTTCTACTAAACAAAACATTTTCAATCTAAAAAAAAAAAAAATTGAGCGTGATGGTTACATGACTAGACCCAGGCAGAACAAAGCCCCTATTCATCCTCCAGGTTGCACGGCAATGCACTAATGTTATAAGTAACTGTTATAAAAATGCATCTGTAACAAAGTAACAGGGAGGAAGGCAATGGTTTCTTTTTATTTTGCCAACTGCATCTTAAAAACACCATGTAGGCCGCAGTCTTCAAGAGGATATTCCTCTTAGTTTTACACTTCTAAAACTCTTTTTCCTTGCCACGTGAATCCATCAACTTGCAGGCTTTCATCTATTATATAATTTGTTCTGGGAATTTAAATTAGTTCTGTGGTCAAACTGATAGGAAATTATTTTTAAATATCAATATCCTTAATGCACATATGATACAGCATGTAAACAGGTTATCACCAGTTTGGTTCTCCTATTCCTCATCTCCTGTGATTCTGACTCCAAAACTCCCATTCCCTGAATCTCAATCCTGAAACTTGAGTTGTTTCTGACAGGCTCCCCCATTCTCACCCAATGAAACTGCCTTTCTGATTTTCTCTCCCAGCCAGTCCAGAACTCTGACCCTATTACAACACAAATGTAATAAGATGGCTTCTGGGACTCAAGCCTCCTCATCCTCCAGCTCCCTTGTTGCCAGACCGGTTTTCCTAAGTCATGTAAAGTCACGTTGTTTTCGCATTCAAATCTTTCTCTCTATAAAATTTATAGACTTTCAAGGCCTTTCATAATCTGACCTCTCCCTCTCCACTCAACTCCTCCTCCACTGTTTTCCTGAGTACATTTCTGGCTGGTGTCATGCTTATTTCTGCCCTACTGACGCTTCAGACCTCAGCTCACATTCCCTGGCTTTTCTGTCTTGCCTTTCCTGGCTGCGTTATTTTCTCTGATGTTCTCCAGTGAAAGCACCCTGCATTGTTCATTGTACCCAGCCGCTGGAAGCCCTAAACAATGTCATCTTGTGTAACTAACTTGCATGAGTCGATCTTTCCATCTCAGAAGGCAAAGTTTGTGTCACATATTAATTAAGGTAATGCACCCCAAACATCTATACTGTGGCCGGCTGGCACATAATAAATGCTCACTAATGATAGCTGTCCACTTTTATTGGTATTTGCATTAGCAAGATGCCATGGGGAAACTTGCCAGCTTCAGGGTTTCTATCTCAAGACTTGACATCATTTTCATCCAGTTACACAAGCCCCAAACCTGGCAGCCAATCCGGGCCCTCCTCTCCAACCATCTGAAATCCATTATCTAATCTGTCAAGTTTAACACCTAAATATTTAGAAATGTTTCACTTTGCTCCCAGCTGTGTCTTTCTTTCACCATTGAAATAGACTCTTAGGAGAGTCTCAGGAATACCTTTTGACCCCTTCAAACCCTTTCCTAAACTTCAGCTAGAACATGAATTCAAGAACAGAATCCTGATTTCCACACTCTTTTGGTCAAAGCTTTGGTTTACCAAAGGTTGGAATTGCGTTTCCCTAAAATGTACATGCTCAAGTTGTAACCCCGTATGTGATGGCATTAGGAGATAAAGCCTTTGGGGAGGGAGGGGTGTTTAGAAAGAGTCATGAGGAAGGGACCTTCATGATCAGATCTGCATCTTATAAGAAGAGACACCAGAAAGACATCTCTTTTTCTCTCTTTACCACATGAAGACACAACTAGAAACCAGCCCTCTGCAAGCCGGGAAGAGAGCCCTCACCAGAATCTGACCATGTGGCACCCTGACCTTCGACTTGTGACTTGTAGCCTCTAGAACTGTGAGAAAGTTAAGTGTCTGTGTATAAGCAACCCACCTAGTGGCACTTTGTCATGGTGGCCACAGTTAGTTGACTAATGTAACCTTTAACTATTTTGGGATGCTTTAAGAAAAAAGATAAGCGTCCTCAACACGGCCTGCAAGGTTCTGTACCATCTATCCCCTGCCAGCCTTTCCAGCTTGATCAGAGGCCATGTCCCTAAGGTGGGCTCAGGTCTGTCCTCCTGTTGTTTTCTGAGTAGCCCTGTGAGTTCTAGAGCAGTGTGCTTCCATTGTTAATACACAGGCAAACCCCCAGGGATCTTGTTAAAACGCAGGTCCAGTCTCAGTAGTTCTTAGGTGGATGCTGAGATTCTGCTTTCCCCGCTTTCCTAACAAGCTCCCAGGTGGTCCCGGCACCCCGTGTGTGCCGACTACTCCTTGAGTACCCAACTCTTCATAGATGTTGCTCACTTCATAGCACTTAAAATGAGGATGGTTATAGACTAATCGTTAGTTATAACTATATTAACTTATCTAGTTATATAGTTAATAATCTATAGTTAATCTATAACTAATATTAACTAATTGTTAATCGTTTATTTGGGGTCTACCTTCTAAACCAGCTTGTGAGCATCAGAAGTCACCGTGGCCTCTCCAGCAGCTGAGTATGTGTCTGCACGATGACAAATACCTGGATATGATACATGGATTGATTGACTTGCACAATGTGCCACGGGCCCAAACTGGACTTACCTTTCTTCTCCTCCTTCTCTTTTTCCTCTTCTTCTTTCTCTTCCCCTTTCTCTTCCTTCCCCTTTGCTTCTTTTAATGCTCAACATAAGATCCTTGAAACTCTGGAAAGAAGCTTAACTTTTGTCAAGGTTGTGACACGCTGAACAGAAAGGGGAACATTTGAGAAACCAGACATGTGACGCTTATCAGGAAGATGATCAGTGTGTCCAAAGCAAAGGAGATGCCGGGGTGGGGGGGTGGGGTTACAGTAAAAAAATACCTTTGGATTTGTCCAATAGATTCATCAGTTATCTTCTGCAGGCTCCCCCAGATGGAAGGTCTATAACTCTGTCCCTTTCTCTGGACCCTTAGGCCCAATTCTTCTCTTAAATGTACTAGAGAGAACTCATTTTTACCTTGTGCTAAACAAAAATAATTTTTTATTCTGTTTTCTAATCCAAAAATCGAAACCACTATTTCTCTTATGTTTCCTATTTTAATGAATGGAACCACCACCTTTGATGCCTAACTCTCTCTCCTCACCATCATCCAAGTACTTCAAAGTCCTATAAAGCCTGTCTGTCCAACCCATCCACTTCTCTCCCTCTTCACCACTGTATCCCTAACCCAAGACGGGCACTTTTTGCTTAATGCTCATTTCTTTGCGTCCAATGTCATCTCTCACCTTTCCCTCCATTCACCACACCTTAGCCAAAATGATCTTCTACGAAACCAAATATTACAATGCCATTACCTGTATAAAGTCACTCCATGTCTCCCCATTATCTTTCCTGCCTCATTCTTTTTTTAACTTAATTTTTATTAAATCATAACTGTATACACTTATAGGATACAATGTGTTGATTTGCAATACAATGTGAAATGCCTACATCAAACTGATTAACATAATATCACCTCACTTATTTTTTGTGGTAAGACATTTATAATACACTCTTAGTTGTTTTGAAATGTGCTTTTGCATTGTGAACATTAGGTGAGTAAATTCTCCCACCCTCCTCTTGAAATCACTTCCCTCTTACTTTACATTTGGCATTATTAAACTACTTTCATTGTCTGGAATGTGTCATGGTCTTTCTAATTTAGAGTCTGAATTTCTGCATGAAACATCTTTGATTCCTTTCACACTCATGGAACATCTTCCCATCCAGCAATGATCAATGCACACATCACTTCCTCCAGGAAGCCTTTCCTGACCACCATTACAGCCATGGAACCTTGACATTTTAGTCACCGTAGTGATGATCCCAGTATATAGTAAATGTGTCTTTCTTGCTTATGTAACTCACTGGTCTCTGTGGGAGAAGCAGCCATATCTTTCTTGTCCGTAGTAGCAGGCATTCGTTGAAGAATTATTGAATGGTTAAATGGGTAAACTTGAAAATGGCACTAGTAATTAAGTGACAAGGACAGATGCTAGGCTTAAGCAAAAAATTGATAGTGAAACCAGAGAGACGAAGGATCATGATGCAGGTGTATTTAAAAAGTATCTAAAGTTGGACTGGAGAAGGGAAAGGAGAAAGATTATAAAAACTCAAAGGCACAGTGCAGCTACGGGGATATCAAAGTAGCAAGCTTACAGGCAGAGGGAAAATTAATCTTTGATGATGTTTAAAGTGGTAGTGATTTCCTGATAAATAAAGTCTCCCTTTGAGTAAAAAAGGATAGGTGTCTTCAAATAGATGGAAACGTTTCACTTACCAGAAGAGATGGCCTGGGCCCTACCAAGGAGGGGAAGGTTGTTTATAGGAATGGAGACATGAGACAGCAAGGCAAGTTGCAGATGCACCTGGTCTGTGACAATTCAGTCTTAGGATGTGCTTCTCTCTCAATGCATTTCTACCCATCCCTCCTTCAGTATACACTGGCCTACACAATCCTTCAGTATACACTGGCCTTTATTCTCTTCTGCTTGTTTCACGTAAGCCCCCGGAGAGTAGAGACCACCTATTAAAGCCTTCTTTTATTCCCCACAATGCATAGCATGGACTAGTGCTAAATTAATTTTGGTGGATTGATTTCTATTTAGGATTCTGGAGAAAATTTACATAATTTAGAAGAGATGGGTAATTTTTCTTTAAAAAAAATGTGTGGGTTGTTGAAAATGCACAGGGAATAGAAAATTGGTTTTATAATATTCAGAAAAAAAGTTACCATGTTTTCTATTAAATTTATCCCAAGAAATATCAACTGGTTTCTAAATTTTCTCAATAGTTCTAGGGGCAGAAGTCTCTGGGAGAAATTGGGACTAACGTTTTTGGGGTTAAGAAAAATCGAATAAAGTAAATTGAATAAAGCATGTAAATGAAATAATGTCTGCGAAATCTCTAGCCTAGAACATGACACATGGTGGTGCTCGGGGTATGGTAGCCACTCCTGTTACTGCTGCTGCTCTTATCGTCAGCAACACCAGTATCCTTCTCAGGCTCTAGAACCTCAGTAAGATGTCAATGAACAATGGTTACGGTATGCCAAAAAAGTGCTGATGAACTGAGGTAGAGATTTTCAAACTTTCTTGGTTCAGGACACTCTTGTTCAGTAGTTTTTTTTTCACCATGCTCCTAAGCCAACAGAAATATCTGATAGTTCCCTTTATTAAATAGTTACATCCAATATCTTAGTGTTTGTGTTTTAACAACTTAATAGTTGTCTGAAAAGTTAATACAAGATGTTTGAAAGAAAAAAATAACATTTCTATGCCATGTGCAATGCCGCGGAGTTATTAAGGGATTCTGTGTGGCTGGTGATCACAGCATGCACCTCTGAAAGCCCGAAATCAGATCCGAGCCACCATTCCCATCTCCTCTCCTGTGATTTTGTGTACTGCTTGCTTTTCATCTTAGCGACTGTCAGAAATCCCACTTTGCAAAGATATGTGAAATCACGGAAAGGAATGTAGAGTGATTCTTCTAAAGCTGTGACTATTGAGATTGTGAATTACCTTGAGCTGGCTTGTGCAGTGTCTGACCCATGCTGGGCTTGCTGTGTCTCCCTGGAAAAATGGGAAAAATAGCCCATGAAACCCTGTGAGTTCTCTAGAGCTTCCCAAGGTGCCTGCGAGTAGAGTTTGGAAACCAAAAGTCCCAGCAGGTTGGCCAACTTCGACCGCCTGGTTGTTTTTGCTGGTGTCACAGTGGGTTGCATCATGCCTCTTGCCCGTAGGCCCGAGGGCATCTGAGGTTGCAGTGAGAAGGTCAGGTAAGAGGTTACTGGACATGCTCGGCCCTTCAGCTGCGGTCACAAGCCTCTGCGGTGTGGGCAAAACCCCTGGTTCTACAGAGTAGCAGGTGCCTGGGGGCCAAAAGAGAAGAACAGGCCGAGGCCGGGAGAATGTTGACCCACCAGCTGTCCACAGGCAGGGAACCTTTGCTGTGACTGCTCACCTTTCAGAATGAATTGTGAAATGCTGGGATGGAGCAACATGGAGCTTTTTCTCTGTCATTCCTCTGCAGAAGACCACTGGCACCTTCTGCAGCACATCTCTGCTCTTCTCCTGGGCGGGCTGGGGGGACAACCACAAGCCCCCTCGTGTCCACCGCTGTGCTCACTAGAACTTGACTCCTCTCCTCCAGCGAAGGCTGGGTATTCTCAGACTCCACCTCCACCTCCTTAGCGGAAGTGGCATTTCCCACAGAGAAGAGACCCTCTGAGCCTGAAGCCTCCCTTCCTTTGGGGCAATTGAAAGGTTTCCATCCACAACCTTCTTCCCCTCTTCTGACTGAGGGACTGAGCCGAGCAGAGGCCCAGGACACTCAACTCAGATGGAGGAGATAAGCTCCTCTCTACGGGCTTTTTCCTTCTTGCCCAGGGCACTTAGTACCCTCTGTCAAATACATGAGCTACTCGACATTTACTGTTGGTTGTCTGTTCCTCCATGAATATGTAGCCCTTCCCCCCAGGCTGGGATCTTCATGTCTCGACAATAAATATTTGTTAAATAATTGAACAAAGTTGGGGGAAACGAAAATATGAAAAATATGGTAACAGGACGAGTAGGAAATTGTGCTTGAGACATGGCCTAGCATCTAAGCTGGACTAGAATCTCCCAAGGGCTTTCCAGGGGCCACTGAAGCCAAACGTTTGGAAACCAGGGAGCACTGAGAAGTCAGACCCACGAATTGAGTGTGCATCCTCGGTGCCACCAGACAGCACGTGCCATGGCAGGGACCGCGCGATATGTTTCTCCGATGCTTGATAGGCAGCTTGGATTCCTACAAAGGGTCTTTAACAGAT
Organism: Otolemur garnettii; assembly: GCF_000181295.1. Classification (NCBI taxonomy): domain Eukaryota; kingdom Metazoa; phylum Chordata; class Mammalia; order Primates; family Galagidae; genus Otolemur; species Otolemur garnettii. Next base: position 6,800,338 of record NW_003852429.1, on the reverse strand, counting down.
GGGAATAGACTCTTCTTCAAAGGGCTCAGAAGTAGGTGGGTTCCAGAAAAAAGATTTCAGTGAGATCGTGGGTGGGTCTCTGTCACAGTAGGCGTCTGTGAGCCTGTTGACTAGAGAAGACTTCATCATCTCCCAGCGAGAGTCTGAAATGGGTATGGGAAATAGATGGAGTGTGGCATGTGCATGAGCACAGCCGCGGTGACAAGCTTGCATTTACTACAATCTGATACTCCTTAGGGAAAGACTTTCCGGTGCTCTCATCCCATCTCCATCTCGTTCTGTTTCTTCTAGGATTGCCAACTTTCCTACATCCACTTTTTCCCTCATAGGGTTTGGATTTAGCAAATACTTGCTGTGTTTTGGTCCCAACTAAGACATTCACCACAGAAAGATAAACAAGATCAGAATTGATCCCCAGAAGCTCAAAGAATTACTCGGTGGTGCCCAAGCCAAGATGGTTGGACACTCATCTCAGAATGGTCCTAAAGAAAATAATAACTTCCAAGTAAGTTTGGAAACTATTGAGATTACTAAGGAAATGTTGCTTTTACCAAAGTACTTCTCAGAGCTTTGATTCTGGGGCTGGGCATTGTAAATCTCCAAGAGGGGGGTCCACAGTTCACTGTGTTGGAGAATTTACTTTACCAAAGGCCCTTTTATTAAAAAAAAAAATCCAATGCATCTGGTATTCTGGGGGACACACTGGGGTAACAGCAGCCTGGATGAACTGTTCATTGGACCATGTCCCTACTTCATTCAACTCAACGTCTTTTATTTGATGGTATATTTTCTGACTTTACCAAGGTCCTCAGCTGTGCCAGTAGCTTGTGAGGTGTGTGCCAAGGCTGCCTTCCATTTCTTTCTGGGGACCACAGTTACCCTGGAGGTTCCTGTGGCCCCAGCACCTCTTGGCCAGACCAGATTGTCCATTGTAGCAGATTTTCTCCTCATATGTATCTTGGAGACTTTGCCCAGGTTTTCCTGACCAGCAGAAGGCCTCTGGTGGCTGCATAGTGACCTATGGGCATAACTACCCATTCAAACCTTAAACCTATTCTAGGTCCCTGTGATAGCATCAATTTCTGGAAAATGTGATACTCAATTCTTTCTTCCACCAAATGCTACTCATGGCAAGTGCTTCTGGGGAGCTCGCACTGTATTGAGGTCAGCAAGAGCCATCTGTGAAATATTGACATAGCATTACTACACGTGGTATCACTACAGTATTACTACTGTAAAATATAAGCGGCTATGGTCAGCCCAATTGTACCAACTAGAAAAATCATCTGAGTGATTAAATGACCTTCCCAGGGTCACCCAGCCTATAGGGATTAGAGTCTATTTGCTCCAGGGAGGCCAGCTTCAGAATATTCTTCACCAGGATACCACACTGGCCCTAAATAGAACAGAAAAGTTATCTGGCAAATTGGAAGGTGTTAGGTGCTAAGACAACACAAAAAAGGAAAAGTAGGGCCTGGTGAAGGGTACCGGGCCATCCACTGGGACGAGTTGGGAGGGAACAGTAGTGGCTTCAGTTACACAGCCAGGACAGACATCGTAAGAATGGGCCCTTTGAGCAGAGATTTGCGGAGGTGACCGAACATGTCCCAGGATCCGTGGACGAGCATGTTCCAAGCAGGAGATACAAACCCAAGAGCAACTCCAGAAGACATTCCTGCAGGAGGGACGTCTGCCCTCCCCTGTTCTGGCCGAGTTTGTCACTGAGTCCCCACCACGTTTCCTTGTCCCGGTGCTGGGCTGTA
>NW_003852429.1:6782718-6798547 GCF_000181295.1 Otolemur garnettii | reverse complement strand
GGAAGAACACCATCCCTGACCCAGACTGCGGCAGGGCACCCCTTTTCATCTTCCTACCCTTCCGGGACTCCCTCTGCTGCCCTTTCCTTTGTCAATAACTGTACAAGTCCAGATCATTCTTTTTCACCTCCGGGTATTTCCCTATCTCCTTTTTCACCAAATTTAAAATACTTCTGCCTCTTATCAGGTAGATACATCAAACTACCTCCTTCTGACATCTATTTAGATCTTGCTATATATTCTTGATACATTAAAATTTCAAACTTATATAAAATGTTCTGACCGTTCTCCCAAGGACATGTGTTATGTTTTATAACATTTTTTTATCTTTATTTTAAGAATAATTTGTGCAAAAAGAAAGCATCTGGCTTTGTTTTATCTGCTACCGAAAAGGGATCGTGCCATGGATCTATTCTTTACCAGAAATGGGCAATTATTTCCCCTTCCAGCTGGATTAGAGAGAAAAACAGGCTCACCTTAGCAACAGCATTCTGATGCTGATGTCATCACCTCCCATCATCTCAGTCCCCTGTCACTGAGTTCTTTTTCTACAGTCTCAAGCCACACAGCTCTAGAGATCTCCGCATTTAAAAGGCTTAATGAAAAAGAAAGAAAGAATCGTACTTAAATATTCACTGAGTCATTCTAATCTTGAACTCTGTTAGCAAGTCCCTCTTCTGCAGCCAAAGAAAATGGAAATTGTTCTTTTTCTACCTGGTCCAATTTTTGCTACAGCTTTATCTGAACCCTCGTGCCTCCCCAGCTCAGGCCCACACATATCCTTCATGTCCCCAGCCTGGGGGACTGCCAGCCTCTCCCACAAGCCTGGTCATTTACAAATGCAATAATTTTATTTTGCAAAGCAGTCTAATCCTAAGACAATGATGGTGAGTTATAATCACAGATCCCTGGGCTGGAAGAAATCTTTCTCTCCATTGAGGTTCTAGCCCCTTGTTTGAAGGTGAGCAAATAGACAGTAACACGATGCTGGGTTTTAACAAAGACAGAAAGATTTCAACTTTCTGGAAGTGTCCAGTTCCTCAAAATGCCAGTAAAGATTTGCACAGTGATTGTGCATCACATATTACACAACGCCTTGACCCCCCACCCAATCCCTGCCTCTCTCTCCCAACTACCTTCTCCTCCTCTAGATACAAAAATTCCACGCGCCTGAGTCATTGGATCATAGCAGCCCGAAATTCTTTCTGTACCAGGAATACAAATGATACTTTTCCACTTAGAAATTTTAATATTGGCTTTGGTCTCAAAATAAGTAATTGACATTGAGAAAATCACAGTTGTATAGAATCATTTAAATTGTGGTATCTATAGTTATTAAAACTTGTATATATTGACAGAAAAAACTCCCTGTTAATGAATAGAAAACTATCCACGTACATATTACCCTTTGACAAATTGGGCTCTCAGCTTTCAAAACCACAAGCTGTGGCCTCAAAGACAAAGACGTCCTTTTTAAGTTTTCATCGCACATTAACCGTCGTCATGTTCCCAAAGTCATTTTAAAAGTTCTCAACTTGCTGGATCCCTGAGTAAGAAACACAGATGATATTTTTAATCTATTTTAATCTTGAAGTTATTTTTAACATAATTAAGCATTTATAACTTTGCTTTATAGATACATACTTTGAGTTATATAACATCACTGAGCTAATACTTTGGACCACACTCTAAGAAATTCTCTATTCTCAAGGTTTCCCATTTAAATACAAGGAAGAAAATTATCTTTGGGTTAGAAAACATTGTCTTTTTCTTTTTTAAAGAACTTTTTAATATTGAAAATAGGCAAGCAGAAAGATTTCCAAACTTCTAGAAAACTGAACATTTTATCAAGTAGGCAATGAGTACACGTTTTTCATCCTGAATCAACTAATAAATATTATTGCCTTAATTAGACTGACACCCACATAAGGAATCTATCATTGTTCTCAAAGGAGACAAAAGTGCTGCCTAATTTATCCATAAGTCTGCAATGTTAGAAAGATGATTATAAAGCATTAACTGCACACTCTTTTCTGAGTGGTACTTGACAATAATTTGTCACTTCTTACTTACTTAATGTGGAAAGTCCCTTTCTTTACTTTCATTTCATTTCATAAGTGGAGAAACGGAGTCATAGCAGGTTGAAGACTTAATCATGGGTCTCTAAAGAACCTCGTGGCTGAGGTGAATTCTATGTAAAATTTAGGCCTCTCAGTGGGACAAATGCTCACATTCTAACCCTGAAAGTTGAGCAAAGATTCATATTCTAGTGACAGGATTTGGCAGGACCTGGTAAGTGAAATCTTCCTGGGTTCTCTTGTTTACATAGGAAAAAACAACGTAGGGTGAGATTGTCCTGGAAAGGTAGAAATAGAGATAACTCCCTGAAATTGTCTAAAGGAAAACATAATTAATTTGCCAAAATCATATCTTTATGGGATTTTGAATTCATTTCTTACATCTTTCTTTTAGCTGGTTGGATGGCCACTTTGCCCCTGTCTCTGAGAACTCCACTAACCAGTCAGTAACTAAAATAATACTAAGGGAGAAAACATTCTTTGTTTACTTAGTTTGCTCAAGTTAATGTCCAGGGCCATTGCGCATGACTGTGGAAGCTCCATGTGGCAAATCTCCGGAATGTTATTCGGGTCCTACCCACCATGCTACAGTCAACGTCCTTGAAGTGTATGCATCCCTGGAGATGTGGAGTATAAAATCTGCTCAACCATGCACATCTGCCCTGTTAGTATCCTCAGATGAAGGCTGGGGCAGGTAGACAGATACTCTTAGGGACTAGTCACAGGTCTACCATCTGGGCTAATCTTTGTGTGTCTCCTCTGGTTCTTTCCTAGTCATGTCATTATTCTCTCAAATCTTTCTTCCCTGATCCACATGTGTCCACCACTGAGACTTCTCTACCCTGCCACCAATAAGGTCAGGACTAGTGACTAGGGTTTCTATGCCCCATGAGATCCATGTGATCAATCCATGAATCAGCTTCTCCTTCTAGAGTCCTAGGAACAACCCAGTTCCATTGTACAAACGGGGTCAGGCTGCAGGTTCCACAAAAGGCTTGAATTCCACCTCTACAAAGGAATCAGAGGAATGTTACCCATCTCTCTAAGTCACAGAGACAGTTCTCAATCATCAATTGCCTACATTCATAAGTTGGTACGACCCCAGTCCAAGACTTTCCCACAGTTTTTCCTGCTAAATATTGGCCTCAAAAGATGATCTAGGGGGTAGGGGAAAGGAATCCCCTTTTTGTTTACCTAGGAATCATCACATACTACATTGTCCGCTTGGAGATTCACATTTCACATTAGCGTAGTAAAGGCTCTGAGAAGTCCTGCAAGAAGCAAATGTTTAATTTTGTTAATCTTTAAATTTAATCTTTTTTGGAAACTCTGATGAACGTATGTAAAAAATGCATTTTGGGAAATGAAAATCTGCACAAAAACAAGTTCAACAAGCAATGCTTCCCCGCACGTTTTAAGTCTATTCCCTGACCTCACTCTCATTGATTGCTGGGTTTCAGCATCCATTACAGTGTGTGCAGCACAACCTTGACCATTTGCTGGTTTTCATGAGCACTTTGGCTATATAATGAATTATGCTTTGCAGTGGCCTTAAGCTTTGCAGTGGCCTGCACGCAGGGGAGAGAAGAAGTGGATCTAAAGGGCTAGGGAGAAAGTGGTGAGTAGAGGGGAAAGGAGACCCATAAGAGTGACAAAAGGCACTCAAGGAAGGTGAACCTGTTACCTCAACTTGTTTTATTAAACCTACTTTACAGATGAGGAAACTGAGGCTTAGGCAAGTTAAATAACTCACTCAATGTCATACTACTAGTTTGGTGCGTAGGTTAAGCTGGACTCATATCGCTAACTCCAAATCCTATGCTTTCCCCATTCTCTTTACATGGCATTACACTGGCATAGTATAACACTATTATTAAGATTATGACTATTGAAGAGGCACCATAGCACCACGCTTGAGCAAACTCTGATCAGTTCTCAAGTTCAAATCCCCTCTTTTGCACTACTAGTCTGTGCCTTTGCCTGAGGTCCCCTGTCCCTGAAATTTCCTCATCTCTGCTATGAGGAAATAGGATTGTTGAGAGGATTAAAGGAGTTAGTGCTCAGAAAGCAATAAATAATAAATGTTGCCCATTGTTTTTATTATTACAGCTCATAGTTTAATTCCCACATTTTGCAAGTTTCACAATCAAGGCCCAAATGCCAACACTTAGGGGCTACTGAAATCAAACATAAAATAGAATCTCCCTTCCCTGGGTGCTAAAGATCTTAATAGCTGAAAAATGAGTGACATACTTATCGAGTAGATTGTACGATGCCCTCAGTCATGACACGCTCACCAGAGACTCAAAGAATCAGGCATGAAAGTAGAAAATAGAAAATATCTAAGCGGCTTGCACTCTGATGCTGAGAAGTGTATCAGTCACGATTCAGACATGGGAGTGAATTTTGCTGGGTCAGATGCTTTCTTGCTGATTCATTATTGTGGATACGGCTGACAGAGACAAGGGGATGTTTGCTGAGAGCTAAAGCCTTTCTCTAACTACTCATTGGCTTTTACATCGATTGATTTAATAGCTTTGATCTACAATCTCAAAAAAAAAAAAAAACCCACTTCGTTTTTTTGGTTTTTTTTCATATTTGTGAAGCTGTTCACAGTGAGAGAGGCTGAGCACTTTACGGGGGTTAGAAAGCAAAGGGAAAGAAATGATAAACATTTTCCAATATTTTCAATATTTCTCCCTTTGTGAGTCTTTTGCTTTAACATACTTGGTTCAATTTAAATTTAAAATTAAAATTGATGTCTTGACCTTTTTATTTGGTGCATTTAAGACTGCAATATATTTTGATGATGTATTACTGCAACCCAGAGTTGAATCTTGTATTCTATTTGGGTCAGCTATGTAAATCAACGACATTAATGAGCTTTATTAAATCATCTTAGTAAAAGCTCAACTGTCTCAACTGTTTACTTAATTCTACATCCAACAAAAAACAGCTGTCACCTTCTGACAGTTCTTGTGCTGAATGAGGGTTTTCTTCTTACAAGGAAAAATTGATATAAGTTGTAGTCCAACAGAAGCATCATATTTAGGGGTCTTTTAAAAGGATACTCTGTTGTAAAATTCAGGACTTACAGATTTCCACTTACTGTCAAGCAGGGACATCAGGGAAGAAGTTCAAGGGGAACGCTCTGCTACTGGCACGTGCCCTATATGCAGAACAATGCTCTGCAGAAACCGCTGAATTGCTTTATAAACAACTGCATTGACTTGGGGACCCAGCACCTCACGAAGTTTGGTGAGTCAGGCTGAGATGGCTTGGGTAGCAGTCCACTTTTTACTCCTTAAAAAGAAAAGATTTCTTAACTAAGATGATATTCGTTTAACTGCTATATAATTTTTTTCAACATTCTTAAGAAAGTATAGGGTTTTTTTTTTTCTTGCTGAAACAGTCCATTGAAATAATTCATGCAAACAAATGTTTCTACAAAAATGAACTTTCTGTATTTAAGGAAACAGAGCCAGGAGTTCTTCATAATATAATGTTTTGCTAACAGCTTCAGTTGCTTGTATGCACTTTCATTAATAAAATTGGGTTCTTTTGAATGTATTTTAGAAAATATTTTAAATGGACAATTTATTATTATAGACGAGTCTTTTCTTAAGACATTTAATGAGCATCCAAGACACTAAATTCAAGTCCAGACCTTAAAGCTCTCTATAGACAAGCTCTGGGAGCTGATGACAAACCCAAGCCCTCAGCCCAGCTGTGTGTCCCTCATGTGAAAGTGGGGCTCACTGCATTGAGAAGGTGACCTTATGCTGTGGCCTGGAGGAGAAGGTCACATGGCAGTTTTGTCCCAGAAAGAATATATGTGTCACTGCTGCTAGTGTCAGGGATAAATCAGGTCTTCGGATAGACAGCTGGGACTCAGAAGAAAGATGCTGTGTAATCAGTTAAAAAGATGCTTTTTCCAGTTAAAAATAAATAAACTACATCTTGCAATTACAAGGTTTGCCTTTCTTTCAGTACTTACCTTCCCTTTTCATTCATTCATTCATTCGTTTATCATTCATTCAATTAACCAGACATTAATTTAATACTGATCACTTGCCAGGCTGTGTTTGAGGCATTGGGAATCTATCAAAGACTAGAACAGGTACAAACAGATGCTTTTGTGAGGTAGAGGGAGAGTGATAATTAACTAAATAGGTAAGGTCATGTGTTAAAAGATAATAAACATTCTATAGAATAACAAAGCAGTGAAAAGGGAAAAGAATGCAGTTAGGCTGTGGTTTACAGTTTCAATCTGTTGCCAGGGGAGGTGCCACCAAGGTTGTATTTAATCAAATGCTGAAAGGAAGTAGGGAAAGAAGCCACAGGGATACCTGAGACGTCATTTTTATTTTTATTTTTTACATATTTTGTATTTACCTGGATGGAGTTGAAATACATTCTTTGTAGTAAAGTGTCTAAGAACAGAAAAGCAAGCATCCACTAAACAACTACACACCCACACAAGAGAAGAACACAGTTAAATTCAAGTTGGGGGGAGAGGAGGGGAAGTAGAGGGGACATTTTTTAAGGTGTAGGAATCAGCAAGTGCAAAGGCCCTGGGGTAGGGGCATTCTTGCCTAGAGCACGGAGAGGTGGGGAAGCAAGTGCTGGGAAAACAAGCCATACTAGTAACCATGTAGGGGTGGAGGTGACAGCCAGTGGTAATCCAGACCATATAGAGCCCACAGAACATTCTGAAGACTTTGGCCTCTATTCATGGGATTATTAACCCATTTGCACTCACCAATGTACGTGTGAAATAACAATATTAGAATTTGTTTCTACATCTATACATTTATACAGTGTTTAAAATGGGCACTGGCAAAATTCTGATGACCTTCAAAAATGCCGTCTGTAAAGCGATGAGTCTGGAGCTTTTTATTTGCAAGTGGTCTATATTCTGAATAAAGTGCTAGACCCTTAACTCTCATTAATGGCACAACGTGGCTTTCCCTTGTCCAGCAGAGCACGTGGAGACAAATCCCTCTGGTCTACCCATTCCTGTCACCATGGCAGTTCTGCCTAAAGGGAGGACACAAAAATTAGAGGTAAAAGGAAAACCAAGGAAGGAAAAGAAGCCCAGAACAGGAAGAGGAGCTGAGGGGAGGCAACACTGAACAATTGCTTTGGCTATTAACAAAATGTGCAGGCAGCCACCGATGACGTATCCACAGGCCCAACCTGCTGATGGATGTGCCCACTTCGCAGCTGGTATAGGACATAGGTTGCTTTGATGGTGGCAATTAGTTGTCTTTATAGTCAAGAGCATTTCTTGCCTTTTTTTTCCTGTAGATTATCTCAAAATCGAGGATAATGGTATTCACTTCTTTCATTTAATACTTGTTTTATAGACAGTAGGTGAGGAAGGGAACAGAAAGCCATGGAGGTTAGGCGTAGCTTCAAATAAAGAGAATGTAATAGTAATTAGGTAAAGTTTGAGTCGTTGAAAATGTGTTAAGGGCTGCTCGAAGGCTTTCCATGTACTATCTCATTTAATTTTTTCAACTCTGGGTGGTAAGGGTGTTATACCCATTCTATAGGATGGACTGTTAGTAGATGGTGATATGGAATTAAAATCTGGTTCATTTTGACTCCAACACCTAAACTCATCACCTTAATGCTACAGGGACAGGTTTTTTTTTTTAAGTTAACTTTTTTAATGGAAAAATTCAAGCCTTAACAGAAGTAGTGGGAATAGCATAATCAGCCCACAGGTGTGTGTCACCTAGATTTAGTAAACAGTACAGTATAGTACAGTATAGTACAACAGTCCTGTTGTATCTATTTACTTCCTAACACAATGGTATTTTGAAGTAAAACCAAGATATCAGATAATTTCGTCTACAAACATTTCCATACATATACCTAAAAGGGAACTCAAAAAAAATATAACCACAATACGTTTAGCACATCTAAAACTATTAACAATATTTCATTAAAAGCTTTCAGTTGCAAATATCCAGTCTCAAGCTGTGGTTTAAATATAAGACCATAATCTCATAGGTGTGATATGATTTGGTATTGAAGAAGAAATAAATCTACCAACTCACTAATCACATCATTTGTATTCCAGCATTAACACTTAAATGGTGTTTGCTCAAATGAGACTATTTCACACGCAAGTTGCTTAGACCATACATTTCCCCATGTGTCATAGTAGAAAGCAATAGGATTTATAAAGTCTAAGTTCAAGTTTTTGTTCCTGTAATTAAGCATCTAGTTTATACTCTTATAGCCTCAGTGAATTTCTTATATACAAAAGAGTGGTTTAAACTATCGATGATTGATAACTATCAGAACTTTTAAATTATAGAACTTTCTGAATATTATAATTTCAATATGTCCATGGATAAAGTCCCAAAGACTTTAATTAAATTATTATTTATTTATTTTTGAGATGGCGTCTTGTTCTGTCACCCGGGCTAGAGTGCAGTGACATCACCATATCTTACTATAGCCTTAACTCCTGAGTGTAAGTGATCCTCCTGCCTTGGCCTCCTGAGTGGCTAGAACTACAGCTGTGTGCCACCATACCTGGCTTTTTTTTCTTTTTTCTTTAGAGACATGATCTTGCTGTGTTGCCCAGGCTGGTCTCAAACTCCTGGCCTCAAGTGATCCTCCAGTGTCAGCCTCCCAAAATGCTGAGATTATAGACATGAATCATCCAGCCTATGATTCTTAGGGTACTCTTTATTAAAATCATGAAAAGTTGTAGAAACGATTTTATATTATAAAGGCACAGGGAATCAGTTTTGATACAATATTCAAATTTATAGGAACTTACAGTACAAAAGATAATTTTAATTCAATGCAAATTCAAAAATATTTTACTGTGTCTATGAATGGGCAATGATTAAAAATATAAACTGCTATTGCATAACAAGGAATTTTGCCTAACAAATAAAATTTTCTCCTTAGACAATGCTTTTGAAATTTGGAAAAGGGAAATCATTGGTGTTAAAAAGGAATAATAAGTAAAATGATTTCAAATAGCCTCTTCCTCTCTGACAATACTCCATCCACCCATCTTCTGGGCCATTTATCCTTCCATCTACATCCCCAGTTAGATAGCTAGCAAGACGCACGTCTAAAAGTATTTTCTAAATAGCATGTGAAGAGAAATTAGGATTCTTCACAGAATAGAAAACACAGTCAAGCATGTGAGATGCGATGTTCTAAGTGTGATTGCTTTGTTATGTGATATGAGGGGAAAAAGAGAAATAATTGCAAACTCAGACAAGAATCAGAAGGGAGGGCTTGTGTGTTTCCCAAGATAAGATGGTCTTTTGAAGTTTCGCTTTGCTTCTTACCGGCTGACTTCTACCACCTCCTCCAGGCCCCCTCATTTTATCAAGAAGAAAGTGATAGATCATTAAAAGCTCATCACTCAAGGGTTCCAAGGAAGAAGTGGCTTTCGAAGAAAGTTGTTTTTTTTTCCCCCTCTCTCTTTCCTGTCCATTAGGTTAATGAGTGAGAGAGGGGAAATAATCTCAGGGGGAGAAGAGAGTCTGAGGCCAGAGGAGAAAAAAGAGGGTAAAGATGTTTGGTGAGAAGTGAACTTTGGTAAACGGAGGCTGGGTTGACAGGGAAATAAGTGAAAGTGGAGAACTGCGGGACCTTTAACAGAAAGCGAGGCAGCCCGGGTTCCCCAAAGGCTATTTGGTCCACCTCCCTGGGAAGCAGCTGGAAGGTGTTTCCAGGAACGGAGGGGCAGAGCCCCGGCTTCCTCGGCCCGCAGCACTGCAATAGATCTGCTTCATTCCAGACCCCCCAATTCCTTCCTTCATCTTTCAGGGGTGTCTCCAGGCCAGTGATTTTCAACTGGTGTGCCACAGCGTGAGACCATCTTGGGTGTTTCTCGAAAATTTTTAAAGATCATTAATTAAATTTTTTTTGAAAGAAGTTCAAAGCACAGTAAATACATATATATATATTTTTTTACTCTTTTAATTTTTTTTTAACCTAAGTTAAGTGTACTGCGGAAGTTTGTCTATAGGTTCGAGTGTGCCGTGTGATTAAAAAGGGGGAAAAACTGCTCTGGGTGCTGGAATATGAAATGAAATATTCACATACAAGTCATGTTTGAGGGATTAAGTAAAATGCAGATTTTAAAGAGATGTGGCTAAAAATTTTTTAAAATCCTAAAAAAATGTCATCCTAGAGGTTTTTTGGTTGTCTGGTGTCTAATAATATTCCATACAGAGTGATAACTTATCAAATGTAAATAGTATAAGTAGAAATTCTTACAATTGTGGTATGTCAACTTAGCTAACCTGGAACTATGTTCCTTCAGATTCCTTTCCTTATACGGTTCTGGGCTAGTACTGGACACAGGAGACGTCTGACATGAAAGTGAGCTGGGCACTGAAGGCTGAAGGCTGGTGCGAGGCTTCAGGTGTAGTGGGAGATTGCACATGTTGAAGCGAATCTGCTGGCTGGCCTGGGTGGTGTGGCTTAGCATCCCAACTCCTGGTTCTTCCAGATCCCCAAAGATCTGCTCTTTCCCGTTCTCCAAGGCCTGAAGAAGAAGGTGCATGCACAGCTCTGTGCTGAAAGGCCCCCACTTCTCCACTGGGTAGCCAGTAGCATTGAGACTAGAGGTAGTGACGGACAGATGCAGGTTGTTGTTGATTTTTCAGGGCTCTAGTTCATCAGTGCAGGATCTCATCTGTCCTTGCTTTGAATCACAGCCAGATTCCTTCCCACGTGGCAGTCTGGCAGAACCAAAGACTCCACATTTCAGGCTTAACATCAGGTTCAGAGCCCACAGCCTGCAGATTTCGCCCCACTGCTCCCACAATGCATGAAAGTCTAACTCTTGTCACTCCCTGTGTTTGATCATGTACAGCAAGTCTGCTTTTTGATCAAACCTTGACTGATATAACAACCCTATGATGTAGGAAAACTACTCAAGTTCAAATTAGGGAGACACCAAAAGTCACCAAACTTGTAAATGGCACAGTCAGGATTTGCATACAGGTCCGACTGGAAGCCTGAGCCTTCAACCCCTAAGCTTCAGATTTCCCATCCACTGAGATGTGGGTCAGATGTTTCCAGGGTTGGGCTTACCTTGGTCTCTCCAGCAAGAGATAATTTATCCTCTCTACACCCACAGCATTTTTCTTATGACTTGTCTAGCAATTATACATTTTTCATTAATAACGGCTATCTATGCACACGTTTATTCATTCCTTTAACAAATATTTGCATACTGACTTTGTGTCAGGTGTGGATCTTGATGTTGAGGATTCAGCAGAGGTGCGACAGACACAATGTTTGCCCTTACAGAGCTTCTGTTTTAGTGGGGGAGACATTAAAGAGAACACATATGTGGATATTGTGAGGGTTGCTGCTGGCTGCTATGGAGAAAATGAGATATATAGACCATTTCCCAAAGGTTTTCCAAAGGGTGGTTGGGGGCAGCTTATCTGACAAGGTTGTACTTGACTAGAGACATGAAAGACACAGAGAGCCAGCTACCAGATTCTGGAGAATGACTATTTAGGAAGAGAGAACAGAACACTCAAAGGCCAGAGGCAAAAGTACACCCAGCAAGGAGACAGTGTGATCAGTGAGCTGGAGCGAGGTGAGGAGGAGGCTGGAAGTGGATGGGGTCGAAAGACAGCGGGACAAGCAATGGTCTTTTGTTTATGTGGTCTTTTGCTTATACTCTGAGCCACCTGAAAAGCCACTGGAGGGTTTTTGAGAAGAGGAGCAACTGATCACTCACACATTGACATGACACATGAGCAGTGATGAGCAGGACGTCAGTTAGGAGGTTCTTGGTGACCACCATAGGCATGAGACAATGGTGGCTTGGGTCAGGGTGGTGGCAGTAGAGATGGTGGTAAGTGGGGGTTCTGCATGTATTCTGAGGGCAGATTCAATAAGTCTTTCTGAAGTGTTTCTGGGGAGGGTGATAGGAAGAAAGAAGCCAATGGTGGTTCCAAAGGTTTTGTCCTGAGCACCTGGAAGGATTGTTGGTTTGCTGAGAGAAGACGATGGGAGGAGGAGGTCACTGGAAGGATGTGACTCTCCAGTGGGTGTGGCTAAAGACACATTAAGTCCAAGATGCTTATTAGTCAGATGCACCAGAGAAACCCGAATTAATAGAATGTGTATACAAGACACAGAGGGTTATTAGAAGGAATTGGCTCATAGGGTTATAGAGGTGGGCAAGTCCCAGCCAACAGCTGCAGGCTGGAGACTTAGGAAAGCCCGCTGTGTCATTCCAGCCTGAGGGCCAACAGGCCGACCCAGCAAGAGCCAGAGTCTCAGTTTGAGTCTGAAGGTAAGAGAAAAGTCAGCCAGTGTTCTACTTTGCAGGCAGGCAGAAGTTTCTCTAACTTGAGTGTGCTATTCAGGCCTTCCATAGATTGGCTAAAACCCACCCAAATTATAGAGGGTAATTTGTTTTGCTCAGGGTACCAATTTAACTTTTAATCTTACCAAAAATCACCCTCAAAATAATGTGTGACCAAATACCTGGGCATCTCATGGCCATTCAAGATGCCACACACATTAACTGTCATAGATGCCTTTTAGATACCCCCAAGGAAGGCAACCACATGTGTGCCTGGGGTTCGTAAGAGTGGCCTGGACAGGAGAAATGACTTTGGGAGTCTTGTTTATAATGAAATCTTCCTGAACTTGCTCAATATTTGTATCTAGAATGGAAGGAGGGGCTCAATGCACAGCCATAGTTGGGGGGATAAACTAAGAATAAAAAAATCACACAAATGTTTAAGTAGTTAATAACCTAACTAGTTTAATTGGATCCCAACATAATCTAAAAACCCAATAATAGTATTCTCTAGAGAAACATTACATTACTGTAATCAACATGAGGGGAATTAGGAATACTTCAAATAAAGTAGTGGTGCATTTGCAGATCAAAGAATGCAAACATATTGTTCATGCGATTTTTATCAAGAGAATTAAATACTAGAAAGAAAGCATAGAAAATGAGCCTAACTGGCTGGAAAAAATAGCTAATCAAAAACTGCTTGAACAAATGAAAAATGATCTTCGAGCAAATGAAAAGACAAATGAAAAGAAAACTGGTTGCAGCACAAAACTTTCAAGAGACTATCAACACTTTCCTTGGAAAATGAATAAACATAAGGCTGAGTTTGACACACAAATAAAATAAACATAGAAACTCAATAACTAGGAACCAGAAATCGTCTTTTAACCGAAGATGTGTAATGGATAGTCTCATTTACAAAAATGTGAAGCTATGGCAGAGATTATGAACTCATTCTTCAGTTTGCTGCCATTTAGGGAAAGGATAGAATGTAAGGCAGGATAATCGTGCATGCAAAGAATGAAAGTTTTTAAATAAAAGTAGAAGCACCCTATCAAGACAGTTTTATCTACCTAAGAAATAAAGTGCATTTGTTACTCAAACTAGAGCAAAACATTTAGCTGAGTTTACAGAAAGAAAAGTTAATTCGGGAGGCATCTGACCTCCCCTGACAAGTAGCAGGCTGAATAATCAATGTCTTTTGAGGTTCTGTGACTCTGCTTTTTAATTTGAAGTATCACTGAAAGCAATTTCCTGGCATTCCAGAATCTAGCTCTAGGGGCAAAGTAATTGGTGACCCTTGGTCTATATAAACAATCTGAATAACAAAGATCACAAAAGGGATATTAGAGGGGCGTTCAATTTAAATTGTATCTTTCTAGGCTGTCTGTTTTGGAAGATGGATCTCCAGAACCATATGGTGGCAAAAGACACCTTGGAAAAGGGGGATGGCTCAGGGGGAAGTGTACAGAGATCTCTAGTCATGAGAACTGTAGGACTTAGCTGCTATTCTCCTTTTTCTCTCCCTCATTTCCACCTTTCTGTACCCAATCAATAGGGAGCTGATCCTCTACGGACTGAATCATCTGGAAGCCTGGGAGGAAGTAGTTTCCTTTTCCTTCTTCTTTTTTTTTAAGCTTCATTTGTGAAAGTCACTGTGACCCTTCATGCCTGCAGGTGGCCCGGGGACCCTCCTCCAAGGCTCAAGCCACACTTCCAGGCCAGCCTCCTTCAGGCCTAAAGGTGATCATGGCTTCTCACTGCTGCTCACCTCTGCGTGCCTCCTAGAGGTGGCCTTTGCTCTGTCTACGCCTCTGTAAACAGTTGCTCTTTCCTTAAAATGTTACCAACCATTTAGATTGGATTCTGCTTCCTGAATAGCACAGGAATGCTAAATAATTTTTAAGTGGCAACAAAAAGTTGAAGGGTTGTAGAGTCTTATAATCCCCAGAATACCTTCTACGATCCTTCAAATGTAGTGCCATCTTAACACGCCCCTATAGAGATGGTTGGTGAATTCCAGGATCTATGTAAAGATGTTTATTTCCATTGAAATTTCTCAGCCTATAAGGTTTTCTGTCATGTCCACAGAGGATATCCCGGGGGCGGAGTTTCAACCTTGCAAGACACAAGCGTCACTTATATTTCTTATTGCTTTGTGGGCTAGACACGGGACATGGCGAGGGAAAGATTAAGGTCAAAATTATCTGAAAACTGATGTTCTCCAGATGAAAATGAACATAGTCACTGGTGCATATTTATCTTGATGGGATGATGAAAGTCCTGGGAGATTATTCTCCCGTTACCTTGCACTGGTGTTGTCCAGTATAACGAATGCATAAAGCAACCCTTGCTGTAGCACTAGAGAGAGAAACAGCGTGCTGTGAAATGCCAGGCTCTTGTAATTAAAATGGATCATCACCAAGTTGCACGTCAATTCACAATATTAAAAATGTCCAAGATTACCAAGAATCAACCATTAGTGGAAATGCACCTCAAACCTTTTAAAGTCACTTATCATATCTAATTATCTGATACCAGGTATAATTATGCTATTATGTATAATTTTAGTATCATGGCTTACTTCATGTTAATTCACCCTATATTCTGTATCGAATTTCTAGCCTAAAATTATCAACATATTGATTATAGTAAGACTAAAAATGTGTTATCCAAGACAGTTATTCTAAGAGCCTTACAGAGAAGCATATTGAGTCATTGTTTCATTTATTTGGTAAATTTTTCGGAGTGCTAATTATGTGCTATGATTATGCCAATACAGTGGCAAGTAATATGTCCTTGTCCTTGAGGCACATGCAGTTCAGAAGAGAGCAGGGTTGGGGAGGGACACATAGTTCTAAATAGAGAGATGTGACATAGTGGAGTAAATATGGGGGCCCTGAGCGTGTGAGTTGGCACCCTTGAGGCAGCCTGGGGGATCCTTGAAGTCACAGATGAGATAATGCCTGAGTTTTCAAGGAGCACAGGGCACAGGTAGCACATTCCAGAAGTAAAATCCTGGCAGAAGATGCTCCGTTTAGAGGTTTCCTAGTGATTAAAATGGTTACAGTCCCAGGCTTTTATAGAGAGATTCTGGGAGAAGGGGCTGGCTGGGTGGGCAAAGGTCTTGTGTGCTGAAGGCATCTACCTGTGCTTTCTAATTTCTGGAGATCACTGATGTTTTTAACAAATATAATTCCTTTTCCTATGTAGCAATGAGTTCAGGGGCCTACCCAGGAACCAGGCATGGAGATAGGCAATGAATGTATACAGGTGAGCCAGATGGAAGGGTCTTCATCCTCATGGAGCTTAGACTCTACAGGGACAGGAATGGGGTGGACGTTGAAAGTAGAACAATTGTAATGAACAAAACAAAAATAATTTGTATTAGCTCTATGAAAGAAATACAGGGCTGGCATTGAGAATT
>NW_003852429.1:6781067-6782302 GCF_000181295.1 Otolemur garnettii | reverse complement strand
AGAGAGAAGGGAGTGACCCCAAATGACCTTGGAGGATTCATCGGGAATCAGATCACATCCAGGACAAGAGGTTTTGAGGTTCACTGGAGATGCTCTAGGCAGACAGTTAAAGGCAATAAACAGTGAGGTGACATGGCATCTGCGAGGTAGGGAACAGATTGCAGGCAGGCAGAGATGACAGCAGAGACACCAGCGTATGGCAATTGTCCAGGGAGGAAGTCAGGGTGGCTGAAACTTTGTTGGTGGCAGAGGAATGTGAAGAAGTGGGTCTATTTGGAGGTAGCCCTGTTGTGTCTTCTGACAACTAGATGGGGGTTGTGGGAGAAAGTGTGTAGCTGTAGACAAGTCCCAGCTTATGGCCCAGACCATTTATTAAAGTGCGGACAACTGGGGTTGGAGTGGGACAGGGAACAAAATGAATTCACAGTTTAGAATGATATTGCTTGTGACTTGGTGGATTATCTAAGCTTTGAGGCGCATGTCTGGGAGGTGGGAAAGGGCAAGGACACTTCTGGACACTGGAAAATTTTATCAATACAGGTTGAAGTTAAGGAGGCCATTGCAGAAATGACCACAATAAAGACAAATGGGGGTGAGAAATGAGTGACCAATGGACGGTTGGATACAGTGGGAGGATGATCTCAAGACATATGGAGAAGGCGTGATGTGCTTGTGGGATGGAGAAACAGGCAATTCAGCAGCGTGAGCAGCAAAGTGGGAGAGAGGTCAAAGACAGAGGGAAGGGTGATCACACTGGCAGCTGAGAGCCCCGATGAAACCTCCTGAGAGGTGCCTGTAGACCGGGCAATTAAGTCCTTAGTGTAGATAGATAGAGATAGACAGATAGATAGATAGATAGATAGATAGATAGACAGACAGACAGACAGATAGATAGATAGAGAGAGATATGACTTTCGCCAGCAGCTTCATTTTGAAGTGAAGGTGAGTTGCAGCATTGAAACCGTGGGGTGTGGTGACTCACACCTATAATCCTAGAATACCACGATAGGTGGATTGCTTAAGCTCAGGAGTCTGAGACCAGCTTGAGCAAGAGCGAGTCCTCATCTCTTCTAAAAATAGAAAAACTAACCAGGCTTGGTGGCAGTGCCTGTGGTCCCAGGTACTCAGGAGGCTGAGGGGAAAGGATCACTTGAGCCCAAGGGTTTGAGGTTGCTGTGAGCTATGATGACACCATGGCAGTCTACCCAGGGTGACAGAGTGAGACCAAGTGAGAC
>NW_003852429.1:6774454-6780760 GCF_000181295.1 Otolemur garnettii | reverse complement strand
GACTGTTCAGATTCAACTATTCTCAGGTCCCCCTTGTCTATACTGAGGGGCTCAATTCCCTCTGCTTTCCCCCTGGCTTCATCCTTGGAGCAGTCCTTGTTTTCTTAAGCTCTGGTGTTAGTCCAGCCTCCCAATTCCAATTATTCAGTCTCATTCTGCCTCTGATTGTTTGCGTTTGACACCTGCCAGGTGGACCAGGTCTGATCTTATCTCCTCTAGTGATAAATCAGTTCCATCCTACTGGCAAGGATAATACTTAGGTAGAGGTGAGGTCAGACCACAGCTAAATTAAATAGCTGGGACATTTTGGCAAAATCATACACAAAGGTTTCGAAACACTCTCCTCTCTCTCTTATTCCTGAATGAATAATCTTTAATATCATTTCTGCCTCAGTATCTGTGGGTGCTATTTTCTTTTACTGTTTTCTTTGATTTGAGGATTTGAATGTTAACCTCTAAAAGCCAAGGAAGCTGCCATAGTTACAGGGCCAATCACTCTGGAGTCGCGTGTTTCTGTGTTAGAACCTATAGAGACTGCCTGGCACGTGCCTCCCGCGGCGAGTGGAAGGAGGGAAAGGCAGCACTGTCACTCTCTGACCTATAAACACTGAAATCATGACTGTCCTATATATAGACGTGTCCTACACTGAGCCCCGATGCGTGGACCAAATGTTTCCTTCTTTTATTTTGAAAGGCCATGGCAGATGCAGGGTGGCTAAGCCCTCTGGTCATGCGCCCACACCCAGTGCAGCTGCAGAGGGACCCCCTTCTCCAACCTGCCCCCGTGGGCTGAGAGACATCTTCCCCTACCGTTCTGAAAACATCTGGGGTCTACTGGCAGCCTCCTGAGTTATCACGTGTGACTATGTTGCCCCTAGGTGTGGTGAATAAATAGCCATGCTAGCCGACAAAAATCCTTGGAATCCAACACACAGCAGAATTGCTATGCTTACATTTTGCCCATATTGTGATTCCACAGTCATGGAGAGGCTGGGCCAGTGTGGATAACATGTTTTGCTGGGTAACTGGAGCTCCAAATTCTTCTAACAACCAACAAATAAGTGAATTTTTGTGACACAATCCTCATGTAAATTGAAAAATGTCCACACTGAGGGTGCTGGTGACAGCACTTTAATCAGAGCTAATCGTCCCGCTGGTGCATGCACAAAGCGTGGGTTCATTACAGGGGTGGACCTCCAAGTAAATGAATTTTTTTTTTTCAATTTCAGTTGACTTATTTTTAATAAAAGTGCTCATTCTTTCATTAAAACTTCAAATGGTATTGTCTGGAATTAAAGCAAAAGGAGCTATTTTAGCTAACACATAATCAGTTATAAGAAAAGCTTTCAGTTCCTGATGTATGACTGTTAGGGGCTGATACAGTCTAGGGGGGTGTAAACCCAGCTACAGCTTCCAGTCCTGTCAGAGCGGCCTCTGTGGCGTGGAAATCACAGGGGAGCAGAAGCAGTGGCCGCGGTGGGAGCCGCCCCTTCCAGGAGTCAGTACTGTGGAATGCTCAGCCTTCCTCCAGGTGCACTGTCTCCTTGGATATACAAATGGCAGGGGTTTCCATTCTACCCCTGGGACCAGCAGGTCCAGGGAAAGCAGAGGACCGGCCGAGAACCCCTTAGACATGTGTGCACAGCCTTACGGACCTTCTGCCTACAAGCCCATTGTTTTCCTACTATTTCTCACCTTTGTTTATAGCCAATATCTGATCTGTCTGGCTTTTCGAGGCTTAGTATGGATAATTCTGGGAAATTAACTTTCCCTCTCGTTTTCTTCATTTGTTTAAAAAACAGAGAGAGAAAATATTTTGTTTCCCATCCTCTCATTACGTAGAGAGCAAACAAAACGCTCCACACAAGACATCGAACAAACTGTGAAGTGCCATTCCAAAGGAAGGGAGTGTAAATGGCCTGGTCTGCAGAAAGTGTTTTTGGATCGCTGCTGATGGTTGTTTTTTCTTAAAACTTCATTCACACAGAATAAGGGGCCTGGAAAATGCACTGAGCACTGTGAACACACATGGTGGGGGCACGGGCTGTGCAGGAAGGGCCAAGCTTCAGATCCTGTCACCCACTGCGGCCACTTGGAACCTGCTTTCCGTCACGCTAGCAGAGCACATGGATGCTACGCCAGGGGTCCGCTGAGGCAGGCGGCCCTCACCCCAGGCCCTCTCACATGCTGCTGACCTCGGTGGGCTGAGCTCCTCTGCCCAACCCAGACCGAGTTTTAAAGAACACACAGGCTGAGCGAGCTGGCACTTTCCTCCCTCATCTTTGTAATCGGGCATGACTGAGAAAGTGCTAGGTAGCAGGTGGCCCAACAGCGTCACCAGCTGCACATGCTGTGCGTGTGGCTCTAAAAGTAAACATCAATACCCATTCGCCGACAATTGGTTAGAAGTCCTTATCTGTCCTTTTAAGTAGTGATCATACTAATTCCATTTACGTGCATGTCGGTTCTGGACATAGGTGGATAGATGACCCAGAAAGACCAGAATATGTACACGTCCATACACATACATATGTGTCTCAAGACATAAAATCTGCGTGCCTGCCTACACATTTACACCCATATATGTATGCACACGTGCGCACACAGGCATGCATTTACACGAGCACACAGGTGTGTGCATGCCCATACAGGAATTTAGTCACACATGCCTGCATGCCTGTACATGCTCACACACTTGTACAGACTTAGACATACATGGATATCCATGCATACACACATATACACGTTCACGTGGACGGGGACATACATACACACATACATGCATATGTTTCCTTCCCCACAGAAACACGGAACTATTTTGGTTCTTCTACCAAAACATTCACTTTCATGGAAACAAAGCTAAAATGCAATTTCTTCCACCTCAAACTACCTAACTTTTCCCCTCTCTCCCTCCTTCCTTCTTTGAGTTCCAGTGTGTGTTGAGCACATTCAGAAGCAAGATGGGAAGCACAACCCCAGACCCCAACATGGAGGGACCAGGCAACGGGATAATCTTACAGTTCAGCGGATGGCGATTTTGACGGGTAAATACAAGAAAAGCAGGGCACCACCAACCTTGGAGTGACTGAAGACCTCTGGCCAAGAGATACATGAGTTGTTTAAAGGACAAGATGGTCCTTATGGGGATAAAGAGTCCCGGAGCAACAGAGGGGTGTGTGTGGGTGCAGATGTGGAGGTCCAGGAGGGCACGGCTCCTTCAGGAATTTCAGGAATGAAGGAAGTAGTGAGGTTGGGTGGAGGGAAGTGGACAGGTGGTGGGATGATGGGAGATGAGCCAGAAGAGATTGATGAGGGTCCGGTAATGGAGAACTCGGATGTCAGGATAAGGAGATTAAACTTGATGTTGAGAAAGCCTCAGGCCCTTTTGGCCTAAAGGAAATCTGGGTGGGCTGAGTGAAAAAGAAAGTTTCAAAGGTAAGTGTTCTCCTTGCCTCTCGTTTCTTTTGTCTCAGTTTCATGGGGTCAGCGTTCCGGGGAGAGTGTGTGTGTGTGAATCCTGTGCAGATACTGGATTCATTCATCCAGTTGACTCAGAAAGCTGCCGTTGGCCAGGCTGAGGACAAGGCATGCACATTTCAGGAGGCAGGTGTGGCAGCTGGGGGTTCTGGGATACAAACAGAAGTGCGGGGGCTGGGAGGATCAGAGATGATGATTATGATTACGGCCCAGGAGTAGGGATAGTTCCCGATATTTGTTCATAATTGTACCACTCCAGGGTGCCCTCATGCCCACTCCGGGAATACTATTAGGGAAGCATCTGGTGTGGTGTCTTGAACAGGGAGGAGCCCCACCCCCTACCCATGCAGAGGAGAGCACCATGGTCTGAATAGGAGACAGAGTCACCCCGACTCTTTAATAATGGCTGCAGCTGGGACATTTGTCAGCCTAAGTGCCTCCTAAGTCTCCTCTCACCTTTCCTAGCTTCATTTTAAAAACAATTACTCTGTGCGTGAATTTAGGGAAAAATATTCCCTCTGAAACCTAAAACAGTCTTGTTCTGAGCATGAATCTGTCGGTGGTGGTGATGAAAAAAAAATGTTCCCCAGCAGAAATTTCTCTAATAAATCAAGGGCTACATCAATTCTCTGTGGGTTAGGGTCTAATATTTCAGTCTTCTGTGCATTTAAAGGAAGACACTGTGCCTCTTTTCCTGCCTTCCTTCCTTCCTTCTCTCCTTCCCTCCTTCTCTCTCTCTCTCTCTCTCTCTGTCTCTCTTTCTTTCTTTCTTCTGTATAGTTTAAGGGTTCCCAATGGCAGAAGGCACCAGATAATTGTGTCAGGGCGTGTTCCTCATGACTCTGGACTTTTTCCCTGGTATTTGTTGCCACAGCACAAACGGGAGAGGCCACTCTTATTTTTGAATTTTTTAGCGTCTCTGTTTCTTTTTCTTTTTCTCTGTGGCACAGAAAAAAAGCCTTTGAGTTACTTGCTAGTCAGACAAAATCATAGAAGAATACAAGCCAAATAAACACAAAATCTCGGTGGTGAATTTAAGACGGTATTTATTTTATATCTCTGTCCATTAATTTATACTTCTCTTCTTTGGGGGGGAGGTAATGGGAATTTATGTTTTTTATAAACCAAAAAACAACAGTACTGAATCTTGACTGGAAACATAAAAATTCCATACCCTGGCCTACCCACCACAAGGGACATGGTTGGTACATTTCCACTTGTCTACACTTTCTAAGTCTTCACTTATTAGTTAAAATTGGGTTAGGGTCCTTAAGAATCTCATCCTTTGTAGAAAAAAAAATGCACAGCATGTGAAATCCTTTGGTGATAGAATTCTCACTATTTTAATTTAAATAAGTCAGTGGACACCACTGGGTCCCTACAAAACAGAGTCACTGAGTGATCACTTCGGGAGCCCTTAGGATCCAGTTTTAACATGTCTTAACCTGGTAATACTTTTCGAGCATTGGAGGTGAGTAATGTGGAATACCACTCCTTATTTTTTGGTGTGTAATCAAACTATCAATGCCTATGTTATGATACAAAGGGATCATTTTGAATGTTATTATTGGAGTGTCATGAGAACAGAAATGACCAGAGGGAGGCGGAGTTCTGAGGGTGACTCAGGGCCCCCGGAGCAGAGCCAGAGGCACTCTCTGAGGATGTCCCAGAGCCTTGGCCTTCGGTGAGATTACATCACTTACTCATGGATGCCGTAACAAATCACTACAAATTCAGTGGCTTACAGCACACAGATTTATTATCTTGTAGTCTGGAGGTCAGTTCAAATGCACTACACATGCTAAAATCGAGGTGTTGGAGGATCTGCATTCCTGCTGGAGGTTCTGGGAGACTCTCTTACCCTGTCTTTCCCAGCTCTGAGGGGCTGCCCACACTTCTTGGCTTACAGCAATTTCCATCTCCAAAGCTGTCATGCCAGCCCCACCTCTCACATTACCTCTCACACTCTCTTATCTCCATCTTGTAAGGACCGTTGTAAAGAGAGTTATATTGAGGCCAGGACAAATGACTCTAGATAATCTCCTGATCTCAAGATCCTTAACTGCATCTTCCAACTCCCTTTTCCCATGGAAGATAACACAGTCACAAGTTCCAAGGATTAGGACATGGACACCTGTGGGAGTGCAAGTGTGCAGCCCACAGTAGGAATGAAAGGGTTTGTCTGGAAAAACCTGATTCCCATTCAAAGTTATTCCAGGTTTAATAAATATTTCTTCCATGAAACTAAGTTATTTATTCAGGGAACTGAATTATTTATTGCAGGGCATCTTCAGGTCGCCATACTTGATACTGAACTCTCAATTTAGAAATTTTAGAATAATTCAGGATATCATGAATATGAATTTTATTTCTTATTGCAGATATCAAACATCATTAATGTATGAATGTATGAACACTCTATTGAATACTATGAGACAATTAAAACCACGAAAATATGCAGAAATACAGAAAATAATTGAGATAATGTATGTGAAATATGGAAATAGCCCAAAAGGAAATATATCCAGGGAATAATTCTTATTTCGTGAGAAACATGGGAATGTAAGTCACAGTTTGGTCCTTTTCTCTATTTCTCAGGCATTCTATAATTTAAAAAAACTGAAAATTATTTTTAAAAAGGAACATACCAAATGGGTGGAGGCAGGGGGTTTGGAGGGATCACTTCTGAGGTTTATCTTATAGGGGTACAAGTGAATCTTTCTAAGAGTAGAATGTGAACGTTTTAAAACAATAACTGAGAAAATGACATGAAAGCTGTGTTGACCAGTTTGATGGAAGTATTTCGGATTGCATGTGAAAACCCCACAC
>NW_003852429.1:6747263-6774401 GCF_000181295.1 Otolemur garnettii | reverse complement strand
AAAAAAAAAGGAACATACCAAAGAATTAATAAGAGTCTTACTTGGGAGAGAGATGGAGGAATAGTCATTAATGCCAAGTGCAGGAACAAGGTAGAAAAAGCCAGACAGGGGAATCATGGGATTTGGAGGTTGGTCACTGGTGATTGGTGGTGAGAGAATAGTTTTAGGCATGAAATGGGAATTCAGGAAAGTTAGTGAGGGGTTATATTGGAGACCATCAGGACAACAGTTGGAAATCACTACTCAGGGAAGGACAGCAAGAACCAAATTATCATACCTCCCCATGCTCTCAGGAAGCAGTAAGGCCACTCAAGGTCAAGTGAAGCTCTGTTTTTACTGTTGCTTTTATTTTTCTTTCTTTGTAAATTTTTTTAAGAAAACAGAAATATGATTATTCTCACATCTTACCAAAACATTAGGCAGATCTTTGTAATGAGAGCAAGCTTACACTCAACTTCCTATGTGGATACTGCATCTTGGAGGAAAGAGAAACAGTGCCTGGCAGTGGGATAAGTGTGAGAATAGCCCTTCCTCTCCCTACCTAGCTGAGGGAAAGATACTTCCACGTGATGAGCATTAGTGTCCACATTTTTAAAATGTGTGGTTGGGACCCGATGGTTTCTAATGGTCACTTAGGCTGTTACATTTTATATCCATCTCTGAAACCACCAGCTCGATTTAGAGCATCTTAGTTTCACTCTCTCATCAGGATGACAAGACCAAGGCAGCATGATGAAGCATAGAGACTGGGGATTTGGCTTCATATCCACATGCCTCATTCCTATACAGCCCAATCAGCTCACGTGCCTAGAAGCATGTTTGTGCAATTCAACAGAAGAGAAAAGATTGGTAGTGCAGAAGGAGTAGGATCATCAATTCTCCTTCTTATTGGTATCAGAAGGCAGGTAAACACATACCGTCTACCTTGGCAAAGGACTGAAAATTATCATTAAGTGAAAAATTAAAGTGGAAAAAGTGAAGGCGTGCTGGAGAATGCACACCTCACCTCCCTGTCAGAGCTGGCCAAAGTGCCTTCTGAGATGTGCCCAACTGTGGGAGTGAAATTGTGCAACAGTAGGACACAGGTGCTCACCACTATGGGCTTAGGAGAAATGCAAATGGGTATCTGGGCATTTGGCACAGTCTGATGGCAGTTTGACAGGGCTCAGAGGAAGAGAGGGAGAGATCAGTAGGACGGTGAGAAGGCATTTGCCAAACTGCATCCCCCACATAGGTCCACATCTCAGGCAGTAAGGGGAGGGGATTTGATGGGAAACAGAAAGACTCTTCTTAAGTTCTGTGTCATGGAAACAGAGATAACTAGAGTCTGAGACTGCTGAATTTTGAGTAATTACTATGAGAGAATTTGCTGCCATATCTACTAAATATTACAATAGAAGGACTAAACAACTGAGATGGAGAAACACACAAAAAGATCGACGGTACTGAAGGCAGAAGGCACAATCCAATTGGAAAAATGTCTCAGAGCCACAAGTAGATTAAGATATCCTCAATTCTTTGTTGAAAAGATATTAGAGTTGATAACAGAGCTGTGTTCTTTAACCTTTCATACCCCGGCATTCATGCCCAACTTACCTATGTGGTAACTGTATAGTAAACTGTACATACATTTAATCTTTGGTAGTGAACTCAAACATTTTTATTGACATCATAAAAATTGTGGGTTTAATTACTCTCCAGATAGAGCACTAGATATATCTATACTTGGTGTAATTTACAAAGAATGTTTATCCTTTTTTCCCCCTTCCCAAGATAGCCCAGTTTCCTTGCCCAGACTGAATACACAATAAAGGTGAATAATTCCCAAGAAGGAATTCAAGGTGCTCTTAGAAGGGCGATGGGTTCTGCACAATAATAAGCACCACCACCAACACAAACCTGATGGGTTCCGCTATAGCAGGGGCCCTCAAACTTTTTAAACAGGAGGCCAGTTCACTGTCACTCAGACCATTGGAAGGCCCCGGGACAAGTCGGCTGCTAAGCAGGACAGGCAGCAGCAGCAAAAACACCCAGTAGGCCGGATAAATGTTTTAGGAGGGCTGCATGGGGCCTGCGGGCTGTAGTTTGAGGACGCCTGCCCTATAGCCTGCTTCTTGGTTATTGCCTAAAATTCACTAAATCTTTATTCCCATATTGAAAGTTTAAAAAATGCTCCAAAATGAGTTATCCTAAGTCAACTCTTCTAACATATCAAAAGTATAATACCTTCCTCTCTCAAATGGAAGGCAGCCCCAAGTCTCCCTAGTCAGTCCATTCTTCTGCAAGCCTAGATTACTGAGCGAGGCCCACTCCTCCTCTCATCCACTGTAATCATTAGTCTTCCACTTTTGGGCTAAATGGCATCAATGTTACCAATATGCACTGCATGTGTATAAGATAGTCGAGGAAGGGAAAGCAAAGTGAAGACAAATTAGAGAAAACATTTAATATACACAGAGCATAGCAAAGACGGAAACATGAGTAATAGCTGCAATTATTAGTTCTGTGACTTGTCACCAGGTGCTAACTGCCTAGTGATGACTTCCTTCTTCCACTCCCTACTTTGACAGGGGCTCTTCACCAGGCATCGATTTCGGAGCCCAAGGTGGGTCTCTTCAGGTTCATCCAGTGGACCTGCTATTATGAGGTGCTTCTTGGACTTGCCTGGCTTCCACACGCACATGTTCCTTCCACCTTGTGTGGTAGCACTATATTGTGCCTTGATAGTCAGGGCCAAACACACCAGCCCAAACGCCGTAAGGGGCCCGAACAAACCAGGTTGCAAGGAAGAAAGTACTGCTCCATTGGAGCCATTTGGTGTCCCTTAAAAGCTTAAACCTCTCATCCAGAAGATCTCAGAGTTACAGGGCAGTAAACAAAACTTTCCCAAGTAGCTCATTGGGTCTAGCCCCCAGAGACATCATCGCCCTATTCTGCTGCTATGACAATGGTGGGCAAGATGCTGGTGACCAGAGTGAGAAGACCAGGACTAGCTGTCCCTTTACTGCGTGGTTTCTTGACAGAGGTGGCTGTACCAGATAACATAGATCCTCAAGCTCATGCTTAGACTGATTCTAGAAAAGAAGATGAATAAAGTTTTCAGATGTCAGGGTTCAGGAATAAAGTTCCCTTCTCATGTTCAAAAGGTATAGTTTTCTTTAGGGGCAAAAACACCTAAAATTTTTTTAGTAAAAATAAATTTCAATAGTACTATACATTTCACCATTTCCCTCGGATAATCCATTAAGCTTCCCTATGTTTCTGGGTTTGGTTTGGCCAGATTAGGGAAAAACAACATTTCATTTAAAATATTTCACTCTTTAAAAAAATCACCTGTTCAATAAGCATTCGCAGAATTGTGTCCCTATATCTGTGGCAGACAGAACAACAGTCACCAGAATTGGGTCCCTATGCCTGTGGGAGACAGAACAACAGTCACCAGAATTGGGTCCCTATGCCTGTGGGAGACAGAACAACAGTCACTAGATGTGGAGATGTCCACATTCCAACCTGTGAACCTAGAAGTATGTTACCTTAGATAGGAAAAGGGTCTTCGTGGATATGATTGGACTGAGAATCTTTCCATTGGGGATTATCTGGAGGGGCTCAATGTAAGTACAAGATCCTTACGAGAGGGAAGTCAGGAGATGAAGGCTCCAGATGTGACAAGGCAGGCAGAAGTTAGAGAGAGAAGCCGGGGAGAGGAGTGTGGCGCTGGCAACACGGAAGAAGGCGCCAAAGAGCGTGGACGGCACGTGACCTCTAAGCTGGGAACTGCAAGGCAACAATTCCCTTAGAGCCCCCAGAGGGAAGGGAGCTCTGCCAACACCTTCATCATAGCCAGGTGAAACCCATTTGGGACTCCTGCCCTCCAGAATTATAAGGTAATAGATCTGCGTTGTTTTAAGCTGCTCAGAGATAGATTGTCCCCATTTGGTAGGAAACACCTAGGACGACACTATTTTTTTATCTATCAACTCAGACCACTCTTATGTGTTTCAGAATTGTGGATCCAGCTGTCTTCTTAAAAATCATCACTTAGTGGTCTCAAACAGATCTCAAGCTCAGAAACTTGTAACTTTTCCCTCAAACTTGGTTCTCTTCTAGTATGTGCTGTCTTTGTGAAGGACACAAACCAGAAAGCTGGGGATCATCTCTGATGTCGCTCCCTCAGGACCCCTAACTATGCCCTTCCCAGGTCTTTTTGATTTCACCTCCTAAACCTCTTTCTCTTGCTCAAAAGCATCATCTCCACCATCGCCTCCTTAATCCAACTACAGCAATATTTCATCTGCACCCTCTATAAATGGTTTTCACCCCCACACACCTTCTATTCTTTGTACATATCCAAACTCATTTTTTAATAGAAATATGATCACAAATAGTCCATGTTCTATACAATTCTATAGGTTTTGACTGGTTTTCAAGACAAAAATCTGTAACCTGAGCAAAAGGCCCTGTGTACTCCACCCCCTGCCCATCCTCCCAGCACCATCCTTGGTCACTGTCCCCCATGCCTCTTTCTGCAGCCTCCCTAGATTTCTTTTCTGTCTCCTTGACATGCCATGTTCCTGCCCTCCTTAGGGCCATCACACATGCCGTTTCTCTCCCAGGACAAGCAGGGACTGGATTTCTGTCCTGCCGGCACTTTCAGGAGGTGGGGCTGGGGAGAAGAGTGATCACAAGGTCCAGAGCTTCAGGGCAAAGTGCAAGGGAACTTAGTAACCTTATCTTGTATGACAGTGAGCAAATCTCTTATTTAAGTCCAAGGAAAGAGGGACAAAACATTTTGCTAAAAGATCAGTTCTAGAACATAGTCCAGAGGGGAGCCTGGGTTAGGGAAATGGAATGGGAACCCCCACCACCAACACAACCCACTGGCCCCTGCCATGCTACCATGGAAATGAGTTTGCTTGCAGCCTCTCTGTGTTTGTCTGATGATATTTTCTTTCTTTCTTTCTTTTTTTTTTTTTTTTTTTTGAGAGAGAGCCTTAAGCTATCCCCCTGGGTAGAGTGCTGTGGCATCATAGCTCACAGCAACCTCCAACTCCTGGGCTCAAGTGAGTCTCCTGCCTCTGCCTCCCAAGTAGCTGGGACCACAGGCACTGCCACAACCTCCGGCTATTTTTTGGTTGCAGCCATCATTGTTATTTTTTTGGCGCCCGGGCTGGATTCGAACCCCCCACCTTAGGTGTACGTGGCTGGCGCCTTAGCCACTTGAGCCACAAGCGCTGAGCCTGTCTGATGATATTTTCATGTCAAATAGAAAAGGCAAAACTTTTGGAGGAGGCATGAATAAATAACAAAGAGTGGCCAGAGGGAAACACAGAGGGGTAGAAATCATGCTAGGTAAACCAAAAGAAAAGATGATTTAACATTATCAAATAAGAGAAGAGAATTAATGGGGCTGAGCAAAAAAGAGGTCAGTAACAATGGCTGGTGGATAAATCAGCAGCCAGTGAGAAGGGGCGACAGTGAGCAATCATCACTAACGAAGCTGGTCTGCCAAGAGAAGGAAATGACGTAGCAGGTTGCAGAGATCAAAATATGAAGAAAGGTAGGCTTGTGTTGCGTGTTTTGAGATGGGAGATACCAGCATGCACTTACACATGTGTGAGTTAATCCTTGTTTTCCCTGGCTGTGGAAGTGATTAGGTCTCCGAATATTTTTATCAAAGCAATATGTGCATGTGTACTAAATTTTACAGAGCCAAATGGTTCAAAAGCTATCAAGAATAAGCCCTGCCTCAGCAACCCACTTCCAAAACCTTCTTTCAGAAACATATTTAGTTTTTTCTTTCTTTCTTTCTTTTTTCTTTCTTTCTTTTTTTTTTTTTTTTAGCTACTTTGATATCTACCATTGTTTCTCTCAGTTGTATTCATTTTAGACATTTCTTCTGATGTCTGATTCAGAAAGAGAAGACTAAAGCACTCTTGGAGAAATCCTACAGGTCCGCAGACATATTTCTTCTCTATTTTCCCAAAATGGTTATATAACTTAAATATTCAATGTTTACCATGTAATTATTATTCATGTTGAGCCACAAAGTACACTATCACTGCTTTTTCTTTGTAGTACAGCTTGTTTTTTCATTCTATTTCCCCGTGCTAATCGTTAATTATTCTGCAAACTTTCCTCGCTGTATATAGTCACATGCAAATAAATCAATTCTCTTTTCATAGTTAGGACTGTCATTGAAGCCATTCTTACTGTCATCCTCCATCTGGCCTCTTGATCAAATCCACCCTCGTTGCTCTCTCCTCCTGCTCAAGGGCTATCTTTCTGGCATTTTCTTTGCCAGAATCCTATGGATTTATTCCCACTGCTTTTTTAAAAAAATGTTATATTCGTCCCCTGTCTCCCAGATTCTCTGTCTTTTTCTTCCTTGGTTTACTCTGTCAGGTTGGTCCCATAACATCTCCAGTGGCTTTTCTAAGAACACATACGTAGCAGATAAATTTTTGAGATCTCAGATGTCTGGAAATAGATGCAGTCCACACTCATCCTTAAGTGATAGCTTGTCTAAGAGAATTTTAGGTGAAAAAATCATTTTCTACCCGAAATCTGAAGCTATTTTTCCATTTCCTGCTAGCTCTCAATATTGTAATCGAGAGTTCTGGTATCATTCTAATTCTTGACCTTTCATATGTGGCACATTTGATCTTTCTGGAATTTGTTGAGATTATGTTTTTACCCTTAGCATCTTAAAGCTTAATTATGATGTGTCTTGCTTATATTTTCATTTACTGTGTTTGACAGGCATTTTCTAAAAGCACATTCCTTCTTGTTTTGGAAAAATACTATCTTGCTAATAATTTTCGTCTCCCACTTTCTCTGTTTCTTCTTCCTAGAACATTGAACCTAATGAATTGCTGTCCTATTTTCTTAACTTTTTTCTCTTCTATTTGACTTTTACTTTTTGTCATTTTGTTCTACTTTATCCTGGACTTCATCTTCTGTAACTTCTATAGAGTTATTGATTGATCCTATGACAATTTCCAAATTCAGAACCTTCTACTTCTTCTTCAGGCATTCCATTTGGGGGTATCCTCTTTTCTCTCATGGCTGCAATAGCTTCTTTTGTTTCCATGATAAGGTTTTACTCCCTGCTTCACATCCCTTTCTGTGTGTACCCCATTGTTTGCTTTATGTCTGCCTTCTCTGTTGTTAGGGAGCCTTCTCTGTTGTCTATGGATCCTTGACTGTTGGTTCATATTGATAATGAGGTACCAAGACAGTTGTTTGGAAGGATGTCCATTGCTGGTCGTTGCAAAGTAGCTCTATGCAGACTACTCCTTTTGCAAAGCATTATTGAAAAAACAAGAAATACACATAAAAAATTCTGCTGGGAGGTGTACTCACAAGACTACTAAAGTATTTAGGACTTGAGGGATCAAGATCTCTGACTGAAGAGAAACATCTTGAGGTAAGCCTTCCATTCTTTGGGTCTTTCCCCTTAAAGTATTGACAAATTCTTATTCAGCACAAGCTGTGCTCTTAATGGTGATCTTTACGCCTTGCTGGTGAATTGCTGAAGGCCTAGTTGGGTGCTACATCCTCTGAACCTCCTAAGAGAGGATAATCCTCAGGAGTGATTTTGGTCCTCACATGAGTAAGATTATACTTCTCAATCTTTTATGCCTTCCTCTACCATCTGCCAGGCAAATGAAGGCATTTCCACTTTACTCATTGTGAACCAAGCATAAACAGTGAGTTTGCCCCAAGCCCTAGGACTATGGCCAAGGTATTTAATTATGTGTTCCAAGAAAGTGCCCTCAAGTCATGTGTTCTTGCTTATCGAGAGTTATATTTGGGCCTCCTCGATCAATCACCCTCAAAGTTTAATCCCAGAGTACTCTGCTGGCTCCTCTCAAGGTATGCCTGCTAATTCTTTTAGCTTCTTTGGTGAGTAATATCTTCCTTACCTTACCAGACCAGCATGTCCCCAACCAGGTTATGCGGGGGGGCTTTAATTTCTGCTATCTGCTGGCAGACAGAAGAGAAAGGAGGTATGTGTTTCCTTGCAGAGAAAAGCTTCCTGGGTATCTTCCATCATGGCAGAAGTAGCAGCTTTTACTAGGGATGCAAGGGCCACCTCAGAAGGTTCTATTGTTCAGGGAATCCAGAGTCAATATCCGGAGGGGCATTCATCCACATATTCCCACCATCCCATGTTTCAGGGTTTCAGATTGTCGTAATCAGAGTTCTGATTTTAACATTATAGGCCCGGCTCAGCTGTGCACTGAAACTTCTCTGGAAGACTGCAGCTCTGTCAGGTCCTGGCTGTGCACTGAGACATTGCTGGAGGTCTGCGCCTCTACCGGCTCCTGAGTCGGCCCCTTAGCTGTGTCTGCTCTTCCAATGGAGGAGGAGAAGTGCCTCTTTTGAAGCTACTGAGAGAGTCCTTCTGGCTCTTACACTTAACCTCCGACTATGTATTTATTCCCTTCAGCTTCTCATCATCCCATTGTAGAGTGTCAATACGTTATAGTGATGGGCATTGTTCCTCACTCAGCTTTAAACTACCTAATTATCTAGAATCCTTGCACTAATAAAGGATATTCACTTCTCCTGGGACATTTTTCCAGGTCACCACCAGTAGAAATCTTCAGCAGTTGGACCACCACCTCATTTCTGGGACTATCTGAGCTCCATGCTCTACTCAGGATGGGGTCTTTTTTGCCATCGGGCTGGTGAATGGGTTAGTGTCCAGACCTTCACCACCCAAACCCCATCACACCTCTTTTCTCAGATTACTCTTAATACTACAAAATTAAATATATAAGAGATTTTTGGGGTAAAAACCTAGCAAGGGTGGAGGGAGAAGGAGTAGATAGGCAGGAACAGCCTCCGACTACAGTGCAGGTCTGGCACCTGTGGGAAGATGGAAGGAAGGAAAGATGGAAGGAAGGAATGAAGGAAGGAAGGAGAGGATGTACCCACGATCACAGTACAGTATTGAGAGTGTCTTGGCCAGGCTGTTGGGAAATCCCTGTGGCTTCCCGAATGTTGTCTGTTGTTGCATGAGTGCCCTGTCACTGAAATGTTTGGTCATTGACTGAATGCAGCCCAGGGACATGTGGCCTTACTGGGACCTTGCTCTCTGCAGATTGTCTGGGAAGAAATCTGAGGTACCTCCATGGCTGCCATAGGAAATTATTTTCTCAACAGAAGAATTCTAGAGTCTTCTTCCTGCTTAGGGACCTGGATCTGGTTGCCAGGAATCTGTGAGCCAAGTAGGAAAAGAGACTGAAGATGATTTTGTCATTTTGTGGACTTTTTCTGAGTCCTCTTGTTTCCAGGGCAGTGACTCACCACCTCTCACTACTGGTCTAGTGTTTCCCGGTCTGAAGACTCTGCTCTAATTTTTCCAGAAAAGAAATCTTCTCATGCTGAGTAAGAGGGATAATTAATTGGCTGAGAAGTGTACAGAGGAGACTTAGGAGTCTGCTCCTCCAGCCAGAAATGTTTTCAACCATACTCTATGAGCTTGCCTTTCGAGGCACCTCATACCTCCAATCCCTGGATTTGGGTTAGGGCTTGCAGCTCAGATTGATCTGCCTGTTGTTAGCATGTCCCTGTGCAGACATAGAGTTTTCAGCTCTTCTCCTCTACTGTGTCAACTGTCATTTATCCATCTTCTTCCCGTCTTCCAAACTTGGTTGACATTTCTCATCCACTTAGTTTTTGCCCTGTTTTTCTTCATCTTAATAGGTTGACATCATTTATATTCCTTTGTTCTTATTGGGTTGAGAGAGGAAAATAGTGGAGGTAGAGAATATATGCAACCTTAGTCAAGGGAAGGGTCAACTGTTCCAAAATGAACTGACAAGTCATGGCTGCAGAGTTGGGAAGTTGAACCCGTTCCCTCCTGAAGGCTGTATCTTCTCCCATACCTCCCTGCCCATACACCAGCCTCCTTCCACATGCCGTTTATATTAAGGATGACTGTTTTCACTCTGCCTAAGAAAAATCTCCCCTTTCTTTGTGTTTTCCCTAGAATAGAGAAAAGCAACTTTGAACGATTTACTTTATTACAGGCACTTTATGCAAAGCTCTGTAGGTACAAAAACGAGCAGCATTTGGCTCTTATCTGTAAAGCACCTACAAGCAAGCGAGATAGATGATGAAAAAAGGCTATTTTATCAGACCGTGGTCAATTTTTATGGTGCAGAAATTTAGAGAGTCCTGTAGAAACACACAAGTGGGCCCCTACATCAACTGGGGGGGTCAGACAAGATTCTTGTAGGAACTGAGGCCTCTGCCAAGGGTTATAGGGTGATGCTGCAATAGCTGGGTAGAGATAGGAGGGGCAGATATATATTCCAGAGGCAAGCAATAGAATAGCCAGTTTGTAGAGGTGAGAAGGTATTTTAAGGAACTTCCAGCTTCCCGTAGTGTCTTACCTTTGATTGGTAGTTGTTTGAGGAAATTTGGAATGATAAGGAAACAGGCTCAGTGGATTAGTGGTCCTCTTGCTCAGGTGAGTGTATACCGTGCCCCATACTTCCTTGTTACATTATTTTTACAGATGCTTGTACACACACATGCACACAACACATCCCTTTCTTCCCTGACTTTTCTACCATATTTACTCATTTCCCGCTGCTCCCTTTTTCCATTTTATGGGCCAAGAATCTCAAGGAGATTTGATGAGACCTAGAAATTTAAGATGTATCAATCACAGCACTCATGGATTCATTCACCATTTTATTTTGACCTTCCACTCTGTGCCAAGCACTTCTGGGGCACAATGGGGAGCATCAAAGAAAAAAAACTCCCTCCTCTTATGGAGCTTTGGGAGGGCTGTAAGAGATGGGAGACTTCTAGTCACACACCAACCTTCTGAGCCATTTGGATCCTTTATGTTCTAAGGCTCTTACCCATTGGTGATAAGGTCACCAACAGGTGTGAGAGATGTCCTTTTATTTTGCCAAAGGAATAATAAAGGAATAGAGTGGTAATTTAATGTTCTATTCTTAAAGTTTTACTTTAGGATAAATTGACAATAAACTATCATGTAACCATGCTGTCTTCATATATATAAGATTCCTCCATACAGAAAGAGCAGGAGGTCCTGAGGCAAGTTCAGTGGAAAATTTGCTGTCTTTTCTAGATCTGAGACAAAAATCCAAGAATCCATCTTCCTATGGGGGGACCAAACTTGTCACAAATAACTTGAATTTATGGGTGCTCTTCTGCAGCAGAAATCGTTTCACCTTTTCAGGTGACCTTTACAGAATCATAAAATCAATCAGTTTTATTTGACATCCAAATCAGAGGTATGCCCTAAATAGATTGCTAGCGCTTTACCTGGAGAACAACATAGAGGAAATAGAACTGTGCCCAGGGCACGGGGGAAGAGGACCCCAGAACAAGAGCAGGACTGTTTAGAGTCCCCACTGAGCACTCTGTGCCTGAGCCACCCCAGTTGCCTTCTGATCTACTGTCCATGATCCTGGTAGATGACACAGAAATGAACTCATCTTAAAATGAACTAATGACAGTAAAGTGGCAGACTAAAAATGAATTTTATGTAGGTCCACTCTTCTTTCTATCTGGGTTGGGTTGGCATCCACAGGAAGCTGTGTAGATTTGTTGGGCAGGAAAAAGAGGGGAGTTCTAGGTGTCTTCTCTGTAGGAAGATGGGATCTATTTGGCTTGGAAGACTTCAGTGTTCAATGATTTACATGGTGAGGCTTTCAAGAAAAGTAGAAGAACTATGATAACATGTGTGTGCAGTGTATTGTATTTACACATACATATATTTGGGTAGTTCCCCCAAATTATAACTGATGATTTTGCAAAACTGTCTTCAAAGGTATTTGATAATCTAAGAAGCTAATATAATGTAGTAGTTATCAGCCAAGACTCTGGTCCTAAGCTGTCTGATTTCAAATTTAATTCTTTAACTTAAAAGTTGTGTGACTTTGGGCAAGATTCTTAACCATTCCATGCCTTGGTTTCCTCAACTATAATCATAGCACCTTACTTATTTAACAAGATAATACGCAAGCACTAGTAGTTTCTGGCTCACAGGCATTGCTGTGCACTTGCTATTATTATAATTTGGTGGTCTTGTTTGAACTCTGGAGAAAATCCTAGGGTTAGGGTGGAGAGATAGTCTTTGCAAGACTTGAGATGAAATAAACCTACATTTGAATTCCAGTAATTTCACTGCACAACCTCAGGCAAGTTACTTAAGTCTGGGGATAATTGTGTCCCATAATTAGTAGTTCTTTTAAATGAGATGGCACATGTGCAGCACCTCCAAAATGACTGGGCCGTAGTTAGTTCCCGGTAAATGGGAGTGGTAATTGTTAATATCATTCACCCATGCACACATGCTTACAGCATGGCCACAGTA
Source organism: Otolemur garnettii (assembly GCF_000181295.1). Taxonomy (NCBI): domain Eukaryota; kingdom Metazoa; phylum Chordata; class Mammalia; order Primates; family Galagidae; genus Otolemur; species Otolemur garnettii. The sequence continues at coordinate 6,762,034 of NW_003852429.1, read as the reverse complement.
TGACTTGATTGTCTCTCAGCCCATAGGATTTAGAATGAACTCGGGCAAGTAAGGAAAACGACATCCTAGTCACAGACAAGTATCCCAAATGAAAGGGGTCAGGATAACCCTACGATGTGCAATGTCAGAGTGACCCGAACAGCCACTGTCAAAATTATGAGAACTTCGCGGTTGGAGTTCTAGTGCATTATGGTGGCTATTGTTTGGATGAGGTTGCAATGTAAGTAAAGAATGACCAGATGCTTTTTTTTTTTATTAGCAATTGGATTTCTTTTCCAAAATGCACTAAATTGAAGAAATCACATTGGATTGAAGTCTTGAAACTGGATGCACCATTGTGAGCTCTGTGCTGAAGAGCCACATCCAACAATGTGGCAACATTGTAGGGAAATAACCTCCCAGGTAGCTATTCCAGCAGCAGCCAAGTGAAACAAGGAGTCCCTTTTAACACATGCATTACATGAGGCCTGGGAAGGAGGCCCAGCCACAAGCGGGAGGGCAGGGCCCAGAAGGAGTGTATACTTTCCAACCCGACCTTCTCACCACAGCCATAAACCTCAGGAACGATGGAGATCTTTAAGTGCAAAAGAAAATTACATGGTCATTTTGAATTCATCATGTCATTTAGGGACATGAAATGCTTTCAAAATACAGTAAAATGTTTGACTCTAGCCAGTTTGAGTTTTCTCAGAAAAGCTATGAGATCAGAGAAATCGTGCCTTTGTGAAATCTCCAAATCAATTTATCTCTGGTTGAGTACCTTGGGGAAAGAAGCCAAACACTGGTGGGTGGAAATAAAGCTGTAAGTCTTTTACGCCCTTTGTGGTCACCACCATGTTCCAGTGTCCAGGAGCATGTCTGACACACTATGCACCTTTGCAATAGATTTTTTTTTTCAATCAACAATTGGAGGACATGAATGAAAGGAAAGGAAAAGCAACCACCTGAGATATTAGTTTGGCCATCTCATTTAGCAAACTAGCATCTGGTAAGAACTCCAAGAACATAGTAGAGCTATCCTAACTTATGGAGCTGACCTGGAGAAGTCACTACAAAGTTATTGGTTGCAGAAATGGCCATTGACAGGGATGCTCTGTGTCAGGCAGCTCTGGGCACACCCTGGACAAGTCAGAAAGAAATGCTGAAATGAGACGTCATGGGCAGAGGGGAGAGTAGTTGAACTTTCCCTTTAGAGGACATGGCTTCAGGGCTGGGCTCCAGCACCTTCTGTCTTTGGTGATTTGAGACAAATCCTTGAGTTTAACCTGCCTAAGTGTCAGTAACCCCCCCATGTCAGTAACCCCTGACATGGTGAGACTGGAAAAGGCTCCTTAAGGGGCTTCTGGGAGATCAGAGACAATGCAGGAGAAAGTGCTTTGTAAATTGTGCAAATGCTGTAGGGATGTTATTAAATTTATTGTTTCTGTAAAACATGACTTGGCAGTTTTTGAAGCAACACTGCACCATATCCTATTATAAATAAATGTTGATAGCAAATTATGCCTCTGAGTGGCCGTGTGTTTGCATGATATCCATAGCTCTTCATTATGCTTATTTGATTCAGCAAATACTTATAAAGTGCCCACTATGTTCCAGGCATTGTTTAAGCTCTGTGGATATGCCAGAAAATAAAACAAAATTCCTTACCCTCATGGAGCTGAATTTCTAGCACGGGTACAGGAATGTGGACAAAGTTAAAACTTACATAAAAGAAATAAGAAAAAAAAGTCAAAAACAAATGCAATATCACATATAATACTTCTTTTTTGTTTACATAACGTCTGTTCTTCCTTCATTGACACTTCTGGGGAGCCTCAAGGGAAGTGAAATTTGAGAATTAACTGAGTTTGATGAGTTTAGGAACTGATTTTTTAAAACTTCAGGACCACTTTCTTTTTCTAAATTACAACATGTACAGACAAAAATTTGAAACCTTCTTTTTTATTTCCTGCCCCAATGTGTGCTAATGTGGCAAGAAATTAATCAACTTTACACTTGACAATTTCATGCAGGTTAAGAGACAAATAATACAAAATAATACAGGTCCTTTCTAAGACAGGGTGAAACACGCTTGGTCCTCTGACCTCATTTTTTATTTTCAAAATGGTCTGTACTCAGTGGGGCACAAAGAACTCCAAAGTCTAGGAAAAATATTTCTTCTAAGACCATGGCTTAGAATGAGGTTCTTTAGCAGAATCCTTAGCTTTATGGCTAAATATAAAATTAGGCTGTAACCTATCTAAATATGCTAAATGAGCTGATTTATTTTTTTTTTTAAATGAAAGGATAATATACAAGCCCATTTTGAGATTAATTTTATTCTTTGGAAAATTGTGCCATAAAAGTGTGATTTTTAAAAATAAAGAAAATTAATGTCCTCTCGTTTTTTTTCCCCCTTTAATGTCTTATCCCCTGTACTTTTTAGGTTTTCCTATAATAATTTTACTTTCTAATTTTCATTTCTCAGACCTGCCTTTTCTCTTTGTTTAAAATTATGCGTTAGTTTATCTTTCCATGTTTGGACAATGGTGAGACCACATTTCAGAGCATGTAGGTGAATTCGTGCAATCAAAAGGCAATTCTTATAGCATTTGAATTTATCTATCTTTTCAAACTAGAGGTATATTGTTTGATTTATTCTGCCATTTTGGTTTTGGCCTCAATTTCTGAAATTTTAAATTGCAAAAGCCTTTGCTATTTTATTCTATCAATTACTATTCTTAATAGAGGCTGGTAGCTGCCTAATATTTTAATATTTACTTATTCATTAGATTAACAAATAGTTTTGAGCACTTATTCTGTACTGCGTAATATTCAAGGTATTTCTCTTATCTCAACATTGTTATGAGGAGCAGAGCTCAGTGGGGAAGAATCAGGATAGAACAAGACCTTCAGGACAGTGAAATCTTTAGGACAGTTGTTGAGTTTTTCTCCTTTCCATGCTGTAAATCAGAAATATCCAGAATGGGAAAGCACTAAGTCCACTCCCTTGGTGGCTGTCCTATGCTTTAGCTACCTGTTTCATCCATACCTATACTAAGGTTATGATAAAAGGGATTCACTACTATAAGATTATGAATGTACTAATAGATTCTTTAGGACTTTTTTGAATTCATAATATTCATGTCCTATCTGATACTTTGTTTAATTCGGGAAAAAACATCCCAAATAATACATCTCCTAACACATCACCATAACTGCCCCTAATATTGTTTCCAACTAAAGTGGGGTACCATTTTGATAGTCCAAAGAGACTCACACAAAGTTTTCCCCATTCCTGGTAGATCTCTAACAAACACTGCAATTGTTACCTTGGGTTTGTATGGCAACTACTCTCTAAGATCGGAAAGGCTTTTTGTTTACTTATCTGAAAACACTGATAGCAGTAGCCACAGAGGAGGCCAGCACAAGTTCAATGATGGAGAAAGTCTACTCAGAGTCAGAAGTTACAGCTCCAGGTTTGGGAAGAGTCTTGAAGACTCTTCCTACCCATAGGTGGTTACGGTGGTGGTGGTGATATAGTTTAGCTGCAAAAGGAGTTGCAACATTGCTCTCTATGTCACCAGTATGAATTATAAGAAGAAAAAATAAGAAGATTAGACAACATGGTATAGTCTCTGAGTCACCACGTGCCTCTTTTTAACATGCATAAAAATATCATACTGTGTTCAAGCTTAAGATTCTGAAACAGCAGACCTCGGGGCGGGGGGGGGGGCCATGTCCTAGATTCCAGGGAATTCTTGATCCTTAGAAGATGCCTCTCTGTTGTGGGTTCCTATTAATGAGGATTTGCCACTCTTTACATGCCATAATTTGTATTATTAAAACATTTAATTTTTTTTTCTAGGAATGAATCCATACTACAATGTGGAATAGGCTTTCAAACTGTGGGCGCCCCAAACCTTCCAACTGAAATTCTGATTCACTCTCCCTTCTTCTGAATAATTAATTCTAAACTGAAGGACTCACAAAAGACATTGAAAAAATGATGTCAGGAAGTTTTTTTTTTTTTTTGGAGAAAAAGTAGCTCATCTTGGGTCAGTGCTTTTAGATAATAGAGTTTAACTGTGTCACAGATAAAGATGAAATGTAATAGCAAAGCCTCAATTAAATTAAGGTGACATTTCCCCTTTTAACCGATTACTATAAAAACATTCATTTCTTCTCGTTCCCCTCAGGCTGTATTTTTGCATAGCCCCTTAAAGTTGTTTTGGAAATAGAGATTGAGATTGTTTTCTTTTTCTAAGTGTGGGAACTTAATGAGAACTGCCTCATTTCACCTCCCAGCAGGCCCCCACCAGATTCTCTTGTGCAGCTTAGAAGACCTGGTCATTGATTGACAGGAATTAGATCAGGGGTGAAATCAGAATTGGGTTTCCCTAGAACCAAGAGCTATTTTTCTCCCTTGGTATTGTTTAGAAATGGAAGATTAATCACCTGTTTTATTTTTGTAGTTTTTGGCTGGGGCTGGGTTTGAACCCGCCACCTCTGGCATATGGGGTCGGCGCCCTACTCCTTTGAGCCATAGGCGCCACCCCAATCACTTGCTTTTTAATTGTGAACATTTGTCCACATTTGGCTCTTTCTAAAAGAGAGAGGATCTGAAAATTAATGCACGACTTTTTTCAAAGGCTCCTATTGTGCTACCATAGGGTAGCAAGATCTGCGCTGTGCTGCACAGACCTCTCCCTTTGTACTAGGGCTGCTGCCTCACCCAAACTTGTAATCAAGTATTAAAATGTTTGTCTTTTAGCGTGACTCTTCTCAGCTGTCCCCTCATTCATCCACCTGCTCGTTCCATGTCTGCTAAGTACCACTGTGTGCCAGGCACTGTGCTAGGAGATACCAGTTAATACGCGGGGTTGTGGCGCATAGGGAGAGTCCACAAGCCCCTACTATGCCAAGGCAATCAGTGCCTTCATAAAATATATCCCAGGAACTGTGCTAGGTTTGGGGAGTGGTTACTGTAGGAGTTTGCCAGGGCTGGCATAACAAAGTACCACAAACTGAGCGGCTTGAACAACAGAAATTTATTCTCACAGTTCTGGAGGCAGGAATTCTGAGACCAAGGTGTCAGCAGGACCATGCCTCCCCTGAAGCCTCTAGGGGAGAAGCCTTTCCTCCCTTCTAGCTGCTGGCAGCCCCGGGCATTTCCTGGCCTGTGAATGCAACCCTGATAGCTACGTCTGAGGTTACAGGGGCATCTTCCCCCTGGGTCTCTCTTTGTGTTCAAACTTTCCTTGTCTTCTAAGAACACCAGTCATATTCGATTAAGAGTCTATCCCTACCTTTATAACTTCATCTTAATTTAACTAATTACATGTGTTATCACGTTATTTCCAAATAAACTTACATTCTGAGATACTGGGATTAGGACTTCAACTGTTTGTTTATGGACAGGGTAAAAGTGGGTATGATTCTGGTTCCTAATGGAGGAGTAGGAATTGCTGAGCATCTGTGTGTGCGACTGTGTGTGTGTGTGTCTGTGTGTGGTGGTGGTGGTGGTGATGGTGACAGGCATTCTAAATGAAGGCAGTACTACCAGCCTTTTTTGGCAGTGTAAGATGTGACTAGAGAGCTTCCCTGAACCTGCACGGAGCAGCAGGGCACTGGGTCCCACACTTCCGCATCCATCCCTGCTTATTTGAAACATTGCACCACAAAGCCTTTTCCCCCTCTTTGGCCTCAGAAGTTACTTTCACATTTGGTGACCAGTTGAGCAAATGGGAATTACCTGAGAACAATGTGGGAGTCCAACCAGACCTGCAGGCTGGAGGACACAGGATGTTGGTGACAGTGTGTAAGTATGTGCAAATACTCCAGGGAGGAAGAAAGGGCACCTTGGTCTAGAGTTGGCCACCCCAAATCACCCAGGTCGAGACTTACACAAACTGGGTTCCCTGAGACTACACCCTCCTCCTGCCATCTGCTTGGCAAAGTTTTGCAAAATCCTGAGCTCTAAATGTGAGGCCTGGAGAAGGGGGCACATACCTGGCCTGGCAGTCTGTGGAGTTTTTCTGGTCAGTTACCTTCTCAGATTCAGCAAGTCCTATGCATGGACGGGCTTCCACCCTGTCCCACCCCAGCAGATGAAGGCAATCCTCCCTCAAGCCCTGGAGGAGGGTGAGTCAGTTTCCCACTCCAGGGGGGAATGTGGCTCCTTTAGCTGCTAGATTTCTCTTTTTATCATTTACAAGTTTCAATACATAGTATCTGGACTCCATTTGTCCTCTTGTTCATCCCACAAATACCATAGCTTGGAGATGCAAAGGGGGGAATGGAGCCAGATCAAGTATTATTATCCTTCAAGTGAGACACTTCACCCTGGATGTGCAATGCTCTTTCTGCTTATTGCTTGTGTACCCTCCAACATTTAGGTATAAAGCACATTTTTTGTTGATGGTGGTGCTTTTCTTGATCTTTATGGTGGTGATGATGGTGGTGGTAATAGTGGTGATGGTGGTGTTGGTGTTGGTGGTGATGATGGTGGTATTGGTGGTGATGGTGATAGTGGTGGCAATGATGGTGGTGGTGTTGGTGGAGGTGATGATGGTGGTGGTGGTGGTGATGGAGGTGATGGTGGTGGTGGAGCTGATGATGATGGTATTGATGGTGATGGTGATAGTGGTGGCAATGATGGTGGTGGTGTTGTTGGAGGTGATGACGGTGGTGGTGGTGATGGAGGTGTTGTTGGTGGTGGTGGTGGTGATGGTGGTGGAGGTGATGGTGGTGGTGGAGGTGATGGTGGTGGTAGTGGTGGTGATGATGATAGTGGTGGCAATGATGGTGGTAGTGTTGGTGGACATGATGATGGTGGTGATGATGGTGGCAATGGTGGTGGTGGTGATGGTCATGGCTGTGGTGATGGTGTTGACAATGATGGTGGTGGTCATGTTTGCAGTGGTGGTGGTCATGGTGCTGGTGGTGGCCTATAAATTTTATCACTGTGCAATCAGGATTGATGTGGTACAAGAAAAAGGAAATGGCTTTTTCTTGTACCTCAGTTGGGCCCTTCCTCTTTCCTGTACCTCAGTTGGGCCCTTCCTCTTTTTTGTACCTCAGTTGGGCCCTTCCTCTTTCCTGTACCTCAGTTGGGCCCTTCCTCTTTCCTATACCTCAGTTGGGCCCTTCCTCTTTCAGAATCTAACACCTAGAAAGCCAAAGATTCTCAAGACCCAGTTTCTTGCCATCATTCCTCCCCATTCCTCTGACTCTCCCAGCCCTTCCACCCCCAAAGTCTTCTCTCATTACCCAGATCTCAGCTGGGTATTTAAATAAAAACTATTTTATGTTGTATCTTAAAAGATAAATTGTTAAAAATTATTATCTTTTGTGGTTTCACATTCTGTGAGCAACATGCCTAGATGGAGTGTGGCAGCTATAACCAGTGGAGAGGCTAAGCTACACAATGGGTTTTTTTCCTTTCTTACTGACTATCCTGCTTTCCTCTTGAGGATAGGGAAGACACAGTGAGGAGCTTTAGACACCCATCAACCCAAGACTTTAGAATCCACGCTTCATATTTTTATAACTTCCCTTTGCTGTAAGCAGCAGGAATTGCAGTCATGAGACAAAGGAAACCTTACACATATGAATGCACATGTTAAAAATAGCAGGTGTTAAGTACAAAATACACTCACCTCTCCACATAGGAGCATTCTATGAGCGTTAGTTCTGTACCTAACATTTCCATTTATGCAAGGTTGAAATCTGGTAAGCAGTCTGTTTCCTATTCTCCTCCAGGATCTTTCTTTCTTAGAGTTGGTTTGATGTAGATTTAAGTTGGATGTACTCTTCAGACCCTGTATCCCCATGTTAAAATATAGAGTTTTTATCTTTTTTTTTTAATCTCTCTTATAGTGTATCCAAAAATGGATTCCAAACACCATGCAAGTGTGCCTACCAATTCCAGGTAATTTGCATAGCTTGAGTCAACCAAAGACATGGCAAGCACTCACTCACCAGCTGCTCTTCAGTTCCCATGGATCAGAACTGTTTACATTTTATCAGCATAATAATATAATTTATTATCATCTGGAGTATGCTACTCTATTACACATGCGTATTTTTGACACTTTCAAGGTGATGCTTAAACTTGCTCATTCATAAAATTATTATAATTATAGTATTAATCATCATGAAAACTCAGAGTTGTTTGTACAAGTTTTCCTTAAACTATTTTAGCCCAAGATTTAAAACAGCCATTAGAATCATTGGAAATTTCAACATACTTTGGGAATTTCAGACTTGAAGGCTGACATGGCATGGACTTTCCTCACCCCCAGTAGTGGGCTATCATTTAGCTGCAAGAGTAGTTGAAAATAATGATTATAGTGGATAAACAGTGAGAAACAAGTCACATACCCACAAGCCTCTAAAGCAGTGGTTCTCAACCTTCCTAATGCCATGGCCCTTTAATACAGTTCCTGTGGGTCGCAACCCACAGGCTGAGAACTGCTGCTCTGAAGGTGGTGGGCAAAAGAATATAAAGTCCAACTGGATTACCTTTCCTCTTCGTGCCAGTTTGCACTGGCACTAAAAACCAGTTTGCACTGACTTCACCAAGAGACAACACCTAAACCTGTGCTTCTCAAACTTACTACGGGTATGAATGACCTGAATATGAATTTCTTTTAAAAGAAATTAAAATTCTTCAGGACATCTGGGGTGTCCGGGTGGGCCTTTAATTCCTCATGTCTGAAAGTTTGCAGGTGATATCAATGCTGTTGTCCACAAACCTCAATTTGAGTAGTTAAGAACCAACAAACATTTTCAACAAATCACAGAAAGTTCTGTCTTCAATCTCAGACAGAATTTTGCATGGCATTATCCCTGTTAGTTGAAAGTGAAGTGAGAATTAACTCTTTTCATGTTTGCCTAAACTATGGTGTCAGAAAAAAATGGGTTGGAAGAACTATTGTTTAGGGAAAGAAGACAAATCCTTTTCCAGCAGGCTGCAAAGCCAACACATCCCTGGCTGCACCCATGCTGATCAAGTTTGGAAAGTCCAGATTCCTTATTCTCATCCCAAGGAGCTGATCCTTAAGTGTGAGAAGTCAATGGCACTAAATACGATTAGCTCAGCTTAAGAAAGCAGAGAAGAAGCTGTGCCATTTCTAAGCAAATTTGTGAGCTCACCTGCCTAATTTTGACACTTTCTGTGTTTAGGTGCCTCACAATCTAGCTAGTTAAATTAGCACTATCTCATTCTCCACACTGAGTCTTCATAGAGTTAAGTGCAAACTAGATGCAGTTTGAAACAAAGAAATTAGGCCCATCTTGAAGCAGGAAGCATCCTGTGGTGGTGGACATATATTTACTATTACCTTGCGGCAATGATTCCTCTCCATGAGAGCACTCTGAGTTATTAGAGGGACTTCTTGCCTTTCACAGCAAATATGTCAGTAGCTGGCTCAGCAAGGTGAGTTCGTAGGGAATTTCCTTACAACCTATCTTAAATCACATGATTGGCTTGAGAGACAGTCATTTAATTGCAGGGAGCCTTTTCACCCTACCGTTAATGGTATCACAGAGATCTTCCCCCTAACAGCAATACTGTTTCTTAAACCTAAGAAAATAACTTCCTTCCCAGTAAATGTAATGAGTTTGGCATTAAACAAGGGTCAGATTGAATGGACTTGGTTTGGGACAGAAAAATGATTAAAAACTTGGATCTAAAAAATATATGTACATTAGACATTGGTAAAAAGAACAACCAAGAATGAGAGAATGGAAAATATATTTCCAACTTGAGTAAAAATGGCTAAAGAAATCCCAAAGTCCATGTGTGTGATTAGTCTCCTGGTTCCCTGAAATCAAAACCAAGGAAACAAAAAGTTCTAAAAATGAGCCTTTTTACAAAGTGTGGCCCCTGGGAGTCTGGGTTTATCTTGAAATTGTGCTATGGAGGCTAAGGGGCTGGGTTACTCCTGCCCTGACTGCACTGGAACCATAGAATCAGGTCTGTCCAAAAGACTTATTTATTATTATTATTTTTTTATTAAATCATAAACACATAGATCATGTATATATTAATGCATGTATGGAGTACAATGTGCTGATTTCATATAGAATTAGGAGGTTTACATCACACTGGTTAATATAAACCTCATCTCGCTTACTTAATTATTGTGTTAAGACATTTATACTCTATACTTAATAAATCCAACAAGTACCCTTGCATTATGCACCATAGTTGTGATCCCACCATTCACCCTCCCTCGATCTGACCTCCTCCCTCCTCTCCCATTCCCTACTTAGTAAAGTATCTCAAGAACGGAAGAAAAAAATGTCCAATCTACTCAGTACTATTATGGAACCAATTTACAATCACTCACACTTTCATATGAAGAATAGATCACAACTATGGCCCAGGACGAAGTAAAGAAAGAAAACTTATTTTTTGGAATCAAAAAAGTTTTAGAATCACCTTCTTACTGTTACTTTTGCAGTCTCCAGCACTGATCCCCAGCACTGGTCCCTCTAGTCTTAGAATCCATCCCCTTTCAGCCAAAGTGATTTTAGTTTGGCCAGCTTATCCACCCATTCATCTTTCTATCCATTCTTACACCATTTATCCATTCAAGAACTATTTCCTTAGTACCAGCCATGTGCCAGATACTCTTCTAGGCCTGAAGGATAAAAGAAAAACAAGTCTAACTTCTCTTCTGTGTTGCCTTCCCTGCTACATCCAGACAGTCCTAATCACTCCCTCTTCTGTAGTGTAGGTGTTAATCCACATGCTTAAATAATCAAGCAGGCAAAAAATGGGCTTAAATCCTCTCGTGAAAGCTAAAAGCCTTGTCCAAGACTTTTTATGAGACTCAGAAGGGTCAGTCCATCTCCAGACTAATTTTTTTGACACATCTAATTCCCTTTTATGATGCTGTGCTTAGACTTTCTGTCTGTTTCACTTACCAAGTTTCTGTAGCTTCTAGACTTATTAGACACAAATGCTGAATGAATGAAGGAAGAAAGGAATGCCTTTCATTCCTGAGCACGCTGCACAACCTGGCACAGAGGATTTATCCTACAGAAACATTTACTACATGGAACTCAGTTCATAGAGTCAACATCTAGTGAATGATACAGGCTTAGAACTGATCATTGGAAGAGAGGTTGGCAAGTCTCTCCCACGTCGAGAATGTCCGGTGATGGTGGTTGGGCACATTGGAGAAATTTCTAGGCACAAGTTGTCAGAAAGGCAGCACATTGAAAAAGTGTCAAATGTTAGGAAATCTTGTGGTGAGGTGGGCATGGTCACCTTTTTGCCCACTTTGCTCCTTCCCCCTTGCAAATAAATGGACACCAGGCCTCAGGGGCTGCGTAGAGCACTGTGAGGTTTGCTTCTGCCTGGAGTTATAGTGTCCTTTGCTCTAATCATTTCAGAAAACATTTAGGCATTCACAGGTAATTGTAGCCTTGTGAAAGGTTTTCTGATTTGTTTCCTAAATATATTTTTCTTTCTTTTAAATCAAAATTATATGTTCATAGCTTAAAAATGAAAATTCTTCTACAAGGATCATTTTAAACAATCCCAACAATGTCTTCTCCTGTGGCCCAGCTACCTCAGCTTTTAACTATTTCTTTGGTTTATGTCTACATTTATCTAAATAATTTGCTCATACTGCTTTTTCTTAGTTTTTCAATTCTTTCTTTTTTTTTTTTTTTTTTTTTTAGACATTGTTTCACTTTGTTGCCCAGGCTAGAGTGCCATGGTATCAGCCTAGCTCACAGCAACCACAAACTCCTAGGCAGAAGCTATCCTCTTGCCTCAGCCTTCCCAGTAGTTGGGACTACAGGCGCCTGCCATGAGACGTGGCTAATTTTTCTATTTTTAGTACAGAGTGGGTCTTGCTCTTGCTCAGGTGGTCTTGAGCTCCCGAGCTCAAGGGATCCTCCCACCTCAGCCTCCTAGAGTGCTAGGATTATAGTTGTGAGCCACCACCCCTGGCCTTTCAATTTGTTATGGAAGACTAGAGTTTAGGTTTCGCACCCGTTCCCAGAACACACACCCCACACATGCCTGAGTTCCTTCCACACATCCTTTCCATACAATTCCATTATGATGTTTATTGGGATGGCTTTCAGTGTTTTACCTTGCTATGAGGTTGGAAAGCACTGTTCTTACTGTGAGCCATGTAGTGCGCTATTATTGTATTTCCTTTCTTACACTGTGATTTTTATGTGCCAGAACTTAGTAGCTACTTCCTTTTGTCTTTTCTTTCTTTCTTTTTTTTTTGAGGGGAATTGCAGTGTTTCCTGTGTACCAGTTACTACTTAATCCCCAAACTCTTTGCCACACTGTAAATCCCCTTATCGCAGACATATTTGGCCCACTGTTGATTCTTCTTCTTTTTTATATTCTTATTTTTGAGATATTTCTCCAGAGCCTTCTGCCGTCCTGCTCCAGTCTGGAGTTAACATCATCTAGGTGTTATCCTAGAATCTTTCTTCATCATTGTCCTGGGGGATTCCCTCGGATGCTGTTTGTATTCCATTACTTGTTTGCTGGACTCAACATCTTTTTGTCAATACGCTCTCTTGTTTTAGAGCAATGATTCTCAACCTGTGGGTCATGACCCCTTTTTAGCAATGAAAATACATTGCGGCATTTTAGGAAGGTTGAGAACCACTGTTTTAGAGGATCTGCTTCTCCAATAGCTTCTAGAGAAAAGGCACAAGAGAAGAAAATTTTTGGATCTTGAGTATCTGACAATGTATTTTATTCTCAGACTTAATATAGCATAGGCTAATAAATGAAAAATTATAAACCCCTCTGAATTTTGGAGGCATGTGCTGATTATTACTCTCCTTTCCAGTTTGGTATTGAAAAGTCCGATGCCGTATCTTGGCCATTTGTTTTTACTTTCTGAAAGCATTATGAAGTTCTTTATCTCTAGTATTCTGAAATTTAAGAATGATGTTCTTGGGTTTGGGCCTTCCCTACTCATTGTGTTCACACTTGGTGGTAGTTTTAATGCAGAAACTCATGTGCTTCAGTTTTTAAAATTTTATAGTTATCATATTTTATTTTCCTCATCTTTGTTTTCTCTTTCACTAAGAAATACCCATTATTTGATTTTTGACACTCCTGGATTAACATTCTATTTTTAAAATATTCTTTTAACATTGTTGATTTATTTGCTTTTTTCCAACCCTACAAGGTGTCTTGAACTTTATCTTTCAACTCATCTATTGAGACTTTTTTTTTCCTGTATGCCTTCTTGCTTTCTAAGATTCCTTTCTACTTTGGGAATGTTCCTTTGAAAAGATTCCTTCTTGTTTCATGAATGTAGTAATAATTCTCAATCTTTTTGAAGTGCTTTTTTCTTTGTATTATCATTTTTTTATTATTATCATTTTTATTTCAAATTTCTCTTTTTCTCTTTTTTCATCTCTAACTTTTAAGTTGGTAGATTTCCTGAAATTATCAGTCATCTTTGACTGTCTTTTACATCTGAATGCGTTCATGATGTGCTGTTGGACGATCTTTGTGGGGTGGGCTTGTTGCTAGGTGAAATTCACTATGGAGTAATCTGGATGAATGTTTCATGTGGTTACTCCAGGTCTCTCTTATCTTCTTCCAAGCAGTCAGATTCTTTAAGGATAAAGTTTCCAGTCTACTTCTAGAAGGTACTATCCTGGCTGCCTGAACATGGAGATCAAATAGAGAAGGGGAGGAAGGTGAAGATTACCTCACAAGTTGCCGTGTAAACTTTTGTTTAATGTCTCTATTTTCCACAAACGCTGGTCCTGGAGACAGCAAACTCAGATTCACAAAGAACTGATTGTAGTTATCTCTTCCCAACTCCATGGCCAGAGACTTTATACTGTTAGTTTGAAATTAGTTTGGTGGAAGTGTTTACACCACTGCAATTGGCAAAAACTACAAATTAGAACCCCCTTTCTCCCCCTTCCAAACTGAGAAATATACCCTGTAATCATTGAACACACTCTTCTGCTTTAGCTATGTATGGTGTTTTCCTATGCTAGAATTTCTTATTTTTACCCACTCCAAGAAATATACTTTTTAGTCATGTGGTAGGGTTGCCCCAGGGAAGGGAGCATGATCATGGGGTTGTGTAGGGTGAGAGATCCAATCTAAAAGGGTTTTGCTACCTTTTAAACAGACCTTCAAACAATTTTCCTATTTTCAGCCTGCCCTTTATCCTCACTTTGAAAAGCCCCTAGCAATATCATTCCTGATTTTCTGAAGCACAATTCAGGTTGCTTCCTGGCTTCACCCACTGTTGGCTTAGATTTCAGCTTTCTGGGATCTGCCAAGTCAGTGACCATTCATTCACCTGCTTTCCAACTTACAAAATTAGGTTTCTTTTGTCTCTGTTGTTCTTTGTTGAGAATGTATATCTTTTACTTTATAGTTGGTTCTTTTGGTGGTTTGAGGGAAGAATCATGTAAACACAAGTTAACCTGGGTTCTTTACCCAAAACCCTAATTAAAGAGTTCCTATCTTGTTGGGGCAGGCTTAGAGTCCTGAGTAGTCCAGATATACTTCTACTTCCCTGGGCCTACCCAGAAATAATACTAAAGACCTCGGGCAGCCCCATAAGCAAGGTCGTCTTTCTTGGAGTATAGTTTTTTTTCATTTCATTTTCATTTAAAAATATTAAGTGGATACAAATGTTTTTGGTTACATGGATCCCTTTTGTAATGCTAGAATCATAGCTAAAAATGTGCTTATCATTCAAATAGTGTTCATTGTACCCATTAGATAGGTCTTTGCCCATCACTTCCTACTCTCTTCCCCT
>NW_003852429.1:6741062-6746949 GCF_000181295.1 Otolemur garnettii | reverse complement strand
AGTGGGATTGCTGAATCAAATAGAAGGTCTCTTTTAGTTTTTTGAGGATTCTCCACATTGTTTTCCATAGAGGTAGTATTTTCAGTTATACCAAAAGTCTACAAACGTATCTTTCTCTCTGTATCCATGCCAGCTTCTGTTGTTTTTGGACTTTGATAAAAGTCATTCTAACTAGGGTGAGGTGACATCTCATTGTGGTTTTATAATTTGCATTTTCCTGATGACTAGTGATGTTTGAGCATTTTTCATGTGTTTTTGGCCATTTGTCTATCTTCTTTTAAATAGCTTCTGTTTGTCTTTTGCCCATTTTTTAATGGGATTGTTTGATTTTTTTCTTGATCATTTTCTTGAGTTCTTTATAGATTCTGGATAGAAGCCCATTATTGGATGTACATCTTGCAAATATTTTCTCATATTCTATAGGTTGTCTATTTGCACTATTATTTTCTTAGCTGTGCAAAAGCTTTCAAATTTAATAAAGTCCCACTTATTTATTTTTGCTGTTGCTGATTTATCTTTGAATGTTATTCATAAATTTTTGCCTAAGGCCATATCTAGAAGAGTTTTTTTCTACAATTTATTCTTAAATTCTTATGGTTTCATCCCTTACATTTAAAGTCTCTTACTCATGTTGAATTAACTTTTGTGCATGGTGAGAGATGTGGATCCTGTTTCATTTTTCTGCATGTGACTATTCAATTTTCCCAGCGCCATTTATTGAGTAGGCCTTCTTTTCTTCAGTGTTAATGATCTGTAGCTTTGCCAGGGGAAGCAAAAAAACAGCTCCAATTATTGGTCAAGACTGCCCCTGGGGGTGGGGGCAGAGCCACATTAATAGAGTCACCACTTGTAGTTAAGCATTTGCCTGACAGTTTTCAAGGCTTGGTTAACTGCTACAAACTTGGTAACTCTGACTTCCTGAAAATTCACTCTTCTGGCCTTTGTAAAATAAATGTATTTTTTTTTCTCTTGGAAAAGTTTCCAAGTATCAGGATAACTTGAAGAGACCATATGGATTTGAGCCACTAACTGTAGGTCTATAAATTGGTAAGAATTGATTTGGCAACTGAGAAATAGCGAATCTTATTCCTACTTCATGAAGACTCAGGGTTCATACTCTTTATCTTGTCAAATTCAGTTTTTCAGCTCCAAAAAGTAAGGCGGAATCTCAGCATGAGTAACTCTAAAGAACAAATGGCAATTTTGGGTAGATCACTTAACACAAAAGTGTGGTGGGCGAGTAAAAAGCTTGCTGATTTCTTTTATTCTTTGCCCTATGCAACTCCCTACCAGCAGTGAGTATAGGATGACTGATTACTGTGGATTTGAACATTTCTCTACTTTGGGTTATGAGATTGTCGACTATTTCCATGACAACAAACAAAATACCTGTTGCTGCAGGTAGCTGTGCAGTGCCAAAGTACAATCAGAAAACATGCTCTAAATGGATATGTTAATCAGTTTGATTTAACCATTCCACATTATATATCAAATCATCACTTTGTATCCCATAGATACATATGGTTATGATTTTAATTAAAAATTAAATAAAAAAATAAATTGTTGGCCCAGACTCCCAAGTAACTTTGTTCATGGAGAGCTGGTATATGGCTATGGTGGTCTATTTATAGCCAATCATTTCGATGAATTTCCTAATTCCAATTGTGGGTGAACAACACCTCCTCAGAGATAGACAGGAAAGGCATCCATCCTCTTAGAAAATAACTTCCAAATATGGGAGCCAAAAAGACTAATAATGCCATTGGAAGGAAGCAGTGGCTTAGAGAAGTGAAAGAGTCCATTGTGTGTCCATAATAGATACCCACATACTTGGACTTAGAAACCTGTAAGTTCCAGCCTCTGCTCTGCAAGTGTCTAGTTGTTTGTCCTTGGGCAACTGACCTCCAAACCTCATCCTCCTCTTCTGTAAAGTGGAGGTGATGATAAGCATAAGCTGGTGCAGCTGCTGTGAAGAGGAGGCAAAATGGAGGCAACAATCTTAGCCCATGGCTGACTTTGGTGTCATAGGTTTTATGTGGGGAGGATGTCTGCTCCCAGTGGGCTCAGAGCCACCCCAAGGTGGTTGCTTATGAAGCCATAGCTCACGGAGGAAGAATCTGCTTTCAAGGGAAGTACTGGGGCTGCTCTTAGCAAGCAGAGAAGGATTTAGTGAACCCAAAGAAGACGCAGAGTTGACATTAAATATTTACTGATCATGCACAGCATACAAGGAAGCAGATGGAATTATCTGCAGGAACACTTCACTTAAGACAGGGCATTAAACGTCCCTCTGAAGCACCAGCACATTCTCATTCAATCACTAATGAGAAGGTGCCTTGGGAAGTATCCTGTTACATCCCCTCAATGCCTGCCGTCGCCTCCTACCCCGTGTTTTACACCCACAGGGTTCACTGGCAAAGCCCTGCACCTGCAAGATAAACAGCCACCGCCACAGTGGATCTTGGCCTCCGCACAGCCGTGTTTCATCAGATCTGCACATATAGCAAACATATCGTATGGGAAGTCCTGAAGTTCAGAGTCGGAATGGAGCCTTTCCTCCTATCTAGGCGTTTTCGTTTTGCTTTTGAATGGGAAATGTGTGTGTTTAATGCATATGTGCATACACATGCATTCTTACAAAGAATAGAACTAATTAGCCAACTTTTACTTTTAGTAATAGTAATCATTACTGCAGAATGTCCTTTTGGAGTCCATCATATCCTATGGACAATACTTACTAACTCTGAAAATATAAGATGTACCTCTTCATAAACATCCCCAAATTTTCCACAAACCTTTCTACAATGCTACAATGCTAGTCTGTGTGAACATGGTTTTTCTTTCTTTTAAAAGACTTTATTATTTAGGGTAGTTTTAAGTTCACTGCAAAATTAAGCTGAAGGGACAGACATTTCCCATTTACCCCCTACTCCCGCACACGACAGCCTCTCCCACTCTCAACAGCCCCACTGGGGTGATGCATTTGTTACAAGGGATGAACTTGCACTGACACGTCACTGTCAGCCAAAGGGCAGAGTCGACATCTGGGCTCATTCTTGGCATCGTACATTCTAGGGGTTTGGACGAAGGTGAGATGAATGTCACATAACCAAGGGTTGTTTTAGTTCTCTGGGCCTTACCAAATTGGAGGAATAGGAAACACAGATTCTCCTTTACAGGTTTCTGGGGCAGAATTATCTCAGCTGAGAAATGCAGCACTACCTTGCTACTCAGAACATTTTCTGATGATATAAAAAGGCTCCACCTTAAAAAAAGATGTTTCCTTCACAGAGGTCTCCACTTAATACTGTCAATAAAGGAATGTATTTGCCAGGAACTGAAGCAAATAACTGAAGCTGCTTGGTTATTTCTCTCCTCTTATGTAACCAGGCACTCGGCACTCTCAACCTGTATCCTCAGCCACGTGGCTCCGATTCTTTCCAAAGGCAAATCTGAGTGTTGGTGGTTTCGACTGAGCACCCTGACCCACACTTGCCTCCACTGTCATTCCTTGTCCTCTCCTTCCATTGTCCAGAGCCGTAGGTCCTCGGTCTTCCTTGACCCACTGTCCCCTGGCCCACTAGCCATGGATCTTGTCTTTTGTTCTGCCTCTGATCTCTGGAACCCATTTGGTCACCTCTTTCTTCACCATCAGGCACCTCTCTTGTCTTCCTCATGAAAACAAGCCTTGGACATCAGGTGACCCACGACTTGCATTTTCACTGTGTTAGCATAATGCGTCCGTCCTTGAGTACTTAAATGGATGCTAGCTATAATGCTGTTTCTTTCCTCTCTAGATAGTAAAGGTTGAAAAAGCTATAGTTTTCATCGGTTCTATTATATTTTTACAGTATCAAATACCTCCTAAATTCTAACCATCATGAAAAATGAGTACAAAATAGATTATTTTATTTACAAACCAAAGAATTGGTTATATATGAGCATATCTTTATTTAGTTAGTGGGGGAAAAATCATTCCAAGTTGTCAAAATGGGACTATTCCTAGTCACTGGTAGGCTTGCTTTGTACTTACCCAAAATTACAGTGCTGGGTGGGGAAAGATGATCAAGAAAATAGAGATAAGGACAATTGCCAATATGAACTTCACACATTTTGAGTTTAGAAATTTCACAAATCCACAGACAAAAAACATTTCTCTAAGCATCTAAGCCTGGGATGATAGAAAGTGGATGGACAGTGCATTCAGCCCCATAAATACTGTCTGCTACTTCTCAGCTCCCTGCAACTTTCCCTACTTTCCCAGCAATGAAAGGTCCAAGAAAGCCAACCATAGTGGTTAGCTCATGTGCACTTCCAAGGTTCCAGATGCTGTTCCTGTCCCTGTTCTGTTTAGATAACTGCCATTATGTCCTCTTTCCAATGTAATTGGGCATCAAACACTCTCTCTTAAATACCATTGGCTTCTACCTGATTCCTACCAAAGTATACCAAACAAAGAGGGTCTGCCACAGTCCACAGCATGGCCAGAACCCTCTGAGCCTGTTTGCAGATAGCCCCAATAGAAGGTACTTTTTGAACTGATAATAGACAGTGTTGCTTTTCTTGAGAAAAAGTTATCCAAGCCAGAAGTACCCCATGTACTTTCTTTTTGGTCTTGTCCACCTCATCTTCAGACACCAGCAACTCCTGTGATTTTTGTGTGACCGGCCTTGACCCCTAGGAGACAGACACATCCTGGACATCATGTGTGGCTGTTTTTCACTTTGGGCTGAGGGGAAGATTAGCCACTCATTATGATGAAAACTCTAGAATGTGGCTTTGGAATATGAACAGGGAAAAGGGATTCTAGAAATCAGAGCTTCAGGCCAATTTTCTGACTCAATTACTCAGACTAGATAAGGGATCCTATATCTATAGAACCCACTCCATAGGTCTTTCATTTCTCAGTGACCATTCTGAAGGCCAAGGTGAGATTTATGGGCAACAGCCATCCTTCTGCATTCATTTTCCACTCATAAATCATATTTGTAAGCTGTAAACATCATTTCACTCTGAATGAACAGATTAATTTTACACATCATGTTTGAATAGAACATTAGGGAAGTATTGTGGTATCTTGTTCATGGTGGATTAGATACACTATTGGCAGACTTATTTTCTTTTAGAAAGAAGAAGGTTTCCTGCAAATAAAATATTCCATTGTAGCCTGCTATATACATCAGCTATCAATGAAACTGCTCAGGTGAGGATCAAGGGAGATCAATAGCTTGGTCTACCTTGTCTTGTTTCAGTGGTAGCCACTGAGAGACCCAAGTAGAAGCTGTGTAGCACCTTGGGGCATAGTCTGAAGAACTCAGAATTAGATAATTTGTCAGGCTGTCATCTGCAACAAACTGTTATTTCATAATACAGCTCCACTATCCAGTTCCAAACACCATCCAATGCTCATATCTTTTAGTTTCTCTCCATGGAAAATTAAGGATAGCCTCAAATATACAGATTGAAACATAACTGAAGGAATACCAGCTAAGAATTATTTATGAAATAAATAAAGTACACAATTAATATCAAAACCCAAGTACCCACCTCACACGACAAGTTATTATATCACTGCAGATATACTGGGCAACTATGCTCTTGGTCACCTCAGTTTTTTTCTCCTTGATCACTTTTCTCTTTCTTCTCTCTGTGCTCTGCTTTCTTACATTGCCTTTTCATGCCTTCCTTTCCCCTATATCCTCTATGATCTCTCTTCTCTTTTTCTTCTTCTTCTTTTTTTTTGAGACAGAGTCTCAAGTTGTCACCCTAGTCACCCTGGGTAGAGTGCTGTGGTGTCACAGCTCACAGCAACCTCCAACTTTTGGGCTTAAGTGATTCTCTTGCCTCAGCCTCCCAAGTAGCTGGGACTACAAGCACCCACCACAAC
>NW_003852429.1:6722829-6741021 GCF_000181295.1 Otolemur garnettii | reverse complement strand
CATCATTGTTGTTTGGCAGGCCTGGGCTGAACTTGAACCTGCCAGATCCAGTATATGTGGTTGGTGCCCTAGCCACTTGAGATATAGGCATCAAGCCTTTTCCTTCATTTTTAATTATTTAATTTTCTTTCTTACAAGTTTGCTTTTGGCCTTTTCTCAGCTTCTATCTGTTCCTCTGCATTGTATCAGTCAGGCCCAGTCAGGTTACACTGCAATAACAAGCATCTCCCAAATCTCAGATGTTTAAAGCTAATGTCTGAGTCATTCGACATGTCCCTCACTCAGGGGTCTAGGCTAAGGGAGCAGCCATTCTCTCAAATGTTGCTAGAGCAGAGGGAGAAGACATGCATTATTTCATGAAGCTTCTTCCTAGACATGAAATACACATCACATTCTTCTTATAATTGCTAAAGCAAGTTACAGAGAGGAACTTGAAACCGGTGAAGGAAGTAGAATTCTACCATTGCCTATAAGGTGAGAGAATCCAAAGATACACAGAAATTCCCATATTGAGTACCACAGTCATTATGTGAACTCCCCAGCTCTATTTCAGAATTCTCCCTAATACTCTACGTCTATTTTCCTCCTCTCCAGTCCCATCCCTTGACCTCCTTATGTGTCCCTATTTTCCCCTCACTCTCAGCCTGTTTTGTGGTGGCAGCACCAAGACTGGTTATAAGTATCCTATAGAGTCACACAGAGGAGCCTTATGGTTTTTAATGTATAATTTCTGGTGGAATAAGGTAATGGTTCTCTTAGCACAGTGGTTCTCAACCTTCCTAATGCCTCAGCCCTTTAATACAGTTCCTGTGGGTTGCAACCCACAGGTTGAGATCCACTGTCTTAGCAGAAGAGAAGGTGCTATCAGTTATCTGGCTGCAGCTCAGGCTCCTCCTCACGGAAGGACATAGTCCTGGTAGAAGCTGCTGGAAATGAGGCCCTGCCACTTAGCCACACTTAGCCCAGGCATGTCCTTTACGTGGTTCCATGTTAATAGTAAATTAAACTTCCTTCCCCAGTAGCAATCGTTGGGCTTCCCCCAAATAAGTCATTCCCAATATACTTTACAAATAGAGAGTGAAGAAATAAAGCAAAAATATTCAAGGGATTACTTAGTATCAATCATAGTTATTATAGAATGAGTACTAAGAAATAGCTGCATTGTAAAATTATGTGGAAATCCCCAGGCTAAAGCCAAATCTTAGCCATCAATAAAGCATTTTCTAGGAGTGGAAGAAAGGCCGGTGCATCACTTGAGTGTACATGCTATTGACTTCCCCAGTAGCTGGGGCCTGTTCTACCCGCCTCCTGTTGCCACCTTGCTGGAGATCCACGTGCAGTTTTGTGTAGCTCCCTTCCTTGGGAGCTAAATAGCAGAGGAACATTCAGGGATTGGGGAGATATGGACCACAGGAAGGTCTGTCACTCACTTCTGTCATATCGCCTGAGGTGCTAAGACTTTAGTTAGCTAATGGTCTTGTGTCTGGAGTGGGGACAGATCAATGGCTGCTTCTCTGAGATCATAAAGGCCCTGGGGGAAGCTGCCTTAGCATCTCCCTCAATGCGGACTATGTCGACACAATTTTATAACAAAAGTAATATTTCTTTGGGGATAAAGACTTTTTTTTTGAGGAACCAATACAGAAATAACTGGGGGGCCACAACCCAGGCTGACACGGACTAATGCTACATTGCTGAACTAATTGACAGCATCAGTCTGGACCCAGCAACTAGATGGGAAGAGAAAATCCTAAGTTCTAGGAGGATGGGATTGGTGCTTCCTGGGAAATAGAATGACCAAAGACAAGATTTATCACCTTCTGGTTTTTCCTGAGAAATAGCTCTGATGTTTCAAGAGCTAGGTGAATATCAATAAGGCGAATATCAAATCAAGGTGAATATCAACAACACCTACGATACAAAACATAGCCAAGTTTTCGGAAGCTTCATGGTTGTCCCTATTCCTTGGGGCACTAGCCTTATCCCAGATTTCCCCTTGGGGAAAGTCCAAAGTGAGTCCCTGGGAAGTATCCCTTCGAGTTGTTGGTTGGAGATAGGGCTGCCATAGTGGCAATGAGGCTGAGAGCAGATGTGTATGGAGCTGACAGCACAGGGCACGCAGGTGGAGGTGGACATGACCCATGCTGAGTCAGACTATTCCAAGTCAGTCTCAAGGGGGCTTGTGTATGGAGGAGGGGAGTGTAGAGGTGGACACTAGGGTAGGTATGTGGAGGTGTGTCTGGCCCTGTCTGCTCTGATTTTGAGGAACAAAGGCCTGAGGACTATTGAGTTTTCATAGTAATTCTGAATGTGTTCACATATCCAACCCAGGTGGGAATTGTTTAGACAAGCCTCTCCAGTGAGCATTTGATGATTCTATCTATAATCGAGAAATCAGAGGTGTCCGTATTATGTCAATAACACCATGACAAGCTAAGTTTAATTCTTGTTGGAAATTAAGTACTACTAATTAATGAGTGAAGGAAATATAGAATATCTTACTTTTATTAAACTTTCCTCTTAGGTTGACCACTTTCTATTGTTTTATTAATACAAAGTTATTAATAAATAAGTCCAGTTATATGCATCAATGCCCATGAAAGGAGAAAGCTAAGATCCTGGGGGTTTACTCCATTTGTTTTTCTTTTCTTTTTTTTTTTTTTTTTGAGACAGAGCCTCAAGCTGTCCCCCTGGGCAGAGTGCCGTGGCATTACAGCTCACAGCAACCTCCAACTCCTGGGCTCAAGCGAGTCTCCTGCCTCCGCCTCCCAAGTAGCTGGGACCCCAGGCGCCCGCCACAACGCCCGGCCATTTTTTGGTTGCAGCCGTCATTGTTGTTTGGTGGGTCCGGGCTGGGGATTCGAACCCGCCACCTTAGGTGTACGTGGCTGGCGCCTTAGCCGGTTGAGCTATAGGCGCCGAGCCACTCCATTTGTTTTTCTTCCTTGTTTCCCCCTCTATCAACAATCTACACACTGCTAGTCAATTTTCTTCCTTTTTTTTTTTTTGGGCTAATTAACCCCTTGTCTTTCTCTGGTTCAATTCCTTAGGTGAAACATATTAGCAGCGTCTTCTTTTAGGGAACCGAAGATTCTGAGAAATAAAACCCAAGCAGAACCTGTGAGCTGGCTGTGGCCTCCTGTGTTGGAGAGAGTGCTCCACAGCCCCTCCGTCAAGCTCTCCAGGCTCTGCAGAAGTCTCTGCTTCCCATCTGCCTCCTGAACAAACAAACAGCCACAAGGGCTGTAGTAGCTAACAACTCCAGTTTTGCATGGGAGTGACTCACATCACAAAGAATGTGAGTCATTCTGTGCTCCAGGGGAGTTTACACTCAGACAAAGCACAGTCATCTCCTTCCCTGGCCCTCCTTCCACTGGAGAGCTTTGGGGACGTTGATCTACATTATTATGTGATCCTATAGAACAGAAGAACAGAGTGGCAAAGTGTATGTGTACAAATTGTAGTATTCATGGACGTGCCAAACAAATTGTAGGCATAATACATTTGACATTTTTAAGACAGGAGAAAAACAAAGATGTGTGCTACTTTTAAATAAAGAATATTCAGCATAGAAAGCAATTGAAAGAATTCTAACATGTAGCATCTCCTCTAAATAAATACTTTCTCAAAAGGAATTGGCAGTTCGGTAGGGGAGGCCTTTTCCTACTCTTATGAATATGGGTTAAAATTGATCTGCATTTCAGATTTTTTTTTTTTTGTAAATTACTGAACATACATCATGTAGTCAGACCTGTCCTTATGAAATGCCATCCTTTGCTGACATCCTAGAAGCAGGTTCCTGAGACTCCTGCAGCGAGAGCTTGCGTCTAAATGTCAGATGAAGGACAGGGATAAAGGACAACTTTGATCACAACTCTGGGTCAAAATTATTACCTTCGGGGTCTTCTTTTATAATTATCTCTTTTCAGAGAGCTCGTGGCCTACATATTTGCTCAAAATAAAGCACATTATTTTTCATAAGAGAAAAAGAAACAGCTTTATAATCTAAAAATGTTAAAGTATAACCAATATATATTATTAGAAGCAAATATATTCTTTTTATAAAAAGACAATGCAAAAGCCTTTCTAGACATTATTTTTGTAAGAATCTGCCAACGAGAGAGAAAGTGAGAGAGGGAGAAGAGAGATGGGCATCGGGAGTATTTCTCAGAAGCCAAACCAAAGAGAAAAATCTTAAGAGAGATAAACATTATGTCATGTTTCTGAAACTTCCTGATTATACTTAAAGTAGACCATCTGTCTCCAATGATGGAGCTCACTGGATGAGACCTTGAGGAATGCAACTCTTTGTAAAATTTCTGAAACATTGAATTTGTTCCCCAGTAGTCCAACTTTGTAGCAGATCTGTTACCCAGATGTAAATTTAGAAGCATCCGAGTTCTTGGCTCCCTGAAGGAAGAATTTCAATTTAGAAGAGGCATTATAGACTCTAACGAGAGAAGAATGGTTCAAAACTTAAATTACCCCAAACAAAGTGGAATGGAACAGAAGGGAAGTAAGTGGAGAATTCGGCAATCGGGGAAGGTGAATCTGAGCTACTCTTACCACTGGGAGGAAAATATACTACAAACAAAAATGAAATCCACAAACATGATTCAAATCCTCAATATATGGTCTGGTTTTAAAGAACAACTCACTTTCCACTGAGCATTTTCCGAAGCATCACTTAGTACACGAACAAATTCAAACTCGTCGTGACGTTCACTAAAGGGATGTGTGTCTGTGCGTGGCGCTCCCATGTGTGAAGGTGCCTGTATATCACCAGCCCTCTACAAAGCAGCAGATCGCACGAGGGAAAAATAAGTTGTAAAAAGAGAACCACAGTATAAATCATGATAAAATCCTTGGTGAGGTAAAAACAGGGTAAGAGTCACACCAGAATTCAACAAGAAAAGCTTGAAGAAGGGACCAGCAAAACTGTGGAAAATATCAGCCAATGGAGTGGGCTTGGAAAGGTTAAGCGAGGGAGATGCTGAGTGACTCACTCCCTATAACAGGTCCAGCCTCTGTGCAAGGAAGAAAAAGGATGGGACGGCCTCCGGGGAAAGCCCAGAGGTGCCGAATATGGCGGGGGCATGGGCGGAACAGTGTCTCAAACCCAGCCAGGAGAGGCGTCTGGTTGTGGGTGTTCTCAGAGTCTCAGGCCACCACTCTCTGTGCACTTCTACAGGTGGACTGTGTCACCCAGGAGATTCTTCCTACTCCACTTACAGCAGCCCTCCAAGTGCTCTTGGACACGGGTTTGGGAATCTGAAGGCCTCACCAAAGTGAGTCTGACACGTTCACAATTCACCTAATAGCCGTTGTACTTAGGGCAATTACCCCATGAATAGGTCTAATAAATCACTACATTGCATTTATACTGCCAACCCAAGGTTGTAATTTTCTATTTCATTAGATGTATTATGGTTACCATGGTATAGTATGACAAACTGTGTGCCTATCACTTAGAATTCAAAAATGTTAACATTTTGCCACAAATACCTTATTTTTTGATGTAGTACACGTATTTGAATTTCAGGTATCGTAACATTTTACTACTGAAGACTTCAGAAACATCTCCAAAAACTAACATTTTTCTATGTAATCACAATATCCTTCCTGCATGTAAAAAATTAATAAGACTTACAAATCATATAATGCCTATTTTATATCCAAAATTTCCCAATTGTCCCTCTAAGGTAGTTTATGACTCGTTTATTCCAAGCGGTATCCAATCAACATCCACAAATTGCATCTGGTTGTTACACAGGTATTTCTCCATTCTCCTTTCAATCTTGAAAAGCCCTCCACCTCCAGCTCCTAACCTGAATGTTTATTTTCATGTTACTGATGAGCAGAAGAGACTAGCAAGGATCTAGGGAAGGGTCCGCCTTCTGGATTTGATTATTTGCACATTCAGATAGATGACATTTACCTGGGTTCTCTAACACCTAGGTTTCCTGTAAACTGGAGTTAAACAAGGTTTGGTTCATATGTTTGGCATATCGGCTCTACTGCTGCTGCTGCACACGTCATAGCCAAGTGCATCGGGATCCAGAGCAGGTCCCAAGTTTTGTGCTGCTAAATGTGATCACCAGGTTATGATGGTAGGCCCTGAGCTGCACAGCTGTGGCAAAGTTCTACTCCTTAACACTCAAACTCACCAAATGAACTACTGACCAGCGAGGCTGCTTGTGCTGGCCTAAGGAGGAAGGTATAAGGATCCCCCCATGTCTAACAGACTTCCACGACCTAGTATGCCAAATCATATGGAATAAACTAAGTAATAATCAGCTAATCTTTGTTTGGACGGGAGGGCGGATAGACTGAATGTTTGTGTCCCCTCAAAATTCATATGTTCATAATACCAAATATGATCTTATATGGAGGTAGGACTTGGGGACGTGCTTGGGGCATGAGGGCTGAGAGTTATGCTTTTGTAAGAGACCCCAGGGAGCATCCTTGCCTCTTGCACCATACGAGATGCTTGATGCTAGATGGAGCTTCAAGCAGAAGCATCTCAAGAGAGATGCGTGTGCTCTAAGTTACCTACGGGCTTGCTGAATTCAGGACCTCTCAAGAGAGCTCTCACCAGATATACACCCGCCAGTGTCTTGATCTCTGACTTCCCAGCCTCCAGAACCATAAGAGGTCACCTAGCCTGTGGTATTTCTGACATAGTAGCCCAGCAGACTAAGACACAGGGTTAAGCAGGAAAGAGAACACAAAGGAATGGAAACTTTGTGGGAAATAAGGAATGACAGGACAAAATAAGAATAAGCATTTGGGGAGACTTTTTAAAACTCCTGTAGAGCAATATTGTTTGGTACCTGAGACTTGACTCTGAGATTAGGAGCCAGGGATTGATGCCCCAGCTACCTTATTTTCTGGCTGTGTGCTCTTGGGTATGTAATCTAACATCACTGGGCCTTGTCTCCTTGTAACTTCAGGTGATAAAGATGCTTCCCTGATACGGTCCTTGACAAATCAATGTGTGTAAAGTTCTTAGCCCAGTGCTAGGAACACAGGAAAGGAACAAGATATAGAGGTTACTACTACTTCTAAATCTTGTAAAGAGTTGAGTCGTCTGCCAGTCCCTATTTTCCCATTAAACTCTCACGGGAGACTTCTTGGAGAAGTCTGGGGTGAGGGAGAGCCATTAGAAACAATAATTGTGTGAGGGTCAGGACCAAGTTCCGCCAATCCAGCCTGACCCCAAGCATGGATCAGAGATAGGTGGGAAAGCAGCTAACACTGAAAATGTCTCCTCATCAGTGACACAGGGTCTGTCAAGATGCAGAATTACCTGTCACTCTTCTCTGTCCTGTGGGTGCAAGGGCTCGAAGCTCTGTTCTAAATTCCTTGGAGACAAGGTCCTGAATTTGGCAAGCCCATAGGTAACTTAGAGTACAAGCCCACACCAATGGAACTAGTAATCAACCCAGACGAGGGCAGAGAAATAAAACACGACCAAATGCCGGGAGAAGCATGGCAGTCTCCCTGTGGGGCGCGCAGCGGTCTCACTTTTTCTGGGAAGATTTGCTTCCTCCTCCATGATAACCAGCAGCAGACTTCTTGGCTCAGTGGGCCTGTCTCCTGGGACTTTCCTAATATGATATTTCAAGTCAATAATCAAGGCACTCTGCATTCCATGAAAGGAAAAACCAGTGCACGCTACCACTTACAGTTTCACTGCGATAGGGGTTCATGGGGAGGGTTTCCTGTTTTATGAAGCATCCATTAAAGGTGAAGGAGAGAGCCCCAAGTCCCTCTGAAAGCCCATATGTGAGCAAAACAACCAGATAACCATTTGCATTTCAGTTTTCAGATAACTTTCCCTGGCCCCATTTTTAACTTTGAGGGCAGAAGAATACTGTCAGGATAGCTGACCCCCTTCAATTGGGGCAAATTCTATGGGGTTCAGGGATCTTCTGTCCAAAGAAGGGGCCCCTCAACACAGCCCCTATTTCTTAGGTACTTCCTGCATTACCAACCTTAGCGGCAGCCCGAGTGAGGGCCTCCTGGAGGTTTAGAAGGCACTTGAATCATGAGACAGTTTCCCGATCTCAGAAAAACACACAGCATGGGTGTGTGGGGAGAGCTGAAGGGCTCAGGGGAGAGAAAGGGGACATTGAAGGTGATCACTCCCCCAGCCCCCACACACCTGCAGCAGCCTGGGAAGGCATCCGTCTTCATCTCATTAACAACTTTTCAAAGCAGCACCATCTGGTCACCTGTTTTGCAGAGGCAGCCCCCGTTTTCACTGTCAAGAGCAGAGCAAGTAGCAGGAGAAGTTGGGGGAACCAGTACCAGGAGCCCTATGCCATGCCAGCTGTGAATGCTGATGGCTATGTGGGCACATGCCACCCACAAAAGGATGCTTTAAATAAAACCATTTCGAATGTATTCTTGTCAATTTTTAAAAACAATTACTATCTGTTTTGATCTCTTTTAGGGCTTTTGGTCCCACAGTCTGCAGACTCTTTTAAGTCTTAGTAGCTGCTATGGTCCATAAGGGGATGGTCATTTTTCATACTGATCTTTCTCCATCACCTAATCACACTCCTGGGCTCAAGGGAAAGTGCTCAACTATTTCTTCCTGGATTGAACAAAAATGGTCATTATTATGAAATGAAGGATTCTATAACACCTTTCATTTATTGCATATTGTCCATGTCCTGGGCACGTATTTTACAGATACCAGTTTCTATACCTGTGTTATTTCATTGACCTCTCTCATCAATAATATGAGGTAGTGATTATCCTCACATAAGCACAAGAAAAATGCATTCCATGGAGGTTTTACACAGGTACAAAGTGATGGAGCTGAGATTTAAATTCAGGCCCTTGAAGGGCCAAGTCCCAATTTTAAACACCATGGAAGAAAGGGAGGAAAGGAGAGAAAGAGAAAGAAAAAGTGGGAAAATATAAATGTTTTTGACAGATTTATAATCTCACCAGAGAAGCAAGATATACTCTCAAGAAATAATCAGATAATAATGTAAGACAGGACACAATAAATGCACTTAGGTTCAGTTAGAAAGTGCAAAGAAGAGGTCAAAGTTGGGGCAGATGAATGCTCATTAGGGACTGATCAGGGAGGCAGGGAGATTTCTGGGGGGCTTTAGAAGACATGGTGAGGGCAGTGTAAAGAGAGCACTGCGGTGGGGTAGGGACAGGACAGTGCAGCCACACAGAAGAGTGGTGCTGGTCAGGTGTAACACACCTGGGTTGGCCAGGGCATGGCTGTTGAGTAGCAGTGGGAAATTGCAGCAGGCAGGGGGAGGGGAGTGGAGCTTGGTTGTCCTTAAAGAGCAGTATGGTGTGTTAGGCTGAAGGCTGGAGGAGCTACTGAACATCTCTGAGCAAGCAAGTGGTGCTATGAAAGCAGAGCTCCCAGAAGGCTCCTCAGGTGGCGGTGGGCACCGTTCACTCCAGGTGGGGGCCTGGAGGCAGAGAGAGCAGCGCCTTCCAGCTGTGAAGTGGTTCCCTAGAGAAATTGAGGAAAAGCAGAATGTCTCCTTCCTTTGGCCTTACCTGGGGGGTGGATAGCTCCATGGAACGCACAGACTTTTGCCAAAGCTGGGACCTGAGGCAGATATGGGTAAATATTTGCTTTGCCTCAGCTGGAGAAGATGGATTTTTAATAAAGAGGCAGTGTGACTCATGTCACAGAGTGTACCAACAATTCAGGAAAAAGCCACTTCATAAAATGCCAGCATGGCAGGCAGAGTCACTTGATGAGCTTCCAGGGAGGACCCCCTCCCCCACAAGACACTTGACATGTGTGTACACCTGCACACACACACACACACACACACACACACATGCATACATACATACACTTCCTCTCCCTACTGGTACCAGAATCACCGTGGCCCTGACAGGTCCTCCTGAGGACACCTTGGTCTGTTCCCTCAGCCACTGCAAAGGCCTTGCAGATCCAGCCTTTCTGAAAGCAATGCAGGGCACTGGGTTATATAGTCAGAGGAGGCTAAAGGGAATTTGCTCTGTGACACTGTCACAATAAAACCCACCGTGGCATCTGCAGGGGGCAGAATCCTAAGATGGCTCCATGGTCGCTTAATTGGATGTCACATCCCATGATTCAGCCCCTTGAGCATTGGTGGCACCTGGACTTGCTGCCAGCCCATAGAGTATGGCAAAAGTGATGGAATGTCACTCCCTAAACTATATCTCCTGATGCACTCCTTGGAAGAAGTCAGCTGCCATGTTATGGAGAACCCATGAGAGGCATCAATGGTGAGTGACCCTTAGCCCCTGAGAGTGGCCCCAGCTGACAACCAGCAAGAAAATAGATACCTCCTTTATAACCAGAAGGAGATAAATTCTCTTGGTAACCTTAAGGTGTGCTGAGATTTCTTACATAAAGAAATTATGAGACAATAGCTATCTGTTGTGGTAATTCATTATGCTGTGACAGTACCAAACCCAACCTTCACCTTCAGAATGCCCAGAGAGAGTGCAATGAGGTTGTGGTGATATATTAGCTGTAAGAATGCGAAGCCCAAAGTTGTCATTGACTTTGTTCAAATGATTTTTATCCTCTGGGGCCTAGTTCTCCTTTCTTTAATTAAATAGGATTAGGTGATAGAACCTCTCCATTTTCTTCCAACTCTAATAGATTATGATGTATGAACTGAACAAATACGTTTCATGTTTGTGGAGTGCTTATGATGTAGTACGTATGCTAAACACTATTACGTTTTATCTCATGCAAACTTCAAAAAATATCTTTCTTAGGTTTTTATTAGCATTGCTTGTAAAGATAAGTAAAATGAGGTTCAGAGAAGTCTAATAATCTTCACAAGACCAGATGCTCAAAAGTAAAAGAGCACAGGGAGTTAGACATGGGATCTTTTCACTGCGTTTTGTTGGGCCAGAGCCCAGGAGAAAGTCTATTCAACTACTTCACTAGAAGCAATCAGGGAAACATACAGAGAAGAGAGAGAGAAACCTCAGGAAGGGACTTGGGGTTGTAATAATCAAGTGGAGGGCTGTGTAAGTGGTAATTCAATCTGACAGCTAGGACTGAATAGATTCCCAGTGATGGCTTTGAAAAAGTGAAACCATCAGGAAAGTTCATTAGAGGTCATTTTAGAGTGAAGAGGAGGGAAGAAATAAAGAATTCAGGAGACTATCATCCACCATGTCCTAAACACTGATGGTTCTAAATTGCTTTCTGCGGCCCAGACCTCTCTCCTCTGCTCCAGGCTCATGTCTGCAGCCCTCCTGGTGGTCCCAAATCACCACTCAATACGTTCAAGAACTCCTGGCTCTTTCATTCTTGGTCCTCCATTTTGGTTAAATGATTTTTCATTCATCTGTAGGGTTTTCAATCCCAGCAATTCCATTTGCTTATCTTATACATCTTACTGGTCAGACAGACCTATGAATTTCACCTCCTAAATGTTTTAACTCAATGTTCAGCTCATCACCCTAACTCCGATTTCCTTTGCTTTTCTGCTGAGCCATTCCAATAGCCTCCCAACTAATGACCCTGTCCTGCAGCATGCCTATCTCTCACTTCCTCCCCACACAAGTCCCTCTTCCATACTGATTCCAAAATGTACTTTCAAAAGTACAGGTCACTTCCACAGTTAAAGCCTGTTAAAGACTCCCTCCACTGCTAACTAGATGCATTTTAAATGCTTTCACATGATATGCAAAGCACTTTCTGTTGGTGTCTACTTCCTTCTACAACCTTGTTCCCCACCTCACTTCCTCTTTTTCACTGAATCTAGTCTTAATTACTGATAATTCTGTGATTCTATTCCTTTGCCTGGGTTATATTCTGCAATATCCTTCAATGTTTTGTCTGCCTCCTCATTGTTTCAAGGCTTAATTCAAGCGTCCCAACTTGCAGAAAGTGTTTTTGTGTTTCCACTCAGAGCAGCCATGTTGCGCATCTCCCAGGTGTTATTGACATTGTATCCTAGGGGCTGCCAATCCCAGGGAACACTGTGCACTTGCCTCCTTGGAGGTGTGCAGCAGGGCCGTCCTGCGTGCCCTCCTAAATGAGCTCTATCTTTCTTCCAATACAAATAAAATCTGATGAGATATTTGTCTTCTTCTCTGGACATTAAGGTTAGCTCTTTGAATTTCAAGGTCATGTCTACCTTATTCATCTTTGAATTTCTAATGCCCAACACAACAACCTACAACTTGTAAGCTCAAGTAAGTCTCTGCTTAACTTGCTGAGGTTGCTGAAAGGCTGAATGAACAGTAGGATGAAGTCTTCAAAAATCTGCATGTGAAAGGACAAGAACAAAAACTCTATGTTCAGATTTAGAATCAGGAGAAGGAACAGGTTTTTTTGGCCAGCTTACATTGGGCCCTTCTGATGATACATGCCAAAAAGAACAATGCTACTAGTTGACTGGAATGCCATTAGTCTTACGATGCTGGTGCAGAAAAATATAGCCAGCTCTTTCCAACTGCTTTTGATACACACACAAGGTATTTTAGCTTTTGGTGAAAATCGTGGTAGGCCTGATTCCAGTCACACGAAATGGATTTTTTGTCAACTTAGGAGAAACTTGGCCATTTCAGCACAATCTAAAATATGTCCAGGGAAGATAAATGTGTGTCTTGGTAGCTTCCTGGAGAAATGTAGGTAAATACTTAGTTGCAGCTAAAATACCCAAGTCTAAGACAGTAGGAAAACTTCATTGTATTTATATATTAAGAAATTAGTCTTCCCATCAGCACTGTTTCTTCCAATCGAACAGCTGAGTATGTGAATTTTAGACTGCACTAGGACCTGAGACTCTCCAGGGAATTTTAACTCAGCCACATAAACCGGAAGCACATACATCTATATGTTGGGATATTGGCTACAGAGTTCCCAGCCTTTCTCAGGTGTTTCTGAGCCTCTCTGGGGCTCGTGTGTGCATGTGTGGTGGTGGTATGTGTGTATGTGCACATGTGGTGGGGTGTGTGTGTGTGCGTGAGGGGTGTATGTGTGTGTGTGTGCATGGTGAGGTGTGTGTATATGGGGTATGCGTGTGGTGTGTGTACATGTGGTCTGAGTGCATGCACGTGGTGGTGTGTTCATGTGGGGTGTATGTACATGTGAGTGCGTGTGGTATATTTGTGTGCATGGAGTGTGTGTGTTTACACCCAGGTCCCCCAACTAGCCTAGTCTAGAAACTCAACTGCAATGTCCTTCCATGTGCTCCAGTACAAAGCAGACCTGCTGTCTGGGAAGAGAATCTTGGGAATTGCAGGGTTATTTATAACTTGTTCTTAGTTTCACAACCATACACAAAGCTTCTTTGAGGTTTCAACTGCTGGACTCAGTGGGATAAGAAATGGAATTCATTGAATATCTGGGCATTAGGAATCAGAAGACAATTAAGTCATGGCCTTTACCCTCAAGAAGTTTTCCTAAAATATTGGTGAACTGTTTTCCCTCACTTGATTCTGACCTATCTACAATACTTTCACTTTTCCAGGATGGAGCTGGAAAATCTTCAGGAATAGGCTGAGTTCCAGCCTCACAGGGCAGTGTATATCTGAGCAGTACAGACTAACCTGAGAGTTTCTGGAGGTAAAAGATTTCAGGTCAGGCACACCTTCATGAACGGAATCTCCACAAAGGAAGCTATGACCTTACAGACAGGGTGTGCCCCTTGTCCAGGGACTTGCATGTCAGAATCACACTTACTCCCAGAGGTCCCTGTGTCCCTTTCATATCTCTGTGTAAAAACTGACATTATCCCTCCAGCCAAGTTGATGGATCAGACTGACTTGGCCATTTGGACCAATGTACTTGGGCTTTCTGGGAAAGGATCTCAATAATTAGGCTTTTAAATTTAAGTTAAACCAATGATCAGTGGCTTTGGGTGCAGTGTAGAGAGCACCGTATGTTGAAACAAAACATTGTTCAAAGTTCTTAAAGCTCATCAGACTTCCAGCAGAACAAATTAAACCTGATAGATATTATTGCCTGAGGTGAAGTTGACAGATTTTGGGCATGTCAGCTGAAGTGTTGCTGAATACAGGGAGAATCCAGGGTGGATATAAAAATAATACTCCAAGCAGGGCATATTGGCTCACACCTGAAATCCTAGCACTCTGGAAGGCTGAAGTGAGAGGATGCCTTGAGCTCATGAGCAAGAGAAAAACCCCATCTCTACTAAAAATAGAAAAATTAGCTGGCATTGGTGCCCATTGTGGTTGTTCAGCTACTCAACAGGCTGAAGTAGGAAGATGACTTGAGCCTAAGGGTTCAAGTTCGCTGTGAAATAGGCTGATCCCAGGGCACTATACCTTGGACAACACAGTGAGACTCGCCAGGCAGGAAGGGGGAGAGAGTACTTCAAAGAGGCAAGATCGTTCATTTCCCACAAAGCAATGATGCCTGTATTTCTCATATGTACAATGGTGAATGCTGACTGGGTTATCTGCAAATAGCACCACACTGGGAAATTCCACTCCCCACAAGCCCCATTTGTCTAAACACATATTAAAAAAAATGTTTAGCCCATAGACTTTTACATGTTATACAGTTTTCAGAAAGATCCTTGTATATTAGGAAGTATTTAGGACTAGGAAGTGAAAGGAGCAGAATTTTAATTTTAACCTGGTTCTGTCACTAATTATCTAGAAGAATTTGGGCAAGTCATTTAAATTCTCTAGGTCTCATATTTTTTTATATGTGGTCAAAATTTTTTATATGGATGACCTCCAAGATCCCTCTCAGCTTTAAATTTGGTTATTAGCTAATTTTCTTTTCCCTTAACTCTGTATTCATTAGCTCATGCATCAGTCAATAAAGACAATTTAAAAGACTGAATCTTATTGCTTTAAGCCAGGGAAGAGCAGCATGGAAAGGTTAATAGTCTGGCAATGTTTAAGGCAGGTTTTTGAGGGCAAAGGGTATATCTTAATTACCTCTTAATTCTCATTGCACAGGTGTCCTATACACTGTAGAAGTCTAAAAATGCTAGCTGTGGAAGAGCAATTCCTCTCTAGAATTGTGGCTGGAAAGTGGTTGCACAACCAAAGATGGTATTTCCTGGCCTCTCTTGCAGCTAGGTGGGGCCATGAGACTAGTTTTCACTAACTGAATATGAACTCTGTTGAACTTTCCCCAACTTAATATGTACTCTAGTTCTATAGCTAGAACAGGAAGACCTAGGAGGAGAACAAAGCCAGAAGGTCTAGGGCTATTGTCCACATTCTTAGAAATGGGCAAAGCATCAGGCATGTTAGGGTGACAAGCTGTTCACATTTAAACACAAGACTTTCAGTTAACACATTGACTTCCATGCTAGAAAAAAAAAATCCCCCCTCCATCCCAGGGTCTCAGTGTTTCATTAGGAAAATAGAATAAAAGCTTTAAAAATAAAAGGATCCTTTCTAATGTAATGAAAAATTTGTTATTTTATATTGTTTTCTGTGAGTTACATGCAACTCACTTGATTCCAGAAACAATTTTTATACCACACACCCCATGAGTTGTCTGTGACTCACAATACACTTAATGAATTTTGTTTCTGAGAATTGAACCTTTTGTCATTCCACAAGCATTTAGTTGTATTTGGAGTGATCCTTGGGTGGTCCTGGATGATGACCTCTGAATCATACCTTTAAGTATGTGCACAAGGTCACACAAGGTCACATTGCTGTATGTTTTCTCATGTTTGTATCAATTTTATCCAAAAATCCACCAGGCAAACGTTCAAGGGGAAACATGCAATCAGAAGTTATGTTAATCTGAGAACACGGTCAAGCACATGTGGGTGTGACACGCTTGGGTGGGCTGGCTGGAGCAGGGCCACAGGAGACGGGGTGACGTGTTGATTGACAGCAGAAACAATGAGCAGAGGTTTCATAGCAAGAAGGTACTATGGACCTTCCTGTCTATCCACCAGTTCTGCATGCTTCATGTGGCCCTCGGTTCAAAACTAGTGTGAGTTAGATACAACTCACATGACCATTAATGTGTTAAAACTAGGAAAGTCCCAGGCAGGCAAATGAGGAAGAGTTGGCTACTTCCTCTCTTCCGCACAGAAAGGCCAACACAAGTGGGGACAAACAGAGACCATCCTGCTGTGCAGGGCACAGCTGGGTAGGGGCCTCTCCCATGTGAGGCAGGGGTTGGTAGCCCTTCTGGTAAGAGTAGAGTTACATAGTGAGACAGAGATGGATATGATTCATAATTGCTGTGAGTAGAGAAATATACACACACCTAAATATAATTCACAAAAGTGGTTCCTCTGGATGGTATTGCACAACAGAATTAGCTTCTTAAAAAAACACACACACACTTTAAAGCACAACAGAGGATCTGTACTTAAGTTTGCTCTGGTAGCAGAAATGCCTGAGACAAACAGGACAGAATTTGGATTTAGTTCTGAGAGAACTGTCCTGATTACTACACACCACTCCATGTCTAAGATGACGTCGAAGAAGAAAGCCCTGATCCAACTGCATATGTCAAATGCTTGGCTGTCCCCTGACCACTCATTCTTGAGCTAATTACCCCCAATTCCATCCACCAGAATGGGAAGATTGATTATGACTCGCAGAAGGAAGCGTGGAGGTTTGTGAAAGCTTGTATCTGGAATGGGAGAAATCTCCACTGTATTGCAGAATGATTGATTCCTCCGGGGAGAATCAGGCTTACAGACGAGGATTGTAATAGTCAAGGGTACTGAAGTTTCAAACACCTAGAACTGGGAAAGAGGGGCAGGGTGTGCTGCCCTGCTGTGCTTATTGTGAAAGCCTGTTTTGAATTTACAGCCCTGTCTCTTTAGGAGGGTATTTGAAGAGGCTGTGCCAGCCCACAAGGGCTCCGAGTAGCTTTTGTTTTTGTACTCACCACAGATGAGGAGCTAAACTAATTGAGAGAGTGACCCAAATTTGTGAGTATCACAGAAAATCACAATTGGCCTGAATTCCTGCAGCCTCTGCACAGATCTGCTTTCATGTCCATTTGGAAGTTGCTCCTGGAATTCTTGCAAAAATTTCCTTACCCCACATATAATCTGTAAATAAATTATCAGTTCCCCCTTCCTAAGTGGTAATGTCGTAAGGTCTCAGGAAGAATTTCAAGGGCTAAGCTCTTCCAGAGGCTTTTGTTCCTGTAAACATAGCTTAGCAAAAACAATTATTGTTTTCTTTCTTTGTTCAATGACAGCCCAGTGCAGCTTGTAACGTATCTCCCTTTAATTGAAATAATTTGGGTATCCTAACATTGATCTACCCAAGGTTGTAAGAGAAGGAGATTCGCCCTACAACCCTGGAATGTTTGTGGTTTTACTCTACTGAGTATAGTTTTCTAGCTAAGAGCAGTTCAAACCATTCTTCCAATTCATGGAAGAAAATAAAAGGGAGAAAAGACCCTCTTCTCCCCATCATCTGCTCTGTCCCCACAAGACAAGGGAAGAAGCATTTAAGGGAAGGGTCAGGAGTGCAGGTCTTACCAGGGGGCATGTTGGAAACCCTCACTTTGAATGGTATTTCCCACTTAGTTTTTAGGTCTCCTTCTCCCTTTCCTTACTCCCAGCTTTCAATCTCCTTCATGATTAATAGAAACATCAGAAAGCTTCTTACTCTCTCTCTCTCTCTCTCACTCTCTCTCGGTCTCTCTGGGAATTATGCTTATAACAAAGAATAATTCGTGCAAAAAAAAAAAAAAAAAAGTAACTTGCTGAGAGAAGGTGAGCCAGTGTTGTAGCTCAAGAGCATGTAGGGGGAGCTGTGGGGACAGTGTGTGGGAGGCAGCAGTTGGTGGCCGGGACAGAAGGATGTGTCCAGGCCTGGGCTGCTGATGGCATACTTACCTGTGCTGCATTAGCCTGTGGCTTTCACTGAGCGGTGATAGCCGGTGTTCCCCTCTCCAGGTCAGCTCTGTGGCTGACCAAATTCCAAGCTTCACCCAGTCTGGGGTGTGCTCTTAGGCATAATTCACTTATTCCTAGCCAAAAGGCCAAGAAGCAACACTTAGGTATAACTCAAGTTAGGATTCAGGGGTGGTGTGTTGTTACATTGCATCAGGGGCAGAGAGTAACAGATTCAATCACCACTGCATGGAATCTTGGAAATAAAAGTGAGAAGAAAGGAACAAGTGGACGGATGGAGAGAGGGAGGGAGGGGGGAAGGAAGGAAAGAAGGAAGGAAGGAAGGAAAGGAGTAAGGGGGGAAGGAAGGAAGGAA
>NW_003852429.1:6702407-6722754 GCF_000181295.1 Otolemur garnettii | reverse complement strand
AAGGGGGGAAGGAAGGATGGAAGGAAGACTGTGGAACTTCCTAGAGCCTTGCTAAAATGTGGTTCATGGACCAACATCATTGACATCTGCTGGGAGCTCATTAGAAACGCATCTTCTCAAGCTTCAACCCAGACCTATTAGAAAGGAATCTGCATCTTGACATGATTCCTACACACAAGAAAACATGAAAAGTGCTGACCTAGGGTATCACCTAGGAGCTTTCCAAAATTACATCTAGCTATTTCCCATTTTCAGGGATTCTGGGTCAGCTGGTCTGGGGTGGGCACAGCCCTCAAACTCCTCAGAGGATTTGAATGGGCATCAGAGTTGAGACCAGCAGTAGAACCACAGAGCACCAGCATCACCTGGAAGGAGGCTTGTTATAAATGCAGATTCCTGGGTCCCAGACCTCCTGAATCAGAGACTCTGGAGCTGGGGCCCAGGAATCAGTATTTTAACAAGTCCTTGAGGTATTTGTCCAGGTTTGAGAACTAACCACTGTTATAGAAAGATCCAAAACAGAAATAAGAGCTACAAATACATTCAGTTCTACAACTCAAAAACCTCCACAACATATCCATCACCCACGATGGGAAGTCCAGACCTTTCACACGACATCCCATGCTCTCCAGGAATCAATCCACCATGGTATTTTCAACATACCTCTTATAACTTAGTTGAACATACACCATTAAAATAAGTGGATTGGATTCTAGGACCCCCTGCAGCTATAAAACACGGTGATTTTGTGATTCCAAAGCTACAACTTTAGCCAAATTCATTGTTTCCCAGAATTAGCCTTACTTGTATACACGGGTCTCTCTCTTTCCATCTTCTCAGGTCAGATCCTTCTTGTTCTCCAAGGCTAGGAAGAAAATCTGCCTCATCCACCAATTGATTTCTCTAGCCAGAATGAACATTTCTCCCCACGTTTCTTACGGCACTTGCTCATTGCATTCACTTCATTGTTTTCCCTTAGTCATCTGCTCAATGCTCTGGCTCTTGTCCATATTTACTGTTTCTTGAAACGAGCAGTGTTTTATTCTTCCTCAACCATGCCCCACCTCCTCATGTCTGCTGCTACTCACTGCAAACACAGGAAGTGGCACATAAATACTGATGGCATTGAAATGAATGGGTTTGAGGACTCCGAAGACAATTTGGACTACCTGATGAGTCACGACTAGTTTTTCAAATACAACGAGCAAGCATAGAATGCCAGACCAGCCAACAAGAGCA
This sequence comes from Otolemur garnettii, assembly GCF_000181295.1. Taxonomy (NCBI): domain Eukaryota; kingdom Metazoa; phylum Chordata; class Mammalia; order Primates; family Galagidae; genus Otolemur; species Otolemur garnettii. Next base: position 6,721,515 of record NW_003852429.1, on the reverse strand, counting down.
CAAATACCACAAATCTAAAAAGTATGATTCTGTCCCAACAGTTTGGTTTCAAAATAAGCCTAAGTCACATATTCAGCTGGAGTCCACTGAAAGAAATGACAGCAAGTTTTACACTGGTTGGACGTATTAGTCACTCAATAATTCTTTGGTTAGATAAATTGTTGGATGAATACTGATAGGAAGTTTTCTGGACAAAAGATTTAGAGAGCTAAAAATGTCATTTTTTTCACCATTTATATATAAAAATAATCTTTATTGAAATTTAATTTGGCTTAACACTCTCCCAGACACTTTACCACCTGCATCTCATAATCTTCTTAACTCTAAGAGGGAAGTTTTTTATTTTTATTAATTCTTCCTTTTCTTGAGTCATCTCAACCTCTAAGAGGTTAAATAAGTTCCTCAAGTTCATCTGGCCAGATGGGAGGCAGGATAAGGGAACCACACTCAGATTGTGCAAAGTCCAGAACCTTTACTCTCTCCAATATGTAAAGATGTCACAATTTCTATTCATCCCATGTGACTATGCAGATTATGAGTCTATTTCTCCTGTTTATATTCATGTCTTTAACTACATACCTCTGGCTGGTAAGGCACCCAATGGAACCTCATGGGAATGGTTACTAATGAGCCCTTTTTATTAAGAGATTAAAGTGGAGAAGAGGGGAGAAGATGGGAAAGTGGAATGAACACAGTCCATGTCCTAAGTAGAGCGTGAGGTATCTGAATTTGTGTGTCCATTATTCCTTTAAGAATGCATACTAAAATAGACCTGCCATTCGATCCTACAATTCCTCTACTAGGTATATGTCCAGAAGACCAAAAATCACATTATAACAAAGGTATGTGTACCAGAATGTTTATTGCAGCCCAATTCATAACTGCTAAGTCATGGAAGAAGCCTAAGTGCCCATCAACCCACAAATGGATTAATAAATTATGATATATGTACACCATGGAATATTATGCAGCCTTAAAGAAAGATGGAGACTTTACCACAAACATGTTTACATGGATGGAGCTTGAACATATTCTTCTTAGCAAAGTATCTCAAGAATGGAAGAAAAAGTATCCAATGTACTCAGCCCTACTATAAAACCAATGTATAGATTTCACATGAAAGCTATAACCCAATTATAGCCCAAGAAGAAGGGGAAAGGGGAGAGGAAGGGAAGGGGAGGGGGGAGGATGGGTGGAGGGGGGGTAATTGACGGAACTACACCTATGGTGCATCTTACAAGGGTACATGTGAAACTTACTAAATGTAGAATATAAATGTCTTAACACAATAACTAAGAAAATGCCATGAAGGCTATGTTAACCAGTTTGATGAAAATATTTCTAATTGTACATAAAACCAGCACATTGTACCCTATGATTGCATTAACGTACATGGCTATGATTTAATAATAAAAAAATTAAAAAAATAAAGAATATGTACTATGCAGAGACTTACGTTACCTCTGGTGACATACAGCACAAACACAGGCATCATAACTCACCACTACATGTGAAGGGCAAAAGGCTGAGGCTTCACAGTGGTCAATGCAGCCACCCATGCACTGAGGAACCCTATATATTCTGCTTTCCTCCCCCCTTTTATCAACAGTACCCCAGCTCATACAAAGTGCTGTCTTATTTCCTCAGGCTCTAGGGTATTTATGTTTTTGGAACATCTCCCTACAGAATCATCTCCCTCCTGCTTCTCAGTTTTCTATGTCTCTAACCCTCACCTCCACTTGTCCTCAATTTTCTACCTTTATGTAGCACTGCTGGTTTGTCATTGGGAGAAAAAGTCATTTTACACTAAGGAGTGAATGACTGATAGACATTTCTAAGTAAAGGAATATACCTATAAAAAAGACATGTGTGTTTAAATAAAAAAAGAAATGAGGATTGAACGAGTTCTCAATTAAACATGCAGAATTATTCTGAAAGGTGACTTTGTATGTGTATATTTTTATTGTTGGGAGAAGGAGAATGTCCTTTATTCTGTCTTATCTTACCCTTGTTTGCCAGGGAAGAACATTAATGGCTACCTCTTTTTACAATAGGCAGGAGGCCCTTGATCTGACCTGGTCTTCTGTGGGAGGCTGCCGTTTAAAAACATGATTTTGATTTTGATTCTCTCTGGTTTATCTGAATACAAATATCAGTATGGAAACTGCTCGGAGAGGCTGGAGTCAAAGTCAGGTACAACGTGAGAACATAGAGGCTGGAAAGGGAACCAGGAACATTTAGGTCTAACATGGACAGAAGAGCTCAGGACCATGAAGGAGAGACCAACTGGAGAAATGGAGTCAACAATGCCACAGATGGAAGTTGTCATGGAAACCCTCATTGGAAAACAGGCATTTGGATTTAGAAAACTGAAGCAAGACTTGATGGCAAGAGAGAGGGGGAAAGGATGAAACCCTAAAATGAAGTCAGATGCTGAAGAGGAGAGGCACTGTCACGCTGCCAGGGGGCCAGTGAAAGTGTACATCACTGATTCACGGCCAGGTGAGAGGGATCTGAAAGGCTGATCTCTCCAGCCAGAGGTCTGTGAGCAAATGTGTTAGAATCTGCCTGTTGTGGCATTGTGGTGCTCATGACTCACGCTGCAGAACCATGTGATAAGTGGGTGGAATCTCTTTTAAAATATTTCCAAGAAGAATAGGTAGCATGTCCATATCTAATTTTTAGCAGAAATATTAAGAGTAGAGGCAGATAAAACAATTGCTGCTGTGACTTTTCCCACTCAGTAGTCCCTTCTGAATGTGGGCACAAGGATTGTGCGGGCGTACCAAAGATTGATTTCTCAGTTTTCTGGCTGAAACAGATCCTGAAATTATGATTACATGGACTTATAACATTGGCATTCAAAATACACATGGGTTAGTTTTACATAAATTACCTCTTAAAGAAGAGTCTGTGGTACCAAATGTACACATGTGGTTACAAAAATTTTCCAGAGAGGAAAAGCACAGAGATTGCCAGAGAAAAGAAAGAAGTCTTTCAGCATCACATAGAAATTACAGAGGGCTGATTGAAAAGCAGAGGACAAGCATAAGCCTGACCCTTGAAATATGGATTAAGAGATTCTTTGGGGCAGCAAATAAACTCTTAGATATGGCAGATACAGGGACAAAGTAAAACAAGTCATCAGGATGTAACAGTGTATGTAGTAAGAAAAGTACAGGTGACACTGAGAATATGAAGCTCTGTGATGAGTAGTTCTGACCAGAGTAAGGTTCCATGTCAAATATAATAACATCTATGCATTAAGACTCTGGTAACTTACTTTTCTAAGTTATACCCCAACTTGAAGTTAGCTACAACAAGGACTTGGAGTGGAATGATAGGTTAGAAAAATGTGATCCTTTCAAGGAATTGATAGTTTATGAGCTTAATGCTATAAGTATGATAGGCTCAAGTGAGGGGCGTGCTGGGACTTGACGTCTAGACTAGCAGTCGAAGGCAGGAGACCAGGAAAAAACAAGGATGAGGGGGGACCTGTGGCACAGTAGCAAACATGGCCTATGATTTGTCACGTGGGAAGGTGGAGCAAGAACTCAGTAGTTAATCAATGTTGATTAGAGCTCAAAAGCAAATTAGAACCAATGTGTGAGTGAAGAACAAGAGCAGAAATTTCCAGGAGGAAGTGAATATCAAAATTGGGTGGTGGCAACCGTACAGTGCCAGAAAGATTGTCCAATTCAGAGGACAACTTCATGAGGTAAAGGGACTAAGGGTGAGAGTTGAGTTCTCTTATGTGATAGGGCAGCAAAATTTAGGAAAGGTACCAGGGTCTTAACCAAGTGGGCTGGGATCAACCACAGGGGTTTAATTCTTGCAAAGGATTCAAAATACAACTCAGGAACTGAGGCAGAAGTGGAACAAAAAGGCTGTATCTCAGTGACTTTGAACTTGAGGCTTAACTTAAGCCTCAAGTCACCGGTTATCTCATGGGTGGGACTCAAGGTTTGGGGGGGGGGGAATAGAAGCAACTGCAGATATTTCCAGTAAAAGATTTAACAGAGGGAGTTCAAGGTTTAGAAAACCTTTGGGAAGCTAACAGAACAAAGATGAGTGGGAGCTGCCTTTTTAAAAAGGAAACTTACAATTATACTTTGTCAATTTATGATAAAAAAAATAGAAATTAACAAAAAAAGAATTTAGGAAACTAGGACTTTCCAGAATTGCAGGAAACTTCCATCAGTGATCTGAGGTAACTGCAACAGTGACACAGGCGATTTACAAAAGGAATCCTGGAACACACGGTCAAATCTCACTTAGGGCACCTGCAAAACCCTCCAATCTTGCCTCTGGCCACCATAGGAACAAAGCTTCTGTTCATTTCTCTTCTGCCTCTGAATCTCACTTGACATTTTCTTATTGGCAGAATCTAAGCAGGAAACTTCTGGGAGGTCTGCTGGGAAATGTAGTTTCCAGACTTTGCAGCCCCTGTGATTGGCCCAGGCAGACATTGAGTGGGAAAGAGAAAATGAAAAACAATAATAATATTCTAATTTTAGGTGAAGATGTGACCTTACAATGATTCTCTGAAACGGGTCAGATTGAAATGGGAATTTGGTTGGGCTGGGTCACTCTGAGTGGGGCACTGGGGAGCAAAGTCCAGTAGACCTGTGCAGGCAGCACTATAAAAGGGTCTGAGAGGACAGATCAGAGAATGTGTGGGTCTGCGAAACACAGGCCAGATGAGGGGAACATGGCCGGTGCAATGTATAATCTCCAAGTGGGACATCATCCATTTTATCATGTTTCAGAACTTTCCCTGGAGTCTAGAGTATAAATGGAGGATAAAAAGCACAATTAACTGAGAGAATGCCAGGTAGGAGGAGTATTCTACAGCAACCCAACCGTTTAGCTGAGAGTTATTGGAAGCATTCTGTGAATGAAACATTCCTTCATACGAGGCAACAATTAAAATAGCCTGAATTAGGACCATAGTGTTGAAGCTAGAAAGAGAGAGAATTGTGAAAGAAAATTGAAAAGAAAGTGGATAGAACTTGATAACTAAATGGATAGCAGGCAGAGAGAAGAGATCAAACAGGACTCCACAGTTTGCAGTCTGGGTAACCTCATGAACGGAAGGAACTACACATTGAGATATGGAGCGAAGAATAAAGACTGAACTCATGTAGTTTCACTTTGGACAGACTCAGTGTCAAACCCCTTAGGACATCTTAATGAGGAAGCCCAGCAGTGATGGGGAGGTGAGGCAAGTTGGCTTTCCCCTGATGGACCAACAAGGTTGGCCTTACACACAAATGGCAGCAACAATCACCTGCCTGAGTGATTGTGGAGGCTGTAATAAGATTGTGGAGGCTGTAATAATTCATTCAAACAAGCTGTTTCCTAGTCCTATTCCCTACCCCAGTTTGATGTCTGAAATCCAACTATCGGCACTTCCCACCGTTAGCGTGAAGAAAAGCCCTTTAAGATTTTGCACTTGTGTGTCTGCCTCTCCACAGCACGGGAGCCCAGGACTGCTGTTTCTGTCATGTTTAGCTTGAAGACAGTCGGAACACTTAATGTGCCCCAGTTCTTACTGGTCTCAGAGCTCAGAGCATGGCCTTGATGAACTGTAAGAACCTGTGGATTCAACACAGGGCACTGATGGCCAGAGAGGTATAAAGGTTCACAGATTGGGAGAAACTTCTGCAACTTCTCTCTTCTCTCCTGCTTTATGATTTCTGTTTTATTTGTTTATTAATAACTTGATTGTTGAAACCTCAGGAAATCCCAAGCCTATTTCTCCCATCAAAATGAAAGGAATTCATCAGATAAAAATCATGAGTCCATTACGATTGAATGGTGCATCTCCATTAAACTATGATTTACATCATAAAACAAATTAATAAAAATGGAAGCACTCTACTGGACAGGAAATAGACAAAGGAATCTTTTAGGGCTCTCTGCAGCAACACAAAATAATATTGTACCAAACACACAGAGAGAAAACAAGAGACAGAGAAAGGTATTCGCGGAGAAGAAATCAGGCCTGAAAACCTGCAGCCAGCTAAGTGGTGTGACTCATAGCTCTCGGGTTTTGGTAGACAGCTGAAGCCAGAGAACATTCAGAGCTTTAGACAAACACTTAAATTAGCCATCCTGGTAGCAAGGGCTCCCACTGTAGTGGCCTGTCCTATAGATCATGAGGTCACTATTGGTAGGGTGATTAATAGCACTTCCAACAGTCTCTTCCAGCTGAAAGCAATGGGTTTGAGAAATAGTTCCAAGTGAACCAACAATAGAGCTGGTTTCAACTATCCTAAAAAGTTCAACAAAACCGCCATGGGTCAAGTACTATGTCCTATGTCCCACAGAATTCTGGATTGTTTCAGACCATCAAAGAGCAGAGGAAGAAACCCTAAAGCAGTGATACCTAGCGCTCTCCACAACTCTAGGACAGTGTGGGGCCTAGAACCTTCCTCAATTTCCCAGTCAGACCACTGATGTTTTTATATCCTCCATTCATTTATGTAAACATAAAGAAAGATCTTTGCTCAAAATCTATTTGGAAACCACTGGCTTAAAGGATTGGTACATTGGACAGAATTAGATGTTAAGTGGGAACCCCCATACAGAAAAGTGCACAAGGAAAGATCGTCAGTCACACTCCCCAGAAGAAGGACTTGCTTCAGTGGTATGATGGAGTAGGGTCCACCAGCTCACAAGCACCAACAGGGCACAACTCTCACGACTCTTCCCAGTTCAGCATCTGGTGACTCCATGTTGGGATTTAAAATTGGCCATGGTGTACTGACACCATAAAAATTGGCAGATGCCCCAAACCACGGCTTTTATTTTCATTTTTTGCTTTTTATTTTCCCTCCAGAGAACCCGTTACAAAACATTTATCAGCATACCATTGGAACTCAATCCAGAGATAACTTAGCCAGCATAATAGCCAAAACCCTGGGAAGCACTAACCAAAGGCTTTCTGGGCACAGTCAAGTTAAGGACTGTGTGGAAGTCATAGAATCTGGAAAGGGGGAGGGAGAAGTCACAGACGTGGCTATACACGAGGGGCCAGGGAGTCAACATGCAAAGGATTGTGTGGTGTGGTGGCACTGCTCATGCCTGGAGTGGAGGACCTTTCTCCTTTGAACTTGGACTCCTGGAATGTGCTAGAGCCTTCCTAGTCAGCACTCAGAAGGATAGATTTGCAAGCTGACAGCTAACCTCTGCTTCCACTGGAGTCCAGAAAAAAGAAAAGTGGGCTTCAACATGCATTCCTTGAGTAAGTGTCAGAGACCCTGGGCTCCGGTGGCTGAATGCAGCAGCCATCGTTCCTCCTGAGAGGTGCTGGAGGGATACCATTCACCTGTGACACTTGGGGGTCCTGCCTGGCCAAAGCAAAGATTGGAAATCTCTTCTGCTCCCTTCCTGGGCTCTAAGATTCTTCTGACAAGGCATGTGATTAACCCTTAAATGGCTTCCAGAAGGAAGGAAGAGGAACAGTCACTATCAAACACAGAATAAGAAAGGCCTTAGAAAAAAAAACTGAAGGAAGGAACATTCTTTCCACTTTGATGGAGAAATTGATTTATGCAGGTGAGTCTGGGGACAACCCTTCCTTTGCCTGGAAACCCCTCCTTCAAAGTCCTTCTAAGCCATGTGTGTTTAAGAGGTAGGGGATCAGCTCAGGGGACCCACATGCATGGCACCGTGGAGCAGGGGAGGGTGCTTCCTGCTCTAACCAGCTGCCTGGCAGTTGCATGTCACCGTCAGGGAGCAGCTAAGCGTGAGAGCAAGGTGCTCGTTCATCTCAATCCTGTGACCCATGTTCAGAGGGAACATCATCCCAAAGGCAGCTGAGTGTTTGTAGACGGCGGCACACTCCGCTGATGGCTTAATCCAGAAGGGCACATTCTGCTTTCTCAGGAAAAATAGAAGTAAGGATTTAGAAAAAGGTTTGAGTACACGGGGGTAGCTTTATGAGGTAATATTCAAAATATTTCACCATGAGTATGATAGGAAGTCTGACCAGTCAGAACAGCTGCTGGACCCCGAGTCAGAGGAGGATTCTGGAGCTCCCTTGCTGTGCTGGCCATAACCACATAGAAACCATGTTGTGGGGAGACCCTGGGATCCTGGGGCTGGAACATGGGTGGCTGGGCAGCAAGGGGACATTCTGGGAGCAAGGGGTAGCACCAACCAATGGAGCAATGTCCCAATGTCTTGACAACCAGTCGAGTTGTACGTGTGGACCATCCAGGAACAGGTGGGCCGGGGGGAGAGGGGGAGGAACTTACTTTCCACTTGCTACTCAGTGTTTCAATACAGAAACTTGGTAATCAAGTGTCCGACCTTGTGAGCCTCGCATTGAAGTACAAGAGTGTGGGGTCTACGTTTCTCATATACATGTTAAATTTCCAGCATTTTCCTATCTCTCTTAATCCTTTCCATTTTTTAAGAGCACCACCCTTTGATGTCACTCTGATGACGTTTATTTATGATCTTCTCCAAACCTGCTATGACACTGGTACCTTTAGTCACAATACTGATTCACATTCAATGTTCTATCTTTAGTAACTATCTGAGAAGGATCTGAGTCTGCATTGAGCCCTAAATAGCTACAAATAAGGGCGTAGAAGCAGCATCCCCTTCAGAAGCTTTTTTAGGAAGCATGGTGCTAAGGGTGTGTGACATGCCCGAGCGGCAGGTGAAGGGAACAGCTATCAGTGAACAGGAAATTAAGGAAGTAACTGAGGAAAGAATCCGAGCTGTGTACTATAGAGCCGTCTCTCCCCCTCCTTCAGGATGGGTTGTAAGGAAACATTTCAGCATGTTTATCCGTCTGCCCAACCCTATTTAGCGAAAAGTGATTGCTCTTTGCTTCTTGTTACCATGCTCAGCTGATACTATGGCAACCAGGCTGCATAAAAGGGGCAAGAAGGGGGGTAGATGCTGCTTAGCAACTTGAAGATTTTTAAAAGGCAAGTACTCATTTCAACAGGAACAGTTTTTAAAATGCCAGTTTTGAGGAGGGAAAGAGAAGAACATTAGAGAACGCAAACGAAAATGACACAGTAGAGGAATTAAACCAAAAAAGAAAAACAAAGAAAGAAAAGGAAAAATAGAGGGAGAGAGACATCTGCATGACATCTTTTTAAAGCTCTTCCGTGTACAACCTCAAAGGAATTATGGGAGTCTGGAGAAACTGAGGCTCCCCGGGGGGGAACGGTGACGTCCTCAGGGCTGACCCGCCAGTCAGGGGCAAGGCTGGGACTACCGTGCAGACAGCTCGATTTCTAATTCTACACTCCGTTTTTATGGTTCCATGCTTGGATAAAAAGAACCAGGACATCTGAGAAAGGGGAAAAAGAAAACCACACAGAACTGTCCACAGTGTGAAAGGGATGAGTATCTATTTTTCCGGTAGAAACTCAATAAAAGGGACACAAAATTGACTTGAATGTATTTTCAAGTACAAGTTCAAATTAAGTTTAAACTGTGAAGCAATTCATTCCTTCACGGCAAAAAAGAAGGTGCCGGGCAGAAGATGTTGAATTTCAGCGTTCCTTGAATGAGCCAGGGGTTGGCTCTTTGTGGAGCACACAACATCTGGAGGAATTCCTGGGCCGTGGAAGGATCTGGTGTTGAGGGCGTGGGGCGGACAGGAGGGGACAGCACAGGAGAAGAGGAGAATGAGGGAAGGGGAAAGTCTTGCCCTGACTTGGGAAAAACATCTCTCAAGATAGACAGCCGCACCATTTCTACCAAGATTATGCAAACGCAAACCAAAGATGGCCCAGGTTCCACCTCCCACTCGTCACTGGCTGATGTTACATTTCCCAGCTTCTCGACCACTCCAGCAGAGAAATAAAATGCTGGGTGGCTTGAAAAATAGAGCTCAAACATGGAGTGGCTTCGCTGCCAAGCTTGATAGGAATGTCCAAAAACAGGTGACACGGACAACAAAAAGAAAACAATACATCAGGTCAGGCTGACGTGTGCGCTCTGAGGCAGAGCTTGACAGAATGAGTTGCTAAATATTATCATGCCCTTTCCTTGATCAACTCAGGGTTTAAGACATGCCATTCAAGCCAGACCAAAGGTCTCAATTAGAGCCGACAGTTTTCAAGCCGGCAGAAATTTTGTCTTTGTTTTGGGGGCTCTATAGGAACATGGATGGAGGGGCATATGGATGGGAGGGAGAAAGCTGGCAGTTTCCTGCTGCCTGGAGGTTCCTTCACATGCCCACTGCACATGCCTCCTGCCGGGCTCTGACCCTGGAGCCCCCTGCTGGTCTCATGGCCTTCCTGCCTCCTGCTGTCCTGCAGGGACAGGACCCGCAGGGCCCAAGGCTGCAGGCTTCCTAGTCCTGGCGCCCACCCCTAGGAGAGCCCATTGCTGCCTTCCTGGTTAATAACATGGTGCTGACAAGAGAAGTGCTGCTTTGGGTTCCAGTGGTGACAACCAAGTGACTCTCCCGTGCTCATCTCCTCATTGTTTCCACTAAATCTTAATTGCCAGGGTGCAGAGGCAGTGAGAAGAGTAAACAGACTGCCTTCTCTGGGGCTCACAGTTAACTTAAAGGGTCCAGGTGGTCGTAAGGCTCCCGACTAACCAGATGCCACCCAGCAGTCGTTGTAAAGAGCTGTGAGTTTGAGGTGGGGGCAGAGTCTCTGGACTTACTCCCATTGCAGTAAATATGAAATGAGTTGGACTTCTGGCTTCTAGTTCTGATTTTGTCATCGGCTCCCTCCTCTGGTTTCTCCTTCCCCACCATATCCTTACTATGTGCTCCAACCATACTAAGCTCCATAGGAGCTCCCAGCCCCCATAGGAGCCTCCATACTGTCCCCCAATGAATGACAAGGTGCTCACCCCCTCACAAGGCAGCTCACTCCACCTCCACCCCCTGCAGTTGTTCATAGTTACCACTGACATTTATGCAGCGTTTTAAAATTTTTTTATCCATTATCTTGTTGAATGGGAAAAAAAAAAAAAAAAAAAAAACCAACCCACCACCACCTAGTAGGGGTAGACATCAACAGGTCTACCCATTTCACGACTAATCAGAATCGGAGGGAAGTAACTGAGTGAGTTCCTCCAGCCTCAGCTCACTCAGTGACTGGAAGGAGTAGCAAGGTTTGGGATAAAGTCCAACTCCAAATCCCTTGTTCTTTTGAGGATTTAGAAACTTGCTTTTCTTGCAACTTCTATTAATTAAACCTAAACCTACCTTTTAGGCAAAGGAAAACAAATACACTCACTCTTTCAAATATTAGCCATCCAAATATTTGAAGGCAGGCACTGGGCGCCTTCTAGGGCTGTGCTTCTCAAAGTGCACGTGGTCTGGACACGGTGGCTCACACCTGCAATCCCAGCAGTTTGGGAGGCCAAGGCAGGAGGATTGTTTTGAGGACAGGAGTGGGAAACCAGGCTGAGCGATACAGTGAGACCCCTATCTCTACCAAAAAATAAACAATAAAAAATCAGCCAGGCATGGCTGTGCAGCTACTCATGAGGCTGAGGCAGGTAGATCCCTAGCCCAGGAGTTCAAGGCTGCAATGAGATATGATCACACCACTGCACTACAGTCTGGGCTGCAGAGCCAGACCCTGTCTTAAATAATAAAGAAACAAACACATAAATAAAATGAAGGGCACAGAGCTCACCTAGGGAGTGTGTAAAACTGTGTTAGGATTGGACATGTGCCCCCCCACCACACGGGGAGTAGCCTGGCCCCCATTCCTTCCCAAATCAGTTGCTTGGAAGAGAAAAAAATTTTACAGAGTCTTTCAAATTAAGGAGGCTTGCCACAGCCTTCTTATTTCTTGTTCCCCATAATTTATAAAAGTGCCTGACTTACATGAAGCATTTAATAAATCCTGTCAATGGGTGTGGACCGGGAAGAGGCAGAGTCAGGAGAATAAAATACCCTCCCTTCCTCGTCCTGCCCCCAGCCTTGGTTTAGAAAGGGCGTCTGCCTCTTAGATATTATGAAACTGATCTGAATAATGTCGTCATTGTCTTTAAATTGGGAAGAAAAATGACTCCTTTTGGGGTGCTGAAGACATGGGATCACACAGGTGCCGCGGGCCGAGAGGCTCAATACGTGTGGTTATCATCCCTCAAAGGCACCCCAACCAGATAAAGCAAAACCTCAAAAAACACGTGGACACCTATCAGTTGCCAAAACACTGTGTTCTCACTGAAGTGAGACAGGAAAAAATGCTTCTGCTGAAAAGAACACGACACAAGAAGGGCTCATTAGGCCCTTCCCAAGGCGACTGGAGCGCGAGGCGGCCCGGGGAGCGCCGGGCGTGCTTTGCCGCCCCCTGCTGGCCGGAACGGCCCATCCGCGCCAGCGTGTCTGGTCCCTGCTTCACAGCACTCAGGGGACCCGTGTCTCTGCCAGCAGGTTATGCAACACCAGACTGCAGTCAGGGCAGGTCTGGGGAAAGGAAATCACTGAGTTCATGGCGCTTCGATTAACCCTGGGATAAGAGCAGGGGAGAGGAAGAAAACAGAGTGTTCCTTCCCAAAGTTGCTGGCACTGGGCATGTGAATGAACTTAATTTGCACAGGGATCCGAAAAAGAAAAGATTTTTCTTGTTTCGTGGTCGAGGAACCTGAGGCTCAGGAGAGATTGGATAAATTACCAACATAACTCCACCAGTTTTGTTTTTTTGAGATATGTCAAGAAATGATATGTCTCAATATGTCACCCTCGGTAGAGTGAGTGGCGTCACAGCTCACAGCAACCACAAACTCCTGTGCTCAAGCAATTCTCTTGTCTCAGCCTCCCAAGTAGCTGGGACTATAGGTGCCCACCACAATGCCCAGCTATTTTTTGGTTGTTGTTGTTGTTGTCATTGTTGTTTAGCAGGCCTCGGGCCAGTTTTGAACTCACCAGCCCTGGTGCATGTGGTTGGCGCACTGAGCTGGTGCACCACGTTTTGAATTGGGGCCATTCTGATTTCTGTTACCAAGTTTCTATACCTGTGGGCTCTGCTGGCTGTGGGACCTGCTCAGTCGTGTTGAGTCTCCACACCCTACACTTATGGAATGAGAGGTTGGGTGAACTGCATCAAGCCTTTTTTTTTTTTTTCTTTCCTACATGCTATTATTGCATAGCAATGGGGCTAGTGGGTACTCTCCCCTAAAGGGACCAGGCATTTCCCATCAAGCAAAGCTACTGGGGGCCAATGCCCATCCACACCACGCAGCACTGAGCATGCCAGATTCCCTGCCTTTTTCTCCATGTTCAGCTTCCACCCTCTTCCAAATTGTGTAAAGTGTTCAGAGATGTGTTCTCTAAACCTTGAAGTGTACTACGGGACCACTTTGACTGCCCAAGATATACTGTTTATTTTGCTGAGAAAGAAATATTACAAACTTAGCATGTTTACCTGGTCTCATCAGGGTCCAGGAGACATACGTATTTGCATAGTATCCAGGGAGAGTCCCTGAGGTCCCATTGAAATTGCTGGTGGAACCACTGACCATTTTGCCGGGCAAACTTATTCTCAATCTGAGAGGAGTTTGCTTTGGTTCTTTCCCGGGGTGAACATTTCAGCCTGGTCTAGTTCGGATACTGACTTAGGACATCCTTCTACTTTGTTGATTGTCAGCTCATAAAATATTTTAAGGATCTTCCCCCCCCATGTGACTATGAAGCAATCTCTGCCTCTCAGACAATTTAACAGGAAATTTCATATTTCAAAAGCGTACAAATTGGAAGGCACCTTGGAGGTTATGCAATCCTTTTATTTTGTGGATGACAGTCTGGGTTATTTGTCCAATAAGGATAATTCTCTAGGGACAACATAAAGAGATGACTGAGCATCTTTCCCCAGACTTTGGATAGTACCTTTCAGGTATTGGCAGAAAGCCACTGGGATAGCTGAGTCAGCACAGCCTCAGGACAGGCACCAGAAAGTTAGCATTCAGCCCATTTATCATATGCACCAGCTAAAAATGTCAGGTCTAGGGCTAAAAATACTCCACACCTTTTCTGGAACTCTCCCTCAGGATGAACATGGTGGTGCCTGGAGAGCTATTCTGGTCTCATGAAAATGCTTCACTTCACCTTATGCTGAAAAGCCCAAATGATGTCCACCCCTGAACTGATGATAAAATGCTCACCAACTCTCCTTCGTCAGAGGCAGCCACTTTGCAGCCAGAGACTGCATCTGGCAGGGTTTCCAGACTCACAGACATGCCAAGCATAATTGAATGTGAGTATGATAAAAATGATGGGCCACTGATAGTCTGCGCTGCCTTTGGGACAGGGGTTCTCAGCCATTCTGGAATGGTAGGAGAGATTGGGAGGCCAGTTATGTGCTCTGAATGCTGTCATCTCATCTCATCTTAAAGAAAACTCCCATTCCTATTCTCTTCAAAGTAAAAATAAAATAATCATAATAACCATTTCACTCTTTTTCCCTATTAACACAGAGCTTCTGTGGTTCGTGTTTTATTTCATACCATCCAGAGCAGTGAGGAAACTGCACACGAGTAGAGTTGGGCCAGCACAGTCATCCTTTTTCAGGCAGGGACTGTACTGCTCCTGGGGCTTGGACGGAGGAGTGGGAGGGGTGTCAGGAAGTCTCACAATGAACTTGGCCCAATGTTCCCTCCAGGAGCATGTTTATAACATTTTGTTTCCCGGGAGGAGGTGAGAGAAGAGATGACACAGAAATATTATGACATTGCAATTACATGGATTTTTAAGATAAAGCACAAGATTTTACATTTTATTTACATTTTTAAAAATACGTTTAAATTTTAAACAAGACTCCTGTTTGCACCAGGTTATATATCCTGCTCTTGGCCTCTGATATCTTGAGGGCCCACATATGGAAAATATAAAATTAGATATTTTATCCCATCTAAACTTTTGTTTTGCAAATATGGTTATTATTGTACTATGTGTAGTATTGCTGTGATGACCACTTCTACTTGCTCTACTACCAATTACTATTACTACCACTACTAATTCTACTACTACTAATAAAACAACAACAACAAACATGCTTGCTCCTTTCCTTGTTTTTAGAAGTTGGAGATGACCCAAGACTCAAGCAGATGGGACCTGTTAGGTTCTGGAAAGCCTGAAAATACAGTGTGTTCTTTTGACATCTACTTAAGAGCTACTAATGACTAAAAACAAAATAAAATAAAGTAATGAAGACTAAATATGCTGACACAGTGGCCATCAGTGTTTCAAGCTACCTTGGTCCCCCTGTCATGGCCTGCATGATAACATCAGGGAAGATGGACAAGGCTACTCATGGCCAGTGGCCTTGGATGGGGGATCCAGCCACCCTGGTCTGTGCACCTCTTCCTCTCCTGCACTATCCTGGCGACTGAAGGCATTAACATCACACCTGTGACCCATCTGTGGCACACTAGGGGCATGACAGTTTTTCATTTATGAAAACAAAGATCTTCTCTTTGGTCTGATTCATCCCAGATGTGAAGGAGCTTAGAGTGATGGAGGCCTGAATGTAAAGGGATGACACAGAGGTAGGTAGTTTCCTCCTCTGGGTTCTGGGATGTCACTTGCTGGTGTTTCCCAAAGGTCTGAGGCTCAGACTGCTTTTAACTGGAAAAGAACGTCATTCACTCATTCAATAAATATGCACTGAATTCCTACCAGGTGTACGCACTCTGTTAGGTGTATAATGATAAACAACTGCCATCATGTTCCTGCCCACCATGGAACGTTCCATGTAGACAAAGCAGAGGGGCAAAGAGACAAGTGCCCTGCAGGATGACTGGACAGGAGGGTGAGATATGGCACCTGAGCGCAGATGCTATGCCGGACCGCGAGAACTGCAAAAGATCTCCAGAAGAGAGTAAAGTGGCTCAGCTAAGAGCTGGTTAGGCGGACAAGCTAGATGAGGGTGAGGGAAAGAAGGCTGCAGCAGAGGCAGCAGAACTGGAAACCCCCAGGTAGCGCAGGACAGTGGAACATTAGGAAGGTGATGGAAAGAGATGGATGTGGAGGGTGATGCGATCCGGTAAGAAATAACTAATGGACGTTGGCCCAAGTTCCTGGCACAGAGCTCCCAAAAATCTTGTAATTTCCTGAATGACAGGAACTTTTCTTTGTTATTCACTGTAAGCTACTGACAACCATACCTGAATTTATGTTAATGAGATGCCTGGGGTAGGGTCCGAGGAACCGAACACGTGATTAGAGGGGGTTGGACCTCTCAGCTCCACCCCTGGGAGGGGCCAGTAACTCAGCCAATCACCTGTGTACAATGACGTGATCCGTCTCCCTTAAGAAATTAAACCCGGGTGAAACCCTGAAGCACTGGGCTCAGAGGGCTGCAGGCCGGTGAACTGGTGAACACAGGGGGATGCTAGCAAGATGCTGTGCCCAGTGGCTGTCACTGAGTTGTGACCTTAAAATTCACCAGTAAATGTGAGGAAAGCATTTCCCTGACTACCATGAGCTGTTCTAGCAACTTATCAAGCCCTATCAAGCTCCCACGAGGGAGTCGTGGGAACCTTGTGACTTTATAGCTGGTTGATCAAAAGTTTAGGTGACCTGGACTTGAAATTGGCATTGCAGTGCGTTTGGGGTTTGTGGGAAGGGTCTCTGGGGACTGAGCCTATTTCCTGTGGGGTCTGCACCAACTCCTGACAGTGTCAGAACTGAATTGAATTGTACGATACCCAGATGGTACCTGGAGAGTTGGAGAATTGATTGGTGTGAGGAAAAACTGCTCACTTTTGGTGTTACTAGTGTCGTGGATGAAAACAGCTCAGAGGTGGGAACTAGAGTTTGCATTACCAGTGACATGCTGGCATAGAGGAACTGGGCCTCTGCCACCTCAGACGCAGATTGTATTGTTTTTGGCTGGATGGTGAGGCTCAACTCTCTGCTGTCACTGTAATTTATGATCTGGTTTCATCAGGGACTGTCCCCTAGATACACTTGCAACAGCTGGATCTATGAGACTTTGTGTGAAAAAAATATAAGACTGCTGGTAGCTGGACTAATGGCATCAATTTTCTCCCAGCTAAGACACACAGCTGAGGCTGTGCCCTCCCAGTCCTCACCCAGGCTGAGCCAAGGGGAGGGAAAAAAGTGTGATATCCAAGCTGGAAATGCCTCAGGGGAAGCCAGCCCTTGGAAAAGGCCCCGTTGCTCCCATTTTTACTGTCTGAAATGCATTCCACCATCTTCACAATCTCAACAAAGTGTATCACAATATGTGTGAGAGATAGAGTGAGAAAAAGAAAGAGAGGGAGGGAGAAAGAGAGGGAGGATCTTCCTATGTTGGGAAGTATTGAGACAATGACAGTCTCAGCAGTCTGAACATTCCTGCTCACCCTTATTAGGTTTGGGCCCAAGAAACTAGAGTAGAAATTCGAAAAATTAAAGAGAGAAAATACAGCTTGAATTAGAGCAGGATAGCAAGCTCAAAGCCAAGTAATTCATGGAGTCAGTGTTGGAGCCTGTTTTTAGCCTGATGCTGGGTGAGCCATGGTCAGGTTTCTCTTCAAACTCAACTCTTTTTACTGCTCAGCCTGCACTAACTTAGGAATGTTTATTCTTCCCTTCTTCCTTTACTTCTGGCCTTCAACAAATATTTTTTAGAATGTTCTATGTGCTAGATGCTACATCAAAAGCTGGAGATGAACTCATAGGCTGCTGGTGGTAGTGGTTCAGCTGCAGTGCAGAGAAGTCTGGTGGTTTCTCTAAAGGTCACACATAGAAGTATCATAAGATCCAGCAATTCCATTCCTAGATACACACTGATGAGAAATAGAAACACGTGTCCACACAACATTTATACATGATTACTGTAGAACTCTGTAGGTTGACCACCCAAGGGACTGTGACAAACTGGTTGACATATGGAGGTGCTCAAAATAAGGCAATTCTATTGCCTGTACATGTACATGTACAAATGGTGCACATCCAGTCTATGAAATTAGGTCAACTTAAGGAGCTGTTCAGTGAAGGGAGGTGGTCAATATACAGAGGTGGGTCAGTGATGGAGGATGAACCATATTCATTGCAGTCATTATAGTAAAAAAAGTGGGAAAAAAGCCCAATGTTCATCAACTGATGAATGAGTAAATAACATTTGTATATACATAATGGAATAGTCTTTGGCAATAAAAGTGAAGTATTGCTACACATATATCTATAATATGGATGAACCTTGAGCATATGTTAAGTGAAAGCAGTTAGCTGGAAAATAACTCCATTTATATAGAATAATTGTATAATTCCATTTATATGAAAGATCCAGAAGAGGCAAATCTGTAGAGATAGAAAGTAGATTAGTGACTGCCCAGGGCTGGAGGGAGGGAGGAGAATTTGGGGGGCGATGAATAAGAGATACAGGGTTTCTTTTGGGGGAGGTAACAGAAATGATCTGTAAATGATTATGGTGATGATTCCATAACTGTAAATATACTTAAACCCACTGAATTGTAATTTTAAAAGGATGAAAAAATATGAAATGTGTTCTAGGATTTAAAAAAGAAAAGAAACTTGGATTCTATCCCAGAGGGTTTATTCTGTAGTGGTTCTCATTTGTCCCTTGTGGGGCACTTTAGAGTCTACAGAGCTCCACCACGGAATGCTGGCATCAGAATTCATGGATACTGGTACAAGTTTAGATTCAGACTGAAACTTGGGTGATATTGTTCTGACCTATACAACGGAAAAAGAGAGAAGGAAGGATAAAAAAAGAAGTGAGTATGTCAAGTAAAAACATTATTTCCAGTTTTTTATTCCATTGTTTCTAAGTTCCATTTTTAAAGCTATGAAAGCTCATAAGAAACCACAAAGTTAGGAAGCAATGATAAATTGAGGTAGACTTCTGTGTGCAATTGGCCAGAAGAAGAGGAAAATTGTAGTTGGCAATAAAAAGAAAGATATATTATAAGAAGGAAAAGGAGGAAAATTTGAGCCTGGACTAAAATGTGCTGCTGGAAAAATGTGTATTATCAAAATTGACATTAGAAGAAGTAGAAATCCTAAACAATTCAATTACCTAGCAACATACAAATATTATCAAAACATTATCTCTTGGAACAGCTTGAACGAATTATCTTTAGATGAATTTTTTAATTTTTTTTTTTTTTTTTGCTGTTTTTGGCTGGGCTGGGT
>NW_003852429.1:6692630-6702357 GCF_000181295.1 Otolemur garnettii | reverse complement strand
GCTGCCCTCTTTAGGTGAATTTTTTCAAATCCTTAAGGATATAATTCCTGTTTTCATAAATATTCTCAGAGCATAGAAAAATGCACACCAATTTACACTAACCTAATTTATAAAGCCAGAATAATTCTTTTACTAAATCTCAAAACATCTCATTTCCCCCTCTTTTCCTTCCTCTGTTCTTTCCTTTTTTCATTCTCTCTCACACAAATGTAACTATTGACCAAAATTAACCAGCAGCTCAAAAATTTCTACAAAAATCCTACCAGAATTACAAGGGAATTAAATTTTCAACAGATAGCATAATAATAATCCATTATAACCCCCAAATTATCAAAGTTTAAGAAAACATGACAATATAGCATGCTGTATTAACAAGTCATGTACGAAATTATCAGTAAATAAGAAAAGGCATTCAATAAAATTTAAAAACCATTCCTTCTTAAAAAAATAAAGAGGAAGAGAAGTATACTTCTCAAAAACATAAAGAACATTCTCCTCAAGTCAACAGACATCAGAACAACAGTGCCAAGTAGAGCCATTACTACTAAAATCAAGTCCTAGGGTAATGAGCACACTATCATCATGAGTAATTAACAGATTTTAATCTGACCAGTATATAAATCCATAGAACTGAACTATACTTTGAATAAAAGGAAAAAGTTATAGTTTGTCCAAAATAAATGATGGATGCTCTTTTAGAAGGCATAGAAAAGAAATGCAAAGTAAATAGGTATGAACAAATGTATAAAAGTGCATTGATTTTTATATGCATCATCAATAATTTAAAATATAAGGAATAACTCTCTCTTCATAATATCAATAAAATCATAAAATACATAGAAATAGTATTATCTCAGACAAATCTTCTTGAATATGTGATGCTAAGAATTAAATGGAGAAGCCTGTGTATACCTTTCTAGCTGGGCAGATAGTATTTTAAAGATTTTAAGCTTTTTAACAAAATCCTATTCTAAAATATAAGGGTTTTCTTTTTAACTTATTAAAATGATCCTATACTGTATAGAAAAGTTAATAGGTGAATATAAAAAATAAATTGAAAGAGTAAAATAATGACATTGAATTAACCTATCCCCTAAACAAAAACATACTGTGAATTATAATAAATAAAACAGCTTGCTGCTATTGAAAAACATATACAGACAAATGAAACAAAATAATACTTTATCAGTTCATTACATATAAGATGTAAATAAACAACAAAGAAGCCATCTCAAAATAATGGAATTGGTTATACCTTGGTTGCTCAAATTAGCTGAAATTAGGAAAATTAGGTTGGCAGAAGTCACTAGTTGATGCTCAATATCTACTCTCCCTTTCTCCCCTGGTAAAAGAGACTGGATTGCTATTTATTTATTTATTTACTGTAGCGACAGAGTCTCACTTTGTTGCCCTTGGTAGAGTGCTTTGGCGTCACACAGCTCACCTCCAACTCCTGGGTTTACGCTATTTTCTTGCCTCAGCCTCCAGAGTAGCTGGGACTACAGACACCTGCCACAATGCCTGGCAATTTTTTTGTTGCAATCTGGCTGGGGCTGGGTTTGAACCCACCACCTAACCTCCGTATATGGGGCCAGTGCCCTACCCACTGAGCCATAGGCACTGCCGTGAGACTGGATTTCTTTAGGAGGGGCAATGTGTCTGGTTAAAAGACTCCCTATCCAGCCTTCCTATGCTTGGCTGTGGTCCTGAGAGTAATAATCCTACACAATAAGGTACCAGTGGAGATGCTGTGTGGAATTTTGAGCAAGGATGCTGCCTTAGCCAGGAGTGAATGCTTTGGTTTTCCTCACTTCCTCTTTCCTCCAATGGACTATGGAAATTATGACTGAGCTTCAATATCAATGTAAGCCACAGAGGACCTTAAAAAGACAAATCACTAACGGGGGTAAAAACACACACACACACACACACACACACACGTATCTAACTGGAAAAAGAATTAATACCTGGGATATACAAACAAACATGAATTCATGGGAAAACAAAAATAATAATATATAAAATGGACAAAATAAAGATCAAAGGAGAAACACAAATATCCAATTAAAATCTGGATTTGCAGATATGCAAATTAAAACCATAATGAGCTATGTTGTCATACCATCAGGTTGGTAAGAATTGAAATGCTTTACGAGTTCCAAGGGTTGGTAAGGAGAGGGAACTGGAAGGAACTGAATGGTGCAAACAATTTGAGAAATATTATGGCATTATTTAGATATCTACAAAATCACATGCCCCCAAATCTGGCATTTTAACCCTTAGATGTAACAGGTAAGAAAAACTGTTGAACATTTGCGTCAAGGGACACGTGCAAATACTTGTAGAATCCTTATTTGTAATAAGCAACATTGAGAACAACTGCAGTTAAGAAACAAATAAATGTTGTCTATTCTTAACGGTAGATCATTAAACAGCAGCGAAAGTGAATTTCAGATACAAACATCAACATAGATTAACCTTGAAGTAGAATAGGTACTGAACATATCACATCACAAAAGAATATATATAAGTGGACTCTGTTTATATAAAAGTCTAAAGTAGGCCAAACTGAACAATGTGTGTCAGATAGGTGGTAAATCCTACACAGAAGAGCAAAATAGTAGTATCTTCTTTTTGCATTTCTTTTTTTAGTCCCCAGAATCCTAAAGTGGGTATTTAAATATTTCTTAAGAGGAGGCCTTGGCACTTCCACACTTTCATTCCCCAGGGTTCCCTTTCCTTTGCCTCATCTCAGAGCCCCTACTAAGACATCTTCTCTCTCTTTCTCCTCCTTTCCCGGAGGTTTAGAGGCTCCGGGACTTGGCAAAGTCTTGCTTTACACGCTACCTAACTGGGAGGAAGTGAGAGTGGATAAGGAGAGAGTCACCTGTCGAACTGATTTGGAAAATGGAGTGCAAATGGGCAAGGAAATATATTCCTGGCACAGAAACCTTGATATTCACAGAGGGGACTTCAGGATCACACAACGTGGTGCCTGAGATCCGTGCGTTTGAATTACAGGAGATTTCATGTAAAATGAGAACAATTGCTCTTCCAACTGTCTTTTCCATTTTTCAGATTATGTATATCAGAGCATATTTTGCATATAAAAGTTTGTCTGCTTTTTTCCTGCTTTAGAAGCAGGAAACCTCAGATGCTTGAACTAATCTTGCCCTTGCTGTGAATCTCAACAGTTTTGAGATTTCATTTACCACCGATAGGAATCTGTGTCATCTCATCATGGACATTGTCTCTTTACAGGTCAAGGTGGAATGAATACTTACTAACCCTGCTACCGTATCGCTGATCTCGATAAAGTTCTTGAGTGTTTTTCAAACATTTCAATACATTTTTAACTTATATTAAGCACATCTTTTTTGAAACTTTTTTTTAATTATGCATGTCTTGAGGAGTGTTTTCTTTTTCATTTTAAAGAACTTCTATAATTGCAGAAGTTAAAAAATTATATAGTACAAATTAGTAGGCACAAAATAACTGTTGATAATCAAGGTGATTTTTCTCCCCAGGGGATATTTGGCAATGTCTGGAGACATGTATGGTGATCCCATTTGGGCCAGGGGTGGGCATATAATGGGTGGAGGCAGGGATTGTGCTACAACACACAGGACAGTCCCTACAACAAAGAATTATTCAACTTCAAATGCTGAGAGGACAGAGATTGCAAATCCCTGGTGTAGATTTACGGTGAAGAGAAAGCTGACTGGTAAGCAAGCCTTCTTTCTTGTTTCAAATATTTCATAGACAATGCACGCCAGCCTCATTGCTCCTTCCTTAGGTGACAGGCTTCTTTCCTATTTATGTTTCTCCCTAGTGGAACAATTCTTTACCTAGTAAAATGTCTTATTTGAGACTTTCCTTTTGGCCAGCACTCCTTCATCTGTTGCCTCAGATGGTAACCAAATTTAGCTGCCTAACTCTCCAGGAGTCGCACAGCTAAAAGGGTTTCATTTTCTGTCACTGAGGAAATCGAGTGCAGAGACGGAGTGTGTATCAATGTCACAGTGATTAAGGATTTCACTCCTTCCTTCAAAATCTAAACATTTTCATTTTCGGAAGCAATCTAGTTGTGTTAATTTTGGATAATGAATGAAAAAAATTCTAATTTAAAATAACCCAAAACCCATGCCAGTGTTGCTTCTCAGACTATAAGTGAAATAATCAGAGCCCCCACAGTGGCTTCAGAAAGACAGTGGCACTCAGCCTAACAAATCGATTCTTTTAATTAACTCTTTCAAGAGGTCTTCCAGAATATATGCCTGGGTCTCGGTGAAATGAATACTGCAGGTCATGGAAAATAGATGAGAAGGCCATTACGACGTTGTCTCATCCAGGGTCTACCATGTTAAAACTGCTGGTTGGGCAATCATTAAAAAAACTATTATGCAAATGATCCATGGGACAGTTTATTAAAATAATGCAGTTTCCTCAGTTTTGCCTTTGAGATCCAGATTAATAGGTCAGGGATGGAAGCCCAGAATGTTTCACAAGCACCCCAGGAGGGAGGTTGAGAAGCCTGCTTTAGAATGGCGTGCCTGTGTTTCCTTCCTTGGCTTGGCAGTAGGGTATTAAAGGAATTTCTCTCTCATGCCTGTTCGTTAGTGTGGAGATCGGTAATAATGATTTAAAAGAAATAATCTTGATTAACCACTGCCAGGGAAGTGGTTGGCCCGGGTGCCTGGTCTTTTTTGCCAAGGAAAAATCAAATTAGATGTTACATGTGAAATGCTTTCTGAATTGTAAAGAGGAAAATAAGCCTGTTTTCATGTACTAAGCAAATAGTGGTGGCTTCTTACACAACACGATGCCTAGCGGCATGACTAAGCAGAGGAAAGCCGGAGAATAGCCCTGTGGTGTTCACTCTCACTTCTTCATTTATTTTTAAGATACTATTTTATTTTTTTTAGTTTTGAAATTTGTATGCTGTTTTGCTACATGTATACCATGTGCAGCAATCAAATCTTTGTGCTGGGAACATTACAATTTCCTCTTCTAGTTATTTTGAAATAAATAATATGCTACGTACTATAAACTATAATTTCTCTACTGTCCGGATATGGTTTGGATGAGGGCTCATCCAAATCACAGGTTGAAATTTGATGCCTGGTGTTCGGGGTGGTGTCTGGTGGGAGCAGTTTGGGTCCTGGGGTGGTGGATCCTTCCTGAATGGCCTGATGCCCCCCTTGAGACAGTGAGTTCTCACTCTCAGTTCATTCCAGAGCTGCTGTTTAAAAGAGCATGGGGGACCTCGGTCGCTTCTCTTGCTCCTGCTCTCACCATGTGACACACACCTGTTCCTCCTCTGCCTTCTCCCTGGAATGGAAGCTTCCTGAAGCCCTCACCAGAAGCAGATGTTGGACCCAGCTTATACATCAGTCTGCAGAATGATGAGCCAAACCAATCCCCTTTCTCTGTAAGTTACCCAGCCTCGGATCTTCCTTTAGAGCAACACAAATGGACTCACATACGTATTACCCAATGCTAGAACTCAGTCCTTCTATCTGTAATATTGTGTCCATGAACTAACTTCTCTTTGTCCCGCCTTCCCCACTTTTCTCTCCAGACTCTCTTCCTCTATGAGATCCAATTTTTTAGCCCCTACCTGTGAGTGAGAACATGCAATGTCTGTCTTTCTGTGTCTGGTTTACTTCACTTCTCATACTGACCTCCATAAAAGCTTAGAAAGCAAAGATCAACAGGCATGGACTGACAGTGTATGACAAGACGAAGGGATCCCCAGTGCAAAGCAGTTTTGAGTCGAGGCAGTGCATTGGCAAAGGCAGAGTGTCATCGTTCTGAAGAAGACTCAGCAGTTATAAACACCTGGGCTGAGTGTGCCTTGGCAGGTGTTTCAGGGAGACTCACACAATTGAATTCGGATCAGAAGGCTCAGGGGCCTGGCCTGGGGCTGACTGTCTTCACTTCTACTCAGAGACTTACTATGTGCCTGATATTGGGTCAAAACCTTAAAGACTCCAAGGTTGTTACTCCCATCTAGGGAGATAGGGACAATTGTGTTTACCTCAGGGTAGACCCTGTAAGGATTAAGAGATAATGTGTGAAGAGGAATATTTGTATAATAAAGCATCTTCCTTTGATTCTAGGTGTGGGCTCCCAAAATGGGGCAATTCTCAAAATAGAGCAGAGTGGCAAGCTGCCCCTAAAACTGACTTGTTATCATATTATTCCTCAAAGCAGCCACCTGTAAGGGAGTTTGACAAATGGCTATTGCATTTGAATGTAACTATGAATGGTGACTGCCAAAATTGTAAATGTTGGCAGTTGAAGTCTTATTTAATTGGTCCAGCCCATTTTTCTGGTTTCCTGCTCTACCCTCCAACACACACATGCACACACACACACACACACAGAGACGAGTGCACAGAGGAGTGCTTTCCCCAGCTAAGCTAGCTCTGCTTTTGCAGTAGTGCCCTTTCTGTGTCCCATGTCTTGATGACCATTGCCTATCATCTTTTAGCTTCACTGAGAAAACTACATCCTAAAATTTGCCAACAAAACCCTGACCGGGGACTGCCCCTGCAGGCAAAGTGGAGTGAAGAGTAGCCCGAAGCAGCAAACACGATGGTCGGACATTTCCATAGAAACCTTGATTTTGCCCATTAGCAGATATCTGTGGGGTCTGCCTGTGTAGGGCGGGGCTCTTCCCATTGAATGTTCTACCACACCGAAGTCATCCCATTTTGATGTGTGAAATTTAAAAACTGGAAAAAATCACTAAATGTGACTGTTGCATAGTTGGAACAACTGAAAACATTGACTTTTTAATGTATTCAAATGAGGGTGATACAGTCTCAGTAGATTGACAGCTTGTAGATTTTTTCCAGTTCTGTTTTGTTCGTTTTTAGAACATTTTTAAAAGTCAGGTTAATTGGGATATAAATCACATAGCTCAGAATTTATCACTTTAAGGGTTTAATCTGATAAATTTTGGTAAGCGTATATGGTCACGAATCCACCACAACTAATAGAACATTTCCTTTATCCCCCACGTGTCCACATGTTCCACTGGAGTCAGTCCCTCCTCAGTCCCATAGAACTGGGCAATCACTGATTCCTGACCTTCAGACTGTCACGGAAATGGAACGGTGCAGTATGTAGCCTTTACGAATGTCTCCCTCAACTTCGTCTGATATTTTTGAGTTCCACCCATGTTGTTGCATGCATTAGAAGTTGTTTTTTATCACTGAATAATAGTCCATCGCACGGATGAAAAATAATGTGTTCACCTATTCATCAGTTGATGGACAGTTGTTTCTTGGCAATTATGAATAAAGCTTGCAGATAGGTCTTTGTATAGACATATTTTTTGTTTCCTTGGGTGAACGCTCAGGAAAGCACTGTTGGGTTGTATTTGTGGAATGTTAAGCATATGTTTCACTTTACAAGAAACTGTCAAATCATTTTCCAAAGTTGCTGTGACATTTTGCATTTTGACCAACAAAGTATGAGAGTTTCAGATGAACTTCAACTTCTGTAGCCCCTTCTATTGTAAGTTATTAGACTCCCTAATACATTGTTGTGGTGACTTGTGGTGGCTTTAATTTACATTTCTTGTGTCAATGGTCATCTATTCATGGGTTTATTTGTCTTTTGTAGGTCTTATGAGGTGCCAGTCCAAATTTCTAGCTATTCTCTAGCTGTATTTTTTCAAACTTTTATTTCTTCTTTTATTCTTGATCTATCTTGTTTTTCAGATAAGTAGCTTTTGAGTGTTTCTCCCAGTCTTTATCTTGTCTTTCATTTTCTAAACAGCATTTTCCAAAGAGCATATGTTTTTAATTTTGATGATGTCAAGTTAGTCAAAATTTTTCTTTTATGGGTTATGCTTTTTGTGTATTATCTAAAAAGATATGTTCCAATCAAGATTACAAAGATTTTTCTCCTATATTTTCTTCTAGAAATTTCATAGTTTAGCGTTTACATTTAGGTCTACGAGCTACTTTGAGTTAATTCTTGTCTGTAATAGGAGATAGGGATTGAGATGAATTTTTTTATTTTCATATGAATATCCACCTTCAGTGTAATTTGTTGAAAATGCTCTTTTCCTCAATGCCAAGATATCCTTGTCAAAACTCAAGTGACATATACGTTTAGTTGTCTTTCAGGGCTCTCTGCTATTCTGTGGGTCTTTATGTCTGTTCTCATGTCAATGCCAGACCATGCTGATCAGTATACGTTTATGGTAAACCCTGGAATTATAGAGCATAAGTTCTCTAACTTTGTCCTCTGGGCTCCTCTTGGCTTTCCCATATATATTTTAGAATGAGCTTAGCAATTTCAGCAAAAAAAAAAAAAATCTGTTGAAATATTAATTGGCATTGTGTTGAATCTACAGGTCAATGTTTTATGACATGGTTTTTACATAATTTGAAAGAAATTAAAAGAAGAATATTTTGTGGTGTGTGAAAATCACATGAAATTCAAATTTCAGTGTCCATAAATAATGTTTATTGGACTACAGACACATTCCTTTTTTATATATAGTCGTTCCTTTTAATATAGTCATATTGTCTGTGACTATTTTCATACTACATATATGTGGTATTGAGTATTTATAAGAGAGAGTGTGTGGTCTACTAAGCTTCAAATATTTGCGGTCAGGCCCTTTACAGGAAAAGTTTACTGACTCCGGGTATGTATTTTCAATTTGAGGGCCTCCAGTTTTCTAATACAGAAAACTGAGCACTGCTTTAGTTGTGTCCCATACATTTTGATGTTTTGTATTCATTTAGTTAATTCACAATATTTTCTAATTTGGAATTTCATTTTTGGCCCATTAGTTCATTAGAAGCACATTGTTCAGTTTGACTGTTACTGGAGTATATGAAGGCTACAGGCTTTTGGAGGCCCAATGCTAATTTTATTAAAGAAAATGTATGACTATGTGCATTTTTGAAAAACTGGAAAGAAATGCACCAGATTGTTAAAGATGAAAAAAGAAAGTGCATTGTTCCATTTCTAAATATGT
Organism: Otolemur garnettii; assembly: GCF_000181295.1. NCBI lineage: Eukaryota > Metazoa > Chordata > Mammalia > Primates > Galagidae > Otolemur > Otolemur garnettii. The sequence goes on along the minus strand of NW_003852429.1, from coordinate 6,693,350 downwards.
GGGGACTATTCAGACATATTTTCATTGTTGATTTCCAGGCTGAATTCTTCCTTTTTATCCCGCTATTTTTATGCTAGTGTTATCTTACGTTTCAGTTTCAGATGTTATAAGCACACAATGTATTGTTATTGTTTTTGCTTCATATCATCAATTGCTTTTTAATGTGAAGAAAGGAAAATGATGTATTTCATATGTAGTATTTGCCTTCATTTCTAGCCTTTCTAGCATTCTTCATGTCTTTATAAATTTCATATCGTCTTAGTTGCATTGTTTCTGATGAGAAAATGCCATCACTCTTACCTTCGTTGTTCTGTATGTAAAGTACAATCACTTCCTGAACACCTGTGCCACTCACAAGGATTCTTTTGGGTCTCTTGACCTGCTCTCAGTCTTTCTTGGGAAAATCTTGTGCAGCATATGGAAAAAAGCTTGCAAGGTATATGAATTACCCTTATATCCGGGCATCCTGGCTACACCTAGCTTATGTAATTACCTCTACTTGGCCTGTAAAAATGTATTGAAATTTTATCTTATTATTTTTTTTATAGCCATCCAAATCGCCTCTTCTTCGCAGACCATATTCTGCCAAAGGTAATATAGTCTACCTGTCTCATCTTACCTTGGAGGGATTGAAACTCACTGGAATCCAATTTATTTTTTTAACTTTCTGGTTAATGCGAGGGTACAAACTACTAGGTTACAGTGTTTGCATTTATTACA